>NW_017731373.1:5462251-5501451 GCF_001890085.2 Hipposideros armiger | reverse complement strand
TTCACTCAAAACCTCATATTTTGTCAGTGGCAGCAAACACTGTCAGCTATTTTTCTTGAAAAGACAGGCTCACTGCATTCATTTTCAAGAAAAATTTCTGCCAGATATCGAAGTCTGCATAACTGTAGTTTGTCTGTTAGTTGTTCTTACAAGTAAAAGCGGTGTCCCATGAACAAATTTCAACTCATTTGCACATGCGATTTTCCTCTAGATGAACGTTGCATCTTGGTATATGACAGAGTGCTCAATGCTTCCCATTTCATCACATAGAATATTAAAAGAGTCAAGAGTTAACGTTTAATAAATAATGTCCTTCATCAGGGACATTCTTATGTGAATCTGGCTTTTTTTTTTTAATAGTGTGAGCGGACAGCAGTGAAGAAGACCAGTACAGCTTGGTGCCATTGCCTTGATTTGTGCTAAGGAGTCCGCAGTTTTACCCACCATAGCTTTGGGACCAACCTAATCGAAAATGTAGATGGCTTCTTAGCATCGCCATGGAAGTAGTTTTGATCTGTAGACTCCCACAGGCCTGCAGACCACACTTTGAGAACCACTGGAATAGATAGTTTGGCTAGAAAGATTGGATGGCTAGATCTTGGTTTGTTGGGGTTTTTTAATGTATTTTTCTCAGTATGTGTTTTTCTCTTGTTTCTGAGCTACTTTTAATCCTTTTAAATGACAGTATTAAAAGATTCAGCTATATACTAACCAGGCACTACTAATGCAATATTTATGTATATTTCATTTCCAGATTTGGGGATTATTGTACAAATGACACTTGATAAATGCTGTATTATTAATAAATAATAATGAACTTTTTACGTTTTTAACCCACTCTTTCAATTTTGTGTTTGATTCCTTAAAAATCTCTCCTTTAGTTGCAACCTCAAACCCAGGAAAGTGTCTCTCATGCACAAACTTGACATTCACCTTCACCACCTGTAGGATATTACATCCCTCTGATATCACTCAGGTTACCCCCAGGTAGGTCTGGGCAATTTGAGGCCTCACTTCCTTCTTCAACTATGTTTTCATGAATTTCTTTTAAAAATTACTTTCATTTTAAGTCCCAGAATTTTAATGAATGTGCTGTGATAATTTGTCTTTAGAATATTTTCACATTGTATTTTCTCAATGGACCATTTTAAGTCTTTGAAGTAGTCAGGGCAAGTGGGTATGTGTTGTTTAAATGAAGAAACTGAGGCAGAGGAAGTTCATGTGACTTGTCCAAGGGTAAACAGGTAGTAAATGGCCCAACTGGAACTATACCCACAGCTAGCCAAACTGCAAGATTTGAGGGACCAGTCCTCCACACCAGACTGCCCTCACTTCTCACACCACCTGCAAGTTCATGGGGTTCCCAAAACCACTTTCTGGTTTGATAATTTGCTAAAAGGACTCACAGAGTTTCACTGAAAGCTATTATGTCATGGTTATTATTTATTACAGGGAAAGAATACATGTTAAAATTAGCCAAAGGAGGAGACACTAGGTCAGAGTCAGGGAGGGTCCCTTTCCTTAGGGGTCATTACTTTCCTGGCATCAGTGGATGTTAGTGTACACAGAGCATTGCCAACCATGGAAGCTCACCCAAGCCTCAGTGTCCAGATTTTGTATTGAGGCTTCAGTGCATAGGCGTGATTGATTGGTTCATTGATTACCCATATGTTTGAACTCGCCTCCTGGTCCACTGACCTAAACCCCTACCCAAGTCAAATGGTTGGTCTTTCTGGCATGGCCAGTCCCCATCCTACAACTATTGGTTGTGGCCAGGCCCACCCCAAAATCTTCATCCTAAACAAAGACACTTCTATCAGCTGTGGCATAGATTACCTCTCAGAAGCTGAGGGCAAAGGCCAGACCCCTTTAGACAAGGACAAATTCTTTACTACACAGTCTGTTAGTTCTTGCAAGTAAAAGCAGTGTCCCGTGAAAATTTTTCAACTCAGTTGCACATGTGCTTTTCCTCTAGCTAACCATTGTACCTCGGTATGCAGCAAAGTGCCTAATGGATAATCCAGCACATAGTTGAGGGATCTTATGAAGCCGTATTGCTACTATTTCTATCCTGCCACTTCCCAAAAGAATCTAAGGTAGTTTTCAAAGATATGTGGAACATTGCAGGGATAATGTTAACTAGAAGGAGAGGAAAAAAAATACAGCAAAAAGGAATCAAGAGTAAGGTTATAAAATAGATACAGAAATAAATCTAATGTACCAATTAGACCATGAAGTCTTACATACTTGCTAAGGTGAGCCATATATTTGAGTCTTAACTTTCTAGCTGCCAGTGTGGAGGGAAATAAGATTATGATTCACAGTGTTTATAAGATAGAAGCAAATCAGTTGTTTAGAGAAGCATTTGGGTGTTACCAAATAAAAATCTCAATAAAGTCTGCAATGAACAGACATATCTGCAGTCTTTCTGCATTGTTCTTAACAGTCAACAAGATAAGTTTTATAAAATTAGTTCCTGAGGAGACTCTCAATTCAGGTTGATACCATCATACAAAGTGTACAACTTGGGAAAAGACAGACAGTTCTACAGTAAAGCATGGACAGGGAGGTAGGAGACTGGGAGAGCACTATATAGGCTGCATCAGTTTAGCGGTTTTTAGTTTAACCAAGCAGTCAGCTTGTTTGAATTTTGCTTTTATACAAGTTGATACCTTGGAAAGTTTATTTATTAATCCTAAATTTGTATTTTGTTCAGAATCTTTAAAAATCTTGATATCTTGATGTATTGAGTATTTTGTGTTGAAATGAAAGTTTATTAAATATGGTAACATTTGCTCAGGGGGAGAAAATTGACTAAAGAAGTACTCTCTCCATTCTATCACTTTCCTTGAGTACATCATTTCTTGTTTATTTTTTTTAACAACATAAAATAAGAAGAAAGAGTCTAATAGCTGTTAAAGTTTTTAATTATTTTTAATTTCCTAGAAACATATGTTCTAAGTCGAGGTTGAGAAAAATTTGTCCCGTGGTATCCCTATACTACTATTGTTTGGAATTAACATTCTTAAAAATGGAAATTTAACAATTAGAACTTAATTAGCTCTCAGTAATATAAAATTGAAAGATTGAAAAGAAATAAATTTCTCCTTAGAAGAGCATCTTTGGATTATGAAAGATTGTATTTTTTAAAAGTTGAAGAATTATTTACTCATAGATTATTGTCTCCTGTATATTTCACTTTATGAAATGGATATATTCATAATAATTTCTAGAGTTTACTTTCCTAATATCTAAATTTCTTTGATTTCTATCATAAAATTTATATTCTCACAGGTATATATTTTAGAGTTAAAATTTAAGAAGAAAGTTATCTAAGAGTAAACTTTGATATCTTATGAAGAGAAATATGTTTCAATAAGTTAATAACTAAATTACAAATTACAAATTATTAGCCAGTCATTGAACTAACATCAAAATTTTTATTCCACAGAGTTCAGTTACTAATGTGTTTCGTGTCCCTCTCTATTTACGGTGGACAACTACTGTAGTTATTTAAATCGTTACTGGGAGATTGCATTGTATTCTTAAGCTGTCTCTCCTGCTTTTTTTTTTTTCAGCTCTGGGTTTCCTTTATTATCTTGTGGAAGTAACGGTAGCAGCTCATCAAACATGGCGGTGAATTCTCCCGCTATGTCCTACAGACTCAGCACTGGTGAGTCCATCACCAACCGACGAGATTCCACTGTAACCTTCAGCAGCACTATGAGCTTGGCCAAACTTCTGCAAGAGCAAGGCATCTCCGCTAAAGTGTACCACGGCCCCGTTTCAGAGAGCCCCCTTCTCCAGCCTCTCCCCAAGACCCTGTCCATCCCTTCCACACCACCAAATTCACCGTCTCACTCACCTTGCCCTTCTCCTCTGCCCGTGGAGCCCCGAGTGCATCTCTCTGAAAATTTTTTGGCCTCCCGACCAGCCGAAACATTCCTCCAGGAGAGGTATGGATTGAGGCCTTCCCGGAACCCTCCTGATGTTGGCCAGTTGAAGATGAACTTAGTAGACAGGCTGAAGAGACTGGGGATAGCCAGAGTGATCAAGACCCCTGATGCCCAGGAAGATGGAAGAAGCCACGGGGCAGAAACTGGTCTTCAAAGACCAGAGTCTGCTGTTTATTTAAATTCAGGTAGCAACTTACTGAGTGGCTTGAGGAGGAATCAGAGTCTTCCAATCATGATGGGTAGCTTCGGCACCTCAGTGTGCGTACCCTCACCCAAAATGGATGTCCTGAAGGAGGACTGAGGTTCAGCAGTTAACTGTCCTCTTCACGCACATTAGCAGATGAAGAATAGATTTGCACTGATGTATGTAGTCTGGTCTAACGAGAGAAAAGGAATGTTGCAGATGGGTTGTGAACGTGCATAGAGGGAAGTGGAAGAAGGGAAACAGAATTGGGATGAGGCCCTAATGAGTGAGATCTAATAAGTTGAAAGTATAATTGAATGGGTCATGAGTGTTTGGAGGCAGAAGAGGACGAAAGGTTTACTGTATTCCTTCAGTTGTGTTTTCTTGTCTTAAAAATAACAAGTAACTAGAAAATAAATTCAGTCATTTTGAAACATACGGGAAATACTAAACTTGCCTAGGACCTTTCTGGGAAGCATAAACAGGGAACACTCAGGTTAGGAGATGGGAAGAGAAAAAGAGCAACTTTGTTGTCTACAGAAAGCTGTTCTGGAAGGTTGGGGTAAACTCCGTCTGTTACTGAGACAACAGTAGGGTAGCTTTTATGTTTTCCCCTGTTGCTATCTGGTTAAATTACACATCCATCAAATGGTATGCTCATGGCATTAGCAGACAAGGAATTTCGTAAGAGCAGAATAGTGGAGACTCCCTTTTTGCTTTCTGTTTTTAAGACTTGGAGCTCCTGGGAGCCCAAACTTCTTTTGTATTTGTCATTAACAGAAGTTCAGTTTTTTCCAATTTGTATTTTTATACAACATCCAGAAAACACAACCTGTGTGTGAGGGTAAAAGGGATTTACTTTAAGAAGGAAATATGCGTAAAATGGAACCAAGGAAACTTGTTTTCAGAAGGTTTCTTCTGGATAAGTGTAGTGGCCAAGGAGTATGAACGTAGCAAACTGCATGTCTTTCAAATTTCCTTGGAGGCTGGACGGGGTTCAAATGAACGTACAATCAGTAGGAATTAGGGAATGTTGTGTATTTATGTCTGTAAGTTCTTTTTATAAGGAAAGTTGGTTGCAACTAAACTTTTTCCAAAGTGCTATGCATATTTTTAATGAAAGTTGACATGTATTTGCACAAAAATTCTCAGGCACATTAAATTATTATAAGCTGAAGTGAAACCCAGGTGCTTGCTTTGAGACTGGTTTTTTTTCATGTAAAATAAAATTAAGACATATTTGCCTTTTTCTAAATATATGTAAAATTACAGGATGAACTTTTTAATGGGAGAGTTAAAGCTTTTGCTTTTTTCTGTGGTGGCGTTCTTTTTGGGTTTTTTTGTTTTGTTTTGTTTTATTTTTCCTAACTGTGTGAAATAACAAGGTGAAACCAGGAGGATTAGGTTTCAGCATTCAGCGTTGTGATGCAAGGCTGTGACCTGGGAAGAAACAGATCTGTTTTCTGAGTGTTGCTGATCCTCATCAGATGACAGGCTTTATCTAGACAGCGCAGTTCAGAAAGAAATACCATTATGTGAAAGGCATGATGGAGAGAAGATGAGGGAGGGGGCTAATTCTTTTATTTTTGAAAAAGAGAGGCATATGCACTTTTTGGTGCTTCATTTGCAAATTTTTTGCTCCTTTATACTGACTTAACGGAATTTTCTGAAGAATTCTTATTAAGAGTCTTGCTCCTATGGTTCCCACCGATACACTTATCCCAGGCCAGAGGAGGGTCCTTCCTCTCTCCTCTTGAGGTGCCTTTCAAGAGCTATGTGCTCAAAAGGGTAGAAAAACAACATGCATGCAGTGGTAAGAATGTGAGCGTTTTCCACGCTTTTTAGAATCTTTTAATAAAACTTTTCTAAGTCAATTTCTTTAAAACAAAGTGGAAGTACCCTCTTCCCTTCTCTGTCCCCTTCGCTCCGTCATGCTGAGTCAATAGACCTTACACATATGTGTTCAGAAAGGATTCCCACTGAATGTAAATGTCCCTGAATGTGGTAGGCATTGGCCGGAAGAATTCCTGATGTTATATTGTTTCCCAAATATCCCAATTAACTTCTTTTTTAAATAGTGTTTGAGTTTCTACTTCATAAAGTAATTCTGGGGTGCTTATTTTAGCCAATTCTTAAAGCTTTATTTATTTTCTTAAGAAAATAATCTTCCTGTTGTCAGTTTCCAAGAGACATCAGGAAGCAGGAAAACACAGGACTAGAGAGTAGTACAAAGTGTTAAATTGTCATATTTATGGCTATTATATGAATAGCTACAAATTAAGCTAGATCTTGGAATAGTCTAATTAGTATACTTTTCCGTAAGTGATGCTAAAATGATCACTTTAGAGGAAGGGCGAGGGCGTATTCATAGCCAAATAAGCACGTTCTACCAGAAGCAGAATTGTATACTGGCGCATGCTTAGCTCTAGAAATGAATCCTGTTTAGAATTGGGTTTTGCTGGTTTTTGAAGTTTCCACCTAAAATCATTTTTTATAACAGCCTGAGAATCTCTATTATCACAAATTTGTGTGCAAACTATAGTCAGAAGTACTGGGGCCTCATAATAAGTTCCTCCTCCTCGTATCTGTTATGCTTTAATACTGTTCACATTTTAGTTTTTCTATATCAACTGTGTCCATATTTTTATGCGAGTATAGGAAACTCCAATCTTTTTCTCCTTCAAGGTTTTCAGTGATTACACCTCAGGTATTTCTGAGCATCCTATTACATAGTAGGAGGAATACCTTCGTAAGCTCAGAATTAAAGGTACTCCTGAATATGCTGATCCCAAACTTATGTAAATAACCTTAGGCATGCGTCTTAAGGAGAAGTTAATAACCATTGTTAAAGTAGTTTTTTAAAGTTTTGTATTATAAGTCCTTTGTTTGACATGAAAGAACAGACTTTTGCAAAGGAAGGAAATAAGTTAGGGGCAGCTCCCAAGAGCATCTTCTCTCTAAAGGGTGTATTTTATACAGCATTCAAAGCCAGTTACTTTTTCTGACAATTCTAGTACGTAATTAGTACTACTTGTTGGTTACTAACGTTGACTTTTGACATCTGGAACGAGAGCTGAGTGATGGTCTGCTCCTTTGATGTCAGTTGCCAGCAGGTCTGTACTCCAAGTGCAGCAGACAGGCAGTGTCTACACTGAGTGCTGGCTTTGCAGAGCACAGCTACCTAGGAGTGGCAGGGTGCCCTCTGGGGCAGCCAGGAAAACCCTGTTTGATATCTGGGGTTGATTTTGTCAAACAGCTCTTTGTTGCACCCACCTTTGCTTTGTCAAATGTAAATCAGATAATAAACATGAATATCTTAAATTTTCATTGTCTTTCTGTGCATTTCTTTTCACAAATAGTCCTGCATTATGTCTTACCTTTATATTATGTTGTTTTGGGTACAGAAAACCACCTCTATTAGCCAAACAAACCAACGGTAGTCATAAGTAGTAGATCTTATTGTATTTTCTTAGTTATTTGTTTAAAAAATAGAATAGACGGGGTATCTATGTATGCCATATTTCTTCTTTAGCCAAGTAACAGCAGCAAAAAGCAAAATCTGAAGTCGTTGATATGCAGATTGTTAATTTGAAAAGATTTAGGAAATGTGAAGCAATTCTTATTCTTACAGTCCACAATCTACTGTTGGTATTCTTAGCTATTTAGAAACTGTTTCCAAGAAACTAAATTGAAAAATTATTGGACTTTAGTAGAGAAAGGTATTTGATATTCTCATCTTTGTTACAATTTAGTTGCTTTATTTTTTAAATTCATCTAATATCCATTTAGAATTATGAATGTTTTGTGAGGAATAAGTGAAGTATGAGTCTCTACTTGTTTGACATGAAATTTAGTGGTATTTCCAGCATCTTGAATTGTTTTCTTTCACAAATCATTGCAGTAGATGTGGTTAAGTCCAAAAACCTGACAAGAGAAAAGATTTGATGCTTTCAGCATCCTATTGATTTCCAATTTCCAGCTCTGTTTTTATTAAGTTTGAGTTATGCTCGTATCAAGCTTTGGTTTTCATTAGTCTTTTTTTTATTTATTTATTTATTAAATTAAGGCCAAATAAGGGCTGTAAAATTTTCAAATGACCAAAGTTCCCATGCAGGTTTGGCAAAGATGCTGAAATACAACTGTTGCCTGGCAGGCAGTGTTGCCAGCAGTAACATGAAGTGTTTTGTTCTTCAGTGTGAAAAAGTATGAGGAAAGCACACCGAAGGTGACGTGAGGTGTTAGAGAAAAACACAGAAAAGCCAATATATAAAAATCAAAGTATTATTTCATTAATGTATTGTTCTTGCCTTCTCGGCAAAATCACTAATGTTGGTAGCATCAGTCTCCTTCCTGGGTCTTTGGAAAGTGCTTTTCATGCAATGCCCAAGTTTCCCTAAATTCAACCAAAGAGAAGAGCAGTTACACTTAGTCCCTAAAAGCCTTCATTTTGGAAGCTGTTTTTGCCATTTTGGAGCTGACAAAGTTGTACTAATGTGTAAAAAGAGGAAAGGAGGAAAAAAATCCCAAAGTCATGGTAATTTGTGTTAAACCTTGGCCAAGTCAAGTGGCTGCTTCCTTTGTACCTTTGTTTTTAGCCACTCTCCACACAAGACCCGAATCCTGCTCTTTTTAAATCATAAGAAAGCATTTTAATATACAATTTCACACAATAAACAGACTCAGAGTAAATAGCCAATCTCTAGTGGATGACTACTCAAATCTATCCATTGTTCTCTTTGCACCTTTCTCTCCCTCTTAGCTTTTGAACTCTGTCTCCAGCTAATGTGCTTATGTTACTTGTAGCTGTGGCAGCCATAGTGCAACCACAAGGCTCCCCTCAGGCGACACACAGGCTGGCATGACAGAAACATGTAAAGAACCCAGTTCTCTGATGACATTGCTGAGTCTGCATCAACTGATAGCGCCACCTCCATACTTTGTATTTCGTGAAATTAATGAACCTCTTTGGTTTAAGCCACTTTCATTCAAGTGATAGTTGTACAAATTTTAACTTACACATTGAGGAATACTATTGCAAATATTGGGCTTCTCGGGGCTCTGTACTAGGCCCTGTTCTCTTACACAACACCCTTTCCCTGTGTGATCTCATCCCTGGGCTTTAAATATCTACTCTGATACTCTTAAAGTGTTTTCAGCCCAGATTCTTTTGAACTCCCCAAACATGTAATAAACTCTGTAACAGACATCTCCATTTCAATGTCTCCCTGGCATCTCAAACTCAGCATATCTAAGCCTGAAGTCAGGATCTGCTCCCCTGAGCCTGTTTCTCTTCCAGACTTTCCCATCTCAAAAAATGGCTCCGCCATCTACTCAACTGCTTGAGATAGAAACCCAGGAATCATCACTGCCTCCTTCCCTCACCTTGGGATCCAATCAATCAAGTCCTATTGCATCCCCTTCTCTCCATCCCCACTGCTGCTCCCTCAGCTAAGGCCACAATTGTGTCTCATTTGACCACTGCCATAGACTTCTAACTGGTTTCCCTGCCTCCTGTTTTAGCCCCTCCAATTGTTCCTCTACATTGCAATCAAAATGATCCTTCTAATATGCAGAGCTAGTCAGATTGCTTCTCTGATTAAAACTGTTGTCTGACTCTTCAGACTAGAAGAGAATCCCTGCTATACACTCACACTGCATCTGGCAAGCTTCACTGTGCTTTTATTGAATTTATTAATTGTCTCTTTCCCCTCTAGTCTCTAAGCTCTATGGAGCACAGGAACTGAGGTAGAACCCACACCTCACAAAAGTGCCTGGCACGCAGTAGATATTAAATGTGGAGTAGAATGAATGCATAAATTTATAACAATGTTTTGTAAACTATGGGTTGTGACCCATCAGTGGATCATGAAATCGATCTAGTGGATGTATAATCAGCTTTCATTTTAAGTAGAAGAAAAAGAACTAGGTGAGAATTCATAATAAGGATATTATTTCATCCAACTTTTTATTTCAAAATGTGTAAAATATATTTCTTATAGTGAGTTGCAGTAAAATAAAAGGGAAGCCACTGGTCTATAATAAATGGCCATTTTTTTTCTATAATGAGAAAAGATAGCTTTACTTAGAAAAAAAAAAATCTGAATTCCTGGCACCTGAAAAAGACGCCTGCCCTGGGGAATTTGTACTTATACAGATTTCAAAGCTTGAAATTCAAGGAAGAAAGTGGCTACTGTAGAGTTTTAGGTGTCTGTGAGTAAATGTCAGAGAAGCTAAAAATCCATCCCAGATCCTGTCTGACACTGCTGCCACGGGCCAAGTAAGCCTAGGAGTGCTGTTTAGTTCTATTTCCTCTGAAAGTATATTGTCAGTGTATTTTGTCTCATGCCTTGGAGGATTTCTTCACGGGCTGCTTCTCCAGCCTTTTTTCTTTAAGAGCAGAGTGCCTGAGCAAATCAGGTGCTGCCATTCTGTTTCCATAGCAATAAAAGAAACAAACCTTGGGCTGCCATCTCCCCAGGACAAACCTCACAACTCAAGGCCTAAGTCAAGAGAATCTGACTGGAGGGGTGACTTTCTCCCCTAGTTTGACTTGCATTGCAATTTTGAAATATTCAGACTGAATTGTGTTTAGAAGGGACATTTGCACTCATGCCAGTTCAGCCTTTGTAAAAGCCTGTGGCTAGATTCACTGGAAGTCTGTCTCTCTGCACTACACATACTCTGCACTTTCTGCTTTGGCGTTTTAATCACTTGGAATGACCACTGAAGTCTTGAGCTCTGGAACCTCTGGATTTGACCTACAATAAATTCTGATTTTGTATCGATGGGCAACAGCTTCTCTATAACATTGTGGTATCTTTAAGACTCTCAACTTGGAAAGAAACCACGTGGGAAAAACAAATCTTTGGACAATCCAAGGTAAGCTCTTTGGGAAAGATGTTTTATATAATTTTTTTCTTCTAATTATTAATACTAACCAGTGAACTTTCTGAAGGCTCAGCTGCCTCATTGGTGACTACAGTGTCACCAGTAGACACCTTCAGTCCACTGAGCCCTGGGCAAAATCATTAGGGAGAGATGCAGGAAAGGAAAGAATGGGGAGAAAGAATCCTAAATCTCACACACACACACACACACACACACACACACACACACACACACACACACACACAGCCTATATGCTTAGAGCCAGGCAATGCAACATCAAACTGTGAATGCAGTAGGTCTGTCCATGCTGATACAGAAATACCTACTAGATATCCTGTTACATAAAAAGAGCAAGGCATGGCATGGTGTGTAAAGTATGCTCTCATGTATGTAAAAGCTTTAAAGATTATATATATAGAGAGAACATTTCTGGACGGATACCCCAAACAACTGTTAACAGTGGTTTCCTCTTGGGAGAGCACCGGAAGTCGAGGGCTGATGTTTAGCTGTTTTGCACAGTTATTGACATATTGAAATACTGCCATACTGGTGTTGTGTATATACATTGTCCAAGCCCCTCAACTCCTCCCCTCATGCCCCCAGACTTCCTCATGATTCAGCAACTAAGGGGTTAATGGCTGGCATGAGGGGAGGAGTGGGGTCCTCCTGTTCTCTATTCCAGCCCTGGAGCCCATGTCTATTCTGATTGTTTGATGGCCTTGTCTTATTGGTTGCTAAATATTTTGAGTATCGTCTCCATGGGTGTTTGGAAGAAGAGGCCCTCACTTTTTAAGAGCAAAAAAATATACACCACAGCATTGTTTATAACAGAAAAAAAGGAAAAAAACAAAATGTTCATCAGTACAAAACTGGTTAAAAGTGTAAACAGGTACATGTATAGAATAGAAACTTACTGTTTCTATATTTCTATTTCTCAGACTTGCTTTAAAAATTTGCTGTAAGTATAATTTAAATTATACATTTGCTTTAAATTTATTTTAAAATAATCTGATGTTGGAGGAGTGGGCTGGGTATAGATGAATGAGATTAGCCACAAACTGCTGTTGAAGCTAGGTGGTGGGTGAGCTCATTATACTCTTTTCCCTACTTTTGTACATTTAAAAATTTTCTCCACAGGAAACTTAAGTTTTAAAAAATTATGATCATATGTATAGTTACTGACATTAAAAGGAGCTCATGACATTATTGAAAAAAAGATTATCTACAATGTAAGTAGACAATGTCCATTTATGGACAATTATATAAAACTGTTTCTTTAGAGAGAATTCTAGAAGACATTAACCAAAATATTTTCAGTGGTCATTTCTAGATGTTAGTATTTTGGATAATTTTTAGTTCCTTAGGCTTTTCTGTGTTTTTCTTTACAAAGAGCCTATTTCATTTTAACACACACAAATAAATCTATTGTCCCCAAAAACTTATAAATAAAAGCTTCTGTAAACAAAATACCACTGGGGTTAATAATATTCCTAACTCGATTACTAGTTTTAGAGAACCTAATGCATGCAAGACAGTATGCCAAGAGCTCTCCTGACATGGTCCCATTTCGTGTACACGATGGCCCAATGAGGGGGTGAGCTCTCGTGTTCCCATTTTCCAGATGAGGAGACTGAGACTCAGGAAAGTAACAGTGAATTTCTCAAGATCACATAGCTGATAAGCAGAGGAGCCTCTATGCAAATTCAAGTCCATCTGACTCAAAAGCCCAAGGAAAATTTTAGTAAAGAATGTTGTGGGGTGTGGGAGTGGGGGGGAATAAAGAAAAAAAAAAACGAGTATTGTGAAGAGCTGACGCTGACCTGCCAATAGGTGGCAGGATGGCTCAACTGGTGAGAACACAGGCTCCTAGCAACAAGGTTGCCTGTTTGAGATGGCGGGCTACACCCACCTCCAACTAAGATTGAACTTGGCACCTTGAGGGGAGTGGCTGTGAGCTTCCGATCAGCGGCTGGATGGCGACTGGACTTGGAGCTGAGCTAGCTGCACCCTCTACAACTAAGATTGAAGGACAACAACTTGGCTGTTCCCCTTCCCCAATTTCCCAACACTGTTCCCTTTCCCCAATTTCCCAATAAAATCTTAAAAAAAAAAAATGTTGTGGAGGAAAAAAATCATAATCCTGACATTCTGGCCCAATTTTCATTTTTTAATACATTTCTTTTCTAATACTATTCTGTATAGGTTTTTGTATCCATTGCATATATATCATTTTGTATCTTTGTTTATAAGCATTTCTTCCTGCTTCCACAGGTTTTAAAGTGGTCAATTAAAATCTATGTAAAACTCCATTGAGTGGTTGTGCCATAATTCACCTATGCATTTTGGGTTTTTAATTCTAATTTTTAATATTATCTATGATATTGTAGTGATCGTTACAGTGTTTGCAGTTTCATCTGTGGATCTGTTTACTCCTTGTTGAGCTGGTCCCTGTGGTTACAGCCACCCACTTTATTAGGCAACAAATATTTATCAAACTCATTGTGGAAAGTTGCCTTGCCAGGCTTCGGCCGGGGGAAGGGGACACAGAGAATGACATGGTGAAGTCCAGGCCTTCAAGAATGTCACACTGTTGCGGGGACCCAGACAAAGAGGACACCAAGGCGTGGGAAGCAACCTTTATTGGTATCGGCACTGGCTCAGCGGATTCACATCCAGAGGCTGAGCGCCCACTCAGGTGGGATTTGGGGTTATATACCCCTGAGGTTTCCAGGTTGGCAGTTAAGATTTATTAGGACATGTGGCCACGGTGCCAGCTCCCGACTGGTCCACGGGTGAGGCAGGAACTTGGAAACACTACACGGGGAAGTCTTGATGACCACACAGTCCAGGAATGTCTTTGTCCGAAGCCCGCGCAAAATCCTTGGTGACCACATGCTCTGGGAGGGCCTTTGTCTAGGGCCCACTGCCACAACACAGTCCAGGGGGCAGCCAGTTAGTTCAGGTGGTTAGAGTGCAGGCTCTTAACACCAAGGTTGCCAGTTCAATTCCCACATGGGCCAGTGAGCTGCGCCCTCCACAACTAGATTGAAAACAATGACTTGTCTTAAGAGCTGATGGATCCTGGAAAAAACACACTGTTCCCCAATAATATTTGAAAAATAAAAATAAAAAAAGAATGTCACAGTCCAGATGGGCAGATGGGCAGGCAAGAAATGTAATAGGGAAGGTGGTTTCTGGGAGCTGACCTGCCTTAGCCTCTCACTTCCTACCTCAGGGACTCCTGCTAACTTCCCCAAATTCCGGATTGGACCCTGTCCTCACAGGAAGCTGATACAAGATCTTAAGCAGAACCAAAGCTACTACTATCTTGCTACTGCTGCAGCCTCCTTTCAGATTCTCACCTGAATTCTAGTCTCTGTGGCACTGTCTTCTGACCTGGGATGCTCCACCCCATCTGCTTCCCTGACCTCACCTCCCTGAGATCTCCTGACCAGGGTCCCAAACACAGGAAAATACAAATACGTAGCTAGATGTGGAAGCCCTGTCACCTGGTCTTTAGACCTTAGCTGTTCACCCAGCCTCCTGGCCTCCTTTCCAGCCTTGATCTCTACTCCACAAGGTGTCTTGAGCCCAGACCTCTGGTCCAGCCCCTGCTGCACCTACCTCCACCTGCATATCCTGCCGTTCTTCAAGGCCTTGTCTCTTGGCCCAGCTCCACAGCTCCCTCAGTTCCCTTTCTGATGACTGCTCTACTGCCTGCACGCTCCTTGAGGGCAAGGTGTGTGTTCAGTATCCCCCAGCATCCAGCATGGTACTCACAGCACGAGCTGTATTTGTGCTGTTAAGGGAGCTGCACAGGTGGCCAGAACCCCTTTCTGACTTTGAGTCTGTTTCCTCATCTGTAAAATGGATTCAATGTTAAGATCCCTTTTAGCTCTAAAAGTCTTTAGACTTCATAAACTGGGTTTCTCAAGCTTCAGTCATGGTATCGAAAAGGGTTTGTTTTATTTTTCAGCTGATTCTTTTTTTTTTTTTTTTAAGATTTTATTGAGGAATTGGGGAAGGAGAACAGCCAAGCTGTTGTCCTTCAATCTTGTTGTGGAGGGTGCAGCCAGCTCAGCTCCAAGTCTAGTCACCATCTGGCCGCCCTTCGGCTGCTCAGGGCAGCTCAGCTCAAGGTGCCTTGTTCAATCTTAGTTGCAGGTGGGAGTAGCCCACCATCCCATGTGGTAGTCAAACCGGCAACCTTGTTGTTAGGAACACGTACTCTCACCAGATGAGCCATCCTGCCACCTGTTGGCAGCTCAGCAGCAGCTCAGCAGCAGCTCAGCTCAGGCGCAGCTCACTGGCCCATGTGGGAATTGAACTGGGGACCCTGTTGTGCAGAGCTCACGCTCTTAACCAACTGAGCCACTCGACTGGCCCCTCTTTAGTTGATTCTTAAGCAAATTTATTCCAGTGTTGGAAACCAGTCACTGACTTAGAAATTTGAATTAAATCAGCTGTCATTATAATGCTTCTGTTGGGCTCTTGGCTCTCATAATGTTTTTGGTGTTGGTTTTATTTTTTTATCAAATAATTCACCGACATCATTTAAAAAATCAAATCGTGTTAAAAATTCATTAATGAAAAGTTACAATTTCTGCCCCACCCCTCCTTGCTTCTCAGTTCTATTCCTCAGTGTGTTCCCTAGAGACAATTATTTTCAACTCTTTTAGCTAGTTCTTTTGGAATTTAACTTCATGCTTCTAAATAATGTCTCTACTCCGTTTGTTAATTTTTCAATTTGAGACACTTTCTATTGACTTCCTGGTATGACAGGTAGGATTTAACACTTATATATCCTCTCCCCATTGCTTGCCCCCCCAATCTTTTAATGTGGTCACAGTTCACTTTTCAGTTAAATCAATACTAAGTGTTTGCATAAATATATATAAGTGTGTATCTTGCTATGATTATGTGTACTTCTTTATACAATGTTTTTAACCTGCAGTAATTATGCAGTTTTTATTTTCTTGGGTTTCTGTGTTTCTATTGCTAATTTCCCCCCCAAATTTTTTTTATTACAAGTGCTCTGTAATAAATTACCACAATCTAGTGGCTTAAAACAAGACCAATTTATAGTTCTGTGATCAGAGATCTGAGCTATGAGCCTCGCTGTGCTGAAACCAGGGTGTTGGGCAGGACTATGCTCCTTCTTTGGGCTCGAGGAGAGAATCACTTCCTTGCTTTTTCTAGAGGCTGCCCACCGTCCTTGGCCCATGACCGCTTCTTTGATCACTGCTACCTGACCATTTTCTTCTCGGGCTCTGACCCTCCCGCCTTCGTTTTATAAGGACACTTGTGATTACCTTGGGCTCACATGGATAATCCGGATAATCTCCTCATCACAAAATCCTTAACTTAATCTTAGATGCAAAGCTCCTCTTGTCACATAAAATAACATTCACAGGTTCCAGGGATTAGAACATGTTTTTTTGTTGTTTGTTTGTTTGTTTGTTTTTGTTTGGTTTTTTTTTTTTGGTTGGGGGCGAGGGGTGGGGTGGGAGGGCAGGGTGAGGAGCATTATTTGACCTACCCACAGGCTCCAACAGAGTGAAATCACTATCAGTTTCATCAAATAATCTACCAGTTCCAGTTCTGAGTCATTTGGAGGCTTTCATATGGGAAACGGCTCCTTCTCATTTATACCCTCTTTGCAAGCACGCTTCCTGTGGTGTGCTAAGTAGGAAGTTTTGCCAAATGTATATTGTGTAATACTGTCTCCCCTCCCATTCTTTTTGTTCTTATGGAATTCAATCTCTTTTAATCCTGTGCTTTCATGTCAGTGCAGTTCTGGGGAAAAAAAGAAAGAAGAGCAAGTGCGATCAAGCCTCCGTGTTTTTCTGGTAGCTGTCTTTCATGCAAACTTTCCTAGTAAAGATTTTTTTTTTTCAAAGATTTTATTGGGGAAGTGGGGGAGTGGAACAGCTCTGGGGAATCCAGGGAAGAGGAATAGACAAGTTTTTGTCCTTTTGTTCTTCAGTCTAGTTGTGGAGGACGTCGCTTCACTGGCCCATGTTGGTATTATCATTGCGCTCTTCCCAGGTGAGGCAGGTCGGTCGCCAGCCTCTGGACGGCCGCTCACGGAGGCTCTTGGCAGCTCACACTGGCTGCCGCCACACACAGTAGCTTACAGCAGCCCACTGCAGCAGGGGCTACCGCCTACGCTGTTGCCCGTGACTCATGGCAGCCCAGCTTCAGGTTAAGCTGTTGTTCACCATCTTAGCTGTAGAGGACACAGCATCACTGGCCCTCATATGTGGGATCCGAACCTGGGCCCTGCTGCTCAGAGCTGACGTCCCAAGCCAGCTCTTAACCAACACGGCACTTGGCCAGCCCCATAATAGGGATTTTTGTTTTTCTTCTTGTTTTTGTTTTCATTGAGCCAAAAAGGAAGAGTGTTGACTATAATTCTGGCAGGTGACCAGGAATGAGAAACTGGGAGATCCAGTTTAATTTGAATAACAGAACTAATTCTCCAGAAAGTTCTGTGCAGGATCGGCTGTAGGGATTTCTCTTCACTTCAGTGAGAGCTAGTGTTACCTGATGGAAGAGCAAGGGTTTAGGAGTCAGGTAGACCTGTGTTTGTTCCCAACTCTGCAACTTGCTTCTCTGAACCTCAGTACCCTCATCTGTAAAACTGGGATAACAGTAATTGATCACTTATTGTGTGTCTGGCTCATAGTAAGCACGCAGTTATAGCAAATTTTAAATTGCTTTCAGGTCAAGCCTATCAGGTGGCAAGGAGTGAAGTATTATTCTATAGTCAAGACCCTGTACCAGATCAAAAGCTTTCAGAATCTACCATCTGTGCTTTGGGCTTTCCCTGCGTCATTCCCAATTTGTCTCTGAGTTTTGTCATTTTGACTCCGAATGGTGTAACCCTCTGCTGTTGTTTTTCCATTCAGCAGGGGCCTTCTGACCTAGCAGCCAAGGCTCCCTGGGACCTCCTGCCATGTACCCCAACCCTGTCATCTACTGCACCTGCTGGGACCCCTGGAACTTGGGACCACGGAAGCTAATCAAGACCCCTCAATCACCAAGAAAAAGCTCCACAGGGAAGCCCCAGTAAGGATTACCCAGGATGGACTAGGGCCCGAGGGCTTGAGTTCCATTTGCAGCCTTCTTTCTCTCAAAAGATTTCCAAAACAGTCAATTTGATAGCAAAATCCCAAGAGGGCCAGGAAGCCTGCCTTTGCACAGCTTTGTCCTGCCAGCCTGGTACTGCCAGTCCTGCCTAGTGTCATTTTAAATGAGGAGGTCTCAGAGTTAGTGCAACAGGGAAAGAGGGGCTTCCAGCCCAAAAGCCCCATGGCAGGTGGGCCCCTCCAGGTGAGACCAAGTGCTTTTGGACCTGGGGGACACACTGTGCTACCAACCCGGGGACCCCCTAGGACAGTGAACAAGTGGCAAGGCATTTGGCCTAAGGTTGCCAAATACCATCCTCATTTTAAAGATTCCTGCTTTCAGCTCATACATTCCAATTTTGGGTCACTGTGGGGACCCACCTAATTTGGGAGTACTAAAACACATTTCTGGGTCTCCAAGTTTCTCTTTTTTGCTATTTATTTTTTTACTTTCAGGCTAACTCCTCTCCCTCCACCTTCAAAAAAACAAAATTATGACCAACCAAGAACAAAAGCTGTTGCCTCCCCAAAGTAAGTATTTTCATGTCCATGGGGCAGAAATGGTTTGAGGTATGTAAATAAAACAATCTCCCTCCTTTGCCTTCACAGCCTTGACTGACTTGAACTCATTGTGCCAGGAATATGAGGGGGTTGCCAGAACCCACCGTGATTTCCCCCAAACCTCAGATCCTACATGTAGGTTCTGTGGCCCTCGGCACCCACAGCTTTCAAAGTCACTACAAATGAACTCTCAGCTAAGGTGCCCCTGCCAACTGTTTCGGGCCCTAAATGGGCACAATGCTCTATGCCTGTAGTAGGCAGAGAGCCCCCCATTGGTGGTGGCTCACCCTTTCCAGTGTCTAAGAACTTTTGTAAATTAGAACTCTGTTTTACCCATAAATTTAAATTTTTACCCATATTTTATAAGCTTAGAAGTGTAACTTAGTTTTATGTCTTTGCATGAGTCTTTGTATTCCATTTATTTATTTATTTGGAACATTTTATTGAGCACCTATTTTTGCTAGGCACTGTTTCAAGTGTGGGACACAGCAGTGAACACACCGAAGTCTCTGCTCTCCTGGAACTTACAGTTATTTGACATGGGGAGCCCAGGGAACGTCCCTGTGCAAAGAAGACAGCAGGAGTCCCACTGACATCTGGGGCAAGCATGCCTGCAGAAAGAACAGCAAGCACAAAGGCTGTAAATAGGAAATTGCTTGGCACTTCTGGCCTTTTCCAGAAAAGCAAATGAGGCCAGTGTGGTGGGAATGGAGGAAGTGAGAAGAGAGAGGTGGGAGATGAGCTCCAAGAAGTAAATGGGGTGATGAATGTGGTTGGCAGAATAATGGTCCCCCAAAAATGTCCACATCCTAATCCCTGGAAACAGACCATGTCCTGTTACTTGCCAAGGGGAGAATAAGATTGCAGATGGAATTGTGTTTGCTAATCAGCTGACTTTGAGATGAGCAGATTATTCTAGATCATCTGGGGGGGGGGGGCCCATTGTAAACAAAAAGGTCCTTACATATGAAAGGAAGTCAGAGGAGATGTGACAATAGAAGCAGAGGTCAGAGCAATGCAGCTATTAGCTTTGAAGATAGAGGGAAAAGCTACTAGGAAGAGGCAGCTTCCAGAAGCTGGAAAAAGCATGGACACAGTTTTCCCTAGAGCTTCTAGGAGGAATATGACCCTGCAAACACCTTGATTTCAGCCCAGGGAGACCCACTGCAGACTTTGACGTCTAAAATTGTAAGATAATAAATTGGTGTTGTTTTAAGCCACTAAGCTTGTAGTAATTTGTTACAGCAGCACAGTGAAGTTTGCTGGCCACTGTAAGGACTTTGGGTCCTACTGTGAAAGGGATGGTGACTCAGTTGCTAGGGCTGCCATGACAACACAACAACAACAACAACAACAACAGCAACAACAACAACAACAACAAAAGGCCGAGTGGCCTAAGCAACAGAAATTTATTTTCTTACAGTTCTGGAGTCTGGAAGTCCAAGATCAATGTGCTGGCAAGTTGGTTTTCTCTTAGGACTCTCTCCTTAGCTTGCAGATTGCCACCCACTTGCTACCTCTTCACATGGTCTTTCCTTTGTGCATGTGCATCCCTGGGGTCTCTTGGTGTGTCCTCATCTCTCTGATGAGAACACCAGTAAGACTGGATTAGGGCCTACACTAATGGCCTATTTTACCTTAGTCACCTCTTTACAGGCCTTATCTCCAAATACAGTCACATTCTGAGACACCAGGAGTTAGGGCTTCAACATATGAATTTGAAGGGGACACAACTTAGCCCATTACATCTGGCAAGCCATCAGAGGATTCTGAGAAGAGTGTCGTGACCCAATTTGCATTTTGAAAAGGCTAATCTGGTGACTGTGTTGAGAAATGACTGCAGTGGTCAAGGGTAGAAGCTTTGGGAGAAGGCAAGGGAGAACAGATAAGATCTAATTGCAAGATCCAAGCAAGGGACATGGTGATTGAACCTGGTGGAGACAGTAGAGGTGGTGCGAAGTGGTCACACTCTGGATGTATTTTGAAGGTAGAAACCAATAAGATCTGCTAATGGGATAGGTATATAAAGTACGAGAGAAAAAAAACAAGAGAAGGAGTCAAGGCTTTGGCTGAGCGACAGGCAGGATGGAGTTGCCATTTTCTAAGGTTGGGAAAGACTGAAGGAAGGCCACATATGCTGGGAACTGAGCTTAGGAAGTTTGAGATGCCTCTTAATATCCAAGTAGCAATGTCAAGTCAGTAGTTGGTTGAGCAAGCCTGAGAGGTCTGGGCTTTGGATACACATTTGAGGGTCATCAGCATATACTTGGTCCTTAGAACCCTGCACTCAGGTGAGATCTTCAAGGCAAGAAGTGGAGAGAGAGGGAGAAAGAGGTGAGAGAACTGAGCCCCAGAGCACTCCAGTGTTGAGAGGTGGGAGAGGCGAAGAGGACCCAGAAAGGAGACTGGGAGGGAGTGGCCAGTGAGGCAGATGAGGAGTTGTCTACCTGGAGTCCTGGAAGCAAAATGACAAAAATGTTCCAAAAAGGAAGGTCTGGTTATCTGTGTTAAAAACCGCTGATAATAAGTCAGTTAAGATGAGGGCTGCTGAGCAATACTGTTGGATTTAGCAGCCCGCAGCTTGGTGACAATGAAGGAGATTGTTTCAGTGGATTGGTGGTGGCAAAGCCTGATCGTGAGAGGGATCCACTGAATGGCTGTGTGAGTGAAACGGTTCCTGCCTGCCTGCCTTCTGTGTGCTGGCGCCCTGCGGGCACAATCACACCTGTGGGTCTCACCTAACCTCCATATTAACAGGCACGCTGGAGGACTCAGTCACCCAGTGCCTCTTGCTGGGAGCAACCTCCCTAACACCCACAACTCCAGTCTGACCAACAACATTAGCCCCTGCCAACACCATTCTCCTCTGGCTTTGAAATACAGTGAGAGACACTTTGTGGCTGTTTTTGTCGTTGTTGTTGTTGTTTTTGTTTTTTGTGTTTTTTTTTGTAGAAGGCACTGTCACCGGCCCTCATATGTGGGATCCGAACCGGGGCCCTGTGGCGTCCCAAGCCAGCTCTTAACCATCGCGCCACTTGGCCGGCCCTGTGGCTGTTTTTTAAATTCTCTATCAAAGATCTGCTAATTGTGTTTATAACTTTCCAGTAAAACCCTTCAAGGCAAATTCTGAAACGTGCCATCCTCTAAAACCAACTCAAAGCAGACACACATGGTCAATGTAACCTCTCCTGGGGCTACATGGCAGCTGGCCTCCAAGCCCTGTCCAGGCAGCACTGAGCGGGGCTGGGAAATGCAGCAGCCAGGTACAGGAGGGCCGGCTGGTCTTGGCCTCCCTCTCAGGAAGGGGCTCAGGTAGACGCTAACACGACCTCCACATGGAGTCACTGATAACCTGTTCATCAGTCAGCGTTTTCCGCGGGCTTCAGGCTTCAAACAGACAATCTCAGCTGTGAATTATGTCTGATGGTTATTAACCAAGATGGAACTGCTTCCATCAGGTAAAGTCCTCCCAACCCCATTCCCCACACCCAGAGTTACCCACAGACCCTGGACCAGTCCCACCCTGGTAACCAACTCCACAGCCTTTAATAATATTGTGGTTGTTTTGATCATGGAGAAATGGAACTTCTACAGCAGGTGTTGGTTTTCTCTCTTCACAGCAGTTGCCTGGTGGTATGTGTACAGGTGTGAGTGTATGTTGAGGACAAGGGGAGAGGCCCTAAGCCTACCTATTCTTGTCAGCACATCAAAAGCTAGTTACTCTTATTCTAATCTTGCCACCTTCCCAGTGAACTCCCTTATAAATATCCTTTTGATATGTGGGTAACTGATATTATGCTCATGTTTCTTGTACCTAAAAACAAAAATTAATTATGATCTGGGTTAGCACCAGATTTCAAAATAGTAGCACTCTTTGCTTATCCTGAATTCACTTAACCGGCAATTTCAGGGTCCCGGAACACCGATTTCTGGTACTGTTGCGGGGAATCCAAACAAAGAGACAGGACACCAAGGCGTGGGAAGCAACCTTTACTAATGCTGGCACTGGCTCAGCGGATTTACATCCAGAGGCTGAGCCCCAATTCAGGCGGGACTTGGGGTTATATACCCTGAAGTTTTTAGGTTGGCAGCTAAGATTTATTATTATAACATGTGGTCATTGTGCCAGCTCCTGACTGGCTCCTGGGTGAGGTAGGAATTTGGAAATATTAAACATGGACGTCTTGCTGACCGTACAGTCCAGGAATGTCTTTGTCTGAAGCCCGCGCAAAATCCTTAATGACCACATATTCTGGGAAAGCCGTTTTCTAGGCTTTGGAAAAGAAAAACAGTTGTGTAGAAAACATACATGTCACCAAAAAAACATGTGCGTTTGAGATTATGCACCATGCTCAGCAGAGAGCCCTTTGGATCTTCACTCCAAGCCTCTTGGCCTTTGTTTCAGAAATGGCTCTACTGTTAGACTAATGACTAGTCAATTTCCCACTTTTTCACTACCTGCCATTTTATTATAACTTGTGTACCAATGATTCCTGGATCATTCAATATTCCCCATTTCCTGACATAGAATAATTTGAGAGCTGAAAAAGGGGCCTCAGAGATTATCCCAGGAATGTCACTTTTTACAGATGAGTGGCAGGGTCAGGGCTCAGCTCCTAAGCTTGGAACTTGTCTTTGCTCTCCAGTTGCTTTTAAGCATGCTTTTCTCTTGCAGAGTGAAAATCCATTTAGGAAAACAAGAGGAGAGCAATAAATTGCCTTATGTGAGTAAAACTGGGAAGAGGTCAGTGGAGACTAACAGTTATTGATCACCTACTAAGCAGGCATGGGCGTTTTACACGTACTTACTTCGTTGAATCTTTGCGATGGTCCTATGAGGAGGTGCTAGAATTACTGCATATAGTGTATGGCTGCCAAGTGGCAGGACCAGGACTTGAACTCGGTTCAGGCAGCCCCGGAGAGAGCATTAATTGCGTCCTGACTGCCGTGTGTAGTTCGAGGAGAGTGTCCAGGGAAACCAGACAGTGACAATCAGTCCAGGCCAGGGGACAGCACGTGCCTAGATGCAGAAAACTTTATGCTCCACTTGGGAACCCACAAATGCTGGGTGAGGGACCATCAGGGCTGGAGAAAGAGATGGGGACCAAACCCCATCTGCCTAGGAAACTGGGCCTAATCCTTTCATTGTTGGGAGCTTTTAGGGGGTCTGATATAGGCACAGGACCAAGTAAGATTTACATGTTAGGCAAAAACACCCTCTGGTGGGATATAATGGGTGTTTTTTACCATCTTCTACTTTTATCTATTTTCCTTTCCCCCCAACTCCCCTTTTAAAAAGTTCATGCAGTCCCTTAATGGTCAGGAAAAAAATATGTCATAGCCCTCCAGGTAAAGAGGATGATGAACTCAGGGGAGCCAGACTGAAGGCAGAGAGGCCAGCTGGGATGGTATCTCCGGAGCCAAAGAGACAGATGGTGGCCTCGGGCTATGTCAGGGGCAGGGGTGTGAGGGAGAGGCTGAGATTGAGATAAATTTAGGAGATAACAATGACAGGACTTGTGGCACTGCAGGGGTGTCCAGCACAACTCTGGAAGGTACAATCTTATCCTGGTCTATGCTGGCTGGTAGCTTTGCCCAGATTTCTGACTTGGCATCTAGTGGGGGACGGAGGAGAAACTAAAATGTTTTTGGGTTTTTTTGTGTTTTCTTTTTGCAACTGTGCTAACATTTTCCCATATGTTGTTTTGTCTTTTCCTCACAAAATCCCTTTGAGGAAGAGTTACTATCTTTATTTTCTGATGAAACTGAGGCACAGAGATGTTGAGTAATAGTGGCTGGTGACAGAACCAGGATTTAAACTCAGGCCTGTCTAATTCCAGGCTGACTCCTGGCTTCTGGCCATGAAGGAGAACGCAAAGGAGGAGCGGAACTGGGGTATAGAGTATACAGTGGGTGGCAACGGTGGGTTGCAAATGTTGAGTTTGAAAGGCCTATGGGGACATCCAGGACCCAGCTGCATCTTGAGAGAAATCTTAGCCGGAGATACTAGGGTGACTAGGATCTGGGGGAGGGCACAGAAAGAACGTGGGCTCCCATCTCATGTCTCTGTTTTTAGATGTGAGTAGGGTACTAGTAGAAGATTTGGAGGAATCTCAGCACTCCAAGTCTGCAACATTGTCTTATCTTACACCTTGATGCCCAGGAAGTGATCAACGTGTCACCTGGCTATCGCCTCATTCGGAATAGGGAGCAGATTTCCGTTGCCTTGGGAGATGAGATGTTTGATAGGAAAAAGAGATCAGAGATCATGGACAAAATCAAAATTTCCAGGTAATGTGTTTGGACCAATACCTAGCTCCTCAAACCTATCCTTGCCTGGCTGGGCCTGGCTTCAAGGACAAGCCCTAACGTCCATGCCTGGTCTATATGACTGGGTGTTGCTCTGGAGGTGTTGCAAGGTTACTTCATGCCTCAGCTCAGTACTGTCTCCTCTCAACCCATCATCCTGCTCCAATCCCCTTCTAGTCAGGAAGATGGTCAAATCAAGTAGCTGATCAGGAAAATGATTAGGTATAGTGTAATTCATACTAAAGGAGAGCAATTGTTTCCGGAAGTAACGAACAGATGAAATAGTCATAAAATAGTCCAAATTTGGAGGGTGAGAACTAAAAGTAAAGTCAGGGTTTCTAGGAGGCCAAAGTATGCATCTCTTTTTCATTTTGTCCGAAGGTACCACTTAGTTCATGCCTCTGAGAGATACGGCATGGAAAATTCTAGCCTGACTCCATCCCAGTTGAACACACTGTCATCTTCTCTGTCATTCAAGTCCCTCCCGCTCTCTATGCTCTAATGCCATGTAAAGGCAGTCCCCACCTCCTTTTCATTCTACCTCCTGAATCTCTCATTCATATCTTCTCCTTCCCCATCTGTTACTTCCTGCCTGCACTATTGCAATGGCTTCCCAATGGGTGTCTCTTCCTTGGGCTTTAAATTGCTCTGAAAATTATTTTTCCAGGACAGAAATCTAAAAGACCAACAATAACAACAGAAAACACACACAAACACACATATCACCTACCTATTTGTAAATGTACAGAAAGGATACAACCAAACCGTTAGCAGTGGTTTCAGTTGGGAAGGGATTCAGACTGGAAATGAGGCTAAAGAACACATATGCCCACAGCTGAGTGAGTCCACTTCACGCGTGAAGTCACCCTGAGAAACCAGACTCCAGTCCCAGTCTTCCCTCCAGTGGGGACATTCACTCTGCTCACTCACGGCCCTCTGCAGGAGGAGATGGACTGTGCACCCACAGGCAAGCCCACCGCAACCTCAACTACCTCTTGGCCCTCATAAGAAAGTGGTCACCAGTTGTAGCATAATAAAACAAAATAGCACATGCTTGTTTTATTCCCTGGTAAAGCTGTGAGTATTGTTTATACTGAAGATCATGTTCAAAAGATGGGAGTTCCTATTGTTCAGCTTTCTCATACCCTTTCTTCTTTCTCATACCTGGATGCCCTCTCCTCCTACATCCTCTTGTTTTCTCACCTTCTTGAGTCGAGGACATCTTCTGTGCTGCACTGAACACAGCACTGCCTGCCACCCTGTCCATCCAGCTCAATCAAATAGAGCTGAAGAATCTTATAGACATATGGAGGCCCCAGGCCCAGAAACCAGAAAATCTTTAACAATTCTGAAAGCCACTCTCTTAAATCCCCTCCTCATCCAGTTCTGGACCATTTCTTGCCTATGATTCACTGTTAGCATCAATCCTATGCCCCACTTTCTCATTTCCTAATTTTCTAAACTTCTCCATCCCCCATTTCAACTTTCACTATCAAATCAAGGTCAAACCCTAATAGATTTCTGACATTCCTCTTTCCCTGCTATTCATAGGCCACCAAACCACTCCAGCTCACTTCTGGTTAGCTCACCATGCCTGAGGGTCAACCACCCTACTGCCAAATTCCTTCTTCCAAGCCACCCTTCCACCCCAACACCCCCACCCCAGCGATGGCAGAGCAGGTGCAGGACGTGGCCTGGCTCTGACCAGGGAAGGACCTCACTGGCACAACATGGAAGCTCTGTGGGTGATTAAAGAATTTCTTATCCCATAGGACTGATATCATTACTGATCTAGAAGAACAGATCTCAGAACTGATGGTAATAATAGAGCAAATGAACAGAGACCACCAGTCTGTCGAAAAATTGGTGAGTGATCTTTGAGTTAGCCAACATCTCTCGATAGAGAAAAGACCAATATTTTCAGACCACCTGCTATGTGCCAGGCATGATGCCAACCACTTGACTCAGGGGAGCTGTCCTGGCGACAGCTCTGGAGATGGTCACCCAGTAGTATTTCTGTCTCCATCCTCATCTATAATTGCAAGAACTCAAGTTCCTCCTCAAGGCCTAACTCAATTTCTGCAAGTTCTCATAGTGCCTCTGGTTCATTCAATGCCAATGACCTCTCCACACAAAAAGGCGCCAGCAATTTCCCATTGGGTCTGCAGAGGCCTTCATGGAGAGTTAAGCTACAGGGGTCACAGAGGCTCTTGCTTAGGGCACCAGCGTGGTCAGTGCTTCCAGTGTTGCTCAAAAACTACCCAGTGTCCACTTCCTGTTGCTGTTGAAATTACCAGAGCCTACACTTCTGTTTCTGCTGAGGTCGACTGCACTCTGTTTCCTGGGGATTTTGGTGACACCTCCTTTAGATTTTACCATCTGTTTTCTCATAGTCTCTTCTTCCCCACCTGGAACAGGTGTGCCTGCTGGCCTGGGCTGGAATGATAAGCCAGACCAATCATGAGAAACATCCTACCCCACCCCCCACACAACACACACGCACACTCAAACATATACTTGCTTGTTGTTATTGAAACCCACTTGTGAAGGTTGGTTTCAAGTAGGCCCACCCCTCACCCTCTGATATGCCCCAGATGCTTCTTAATCCTACAGTGACCCAGTTTATGACTCAGACTGAGCCCTCCCCTACTATTGATTCATTATTATATTTATCTGAAAAGTCTGCCAGGTTTATGGTTTTCCTCTACAGAAAGGAAACAGAGGAAGTTAAAGCATTATCTTAAAATCGCTTACCTCATCAGTGGTGTGTTATTGGGCAAAATGCACATTTTCACTCACTGAAGCATCAGCCCTGCTGAAGATATAATTAGAGATTCTTTCCAGGGACAGACCTCAGAATGTGATCCTCCCACCTGTGAACACCACAAATTATTGTGTGACCCTGTGGAAGAGAGGAGTTCTAGTGCCACTGTTTAGTCAGAGAGGAGCAAGAATAAGCCCTGAACCCTTGTCTCAGCTGGCAGTGGGTGCTGACAAGTTTGGAAGTGGCCATTCTTCCTGAGACACTGGCCAGAGCATCTGATGTGTTAGAATGGATGGTTACCAGGAAGTGAGCAAATCCTGCCTGCCGAACAAACCATTCTGCCAACAAGGATTTATTAACAGTGGGTTTTAAGTTCATTGAAGGCAGAGTCTGAGACTTAGGTCTCATTGGCTCTTCTAGGCCAAGCCCTTTCTCAAGAAATGATTGTTCAATTGAATTACATATCTGAGAGTCCAAAGGCCATACTCTCACAAAGAGATTACAGTCCAGCAGAGGAGAGCAGACCTGCTCACAAAACCATGTAGTCACAGAGGTGGTTTCTGTGCACCAACATTATGAACTGATTACATACCAAACAACACAGAGCAAGGCAAGAATTGTTCTGTTCCCTCAGTAATAATGGAGAGGCATGGGGAGTGGGGTGTACTTCCTGAATGGGAAGGCTTCTCAGAAGTTGCAGATTGCAGTGGGAGCGGGGTCCTCAATCCTGTGTTGCTAATGCTGATGACTTCAATTCCAGCTCTCCAATGAAATGGATCGCCGCTATGCTGAGATGCAACAGACATTTGAAAACAAGAACAGGTATGCTTTCAGGAGCCAGAGCCACAGGGACAAACGAAGGGGAAATAAAAGGAGGTGTGTTGTCTGTGTGGGAGAGGGAACCCACAAAATCCCCTTTGCACCACCTACAGACACCAGAGCAGCCTCATAAGCCAGGATGGAGAGAAGTCCTCCTGAGTCATAAATTTGCTTTTTAAAAAAAAACAAAATTTTAATTAATGAACATATTTATTTTAGAACAATTAATTAATTAACTTATTTTATAATAAACTTTCGTTTTTTAGAATAGTTTTAGGTTCACAGTGAAATAGAGCCTAAAGCACAGAGACTTCCCATAGCCCCCTTGCCCCACTCTCGCACAACCTATGCCATTATTGACATCCCGCACTACCATGGTGTGTTTGTTACAATCGATGAACCTGCAATTGAACATCATTATCACCCAAAGTCCATAGTTTACATTAGGGTTCACTCTTGGTGTTGTCAAAACATTCTGTGGGTTTTGACAAATGTATAATGACATGTATCCACTATTATAGTATCATACCAAATAGTTTCACTGCCATAAAAATCTTCTGTGATCTGCCTATTTATCCCTCTCTCCCCTCTAAACCCCTGGCAACCACTGCTCTTTTGTCTGTCTCCACAGTATTTCCTTTTTCAGAATGCCATATAGTTGGAATCCACAGCCCTTTCAGATTGACTACACTCAATTACTAATATGCATTTAAGGTTCCTCTATGTCTTTTTGGGGGCTTGACAGCTCATAGAGCTTTTCATTTTAACATTCACCTTGAACACTGGAATAGAGGCTGAGAGACCTTGGGCTCTAAAATTATGTTGGGAGCTAATGCAGTCCATAGTTTCCCAAGAGAGCCATAAGCAAAAACCGTGCTGTTAGGAAGTGTCTATGGCACCAAAACGCTCCATTCAAAATAGTAATTGGTGAAAATAAGAGTCCTCTCCCCCTTTTCTGGATAAATGCCAGGAGAACGCATGAGGAAGTGAGGGCCCCACAGCCTGCCCCTTGGTTTCCTGTGTGAGGGAGAAGTGAGCTCAGGTGAATGTAACTGCTCAGCTCTGGACTCTTTTTCACTGACGATTGTGGCTTTCTCTTGGGGTCCCAAAGGGAGCTCAAAGAGGCTCATGCAGCAGAGCTCACTGAGTTGGAGAATAACTACAAAGCAGCCTTAGAGGCAGAGAAGTTGGCTGCCCAGGAAAAACTAGGTACGTTTGGACCTGGAAGAATGACCATGGTGAAGGGGCAGGAGGCTGACCATGTGGGTTTAGGGCTGAGAAACTCTCATGGCCATGGGTGAGTAATAGTTAGATTAAAGATTTCCTCCTAAAGCTCAGGGAGAGGGACTGCTTGAGAATGAAACTGAAAAGAGGTAAGCCATGTCTACCAATGTCCTTCCTGCACCCAGAAGATAGAAGGACCTGCAAACAAGTTTTGGGATCTGAGCAAGTCCCTTAATCCCAAGTCTCAGTTTCCTCATCTGCCTTTATCAGAATGACAAGAATGTAAAACAAAACTTTAAAAATTCTACAAATATAATACTATTCTAATTCAGTAAGTTTCCTCCTGCAAAATGATGATATTTCATTAAATCTGACACCCTATGATTTGTGGGGCCTTATCACTTAAAAGCGTTGTGTTGGCCTTTTATCCCATGGTTTGTGCTGCTTTTGAGAAGACAAAAGTGTGTCTTCTTCAGAATTCTGAGTTTATAGGCTAATCTCCACAAAGAGGAGAAATTCTATAATGTTCTCCCTTTCTTTTGCCTTGCACTTTTATTATTTTATTTTATTTTAGCTGAGCCATCCTGCCACCTGTTGGCAGCTCAGCAGCAGCTCAGCTTGGGCCAGGAATCGAACCAGTGACCCTGTTGCTCAGAGCTCGAACTCTTGAGTAAGCTCGTAACCAAGATCCACTCGGCCGGCCCCTGCCTTGCACTTTTAGAAGATGATATTTACACCTCGCTGATTTCCTAGCTTTTTAAAGAGAGCATGTATTGTTTTCAAAATCAATGTGCACTAGGAAATGTGATTTTAAAAAGAGTGAGGCAGGTGCATGCTACAAGGTTTTGGTCCTCTTCTTCCAAAGATACAAGTTTACCCTGGGAATTCATTCTCAGACTTCTTCAGATTAGTTCTCATCAGAATTGCCTGAGAAGCATATTATCAACAGATACCTGGCTTCTCCTCTGAGAGCTCAATTCAGTAGGTTTAGGGTAGAGTCCAGGCATCTGAGTTTCTAATAAGCTTCCAGAGTGATTTCTGAGGCACACCACGGTGTCACCAACTAGGGGATGAGTTTGAGGTGGGGAAAGTGTGCAGGAGACCTCACATTTGAATTTGAAAATGTGCATTTCAGAGCAATAATGATACCCTGTTTTCCTTTTGTCCAGAGGAGATGGAAAAGGAATATAAGTATTTGAAGAGTATGTTTCATATGTATCAGGTGAGATTCAGAGTTCCTTGGTGGATTATGAGAGTAAGAGAAGCAAAGCTCATCCCTGGCTGATGACGGTTGGGATGAATCTAGAGCTCTGGCCCAGGACGTAATTTCCTGAGATTCCCAACAGCATCCTTGGACCTAAGCGGCACTAACTGCGTCCAGGGAGAAGAGTGAACCTGCAAACTGTGATAGCTTTCATGAGTGATAAGTCAGTCACCCAGACCCTAAACAAGCCCACTGAAAAATATGTTTGTAATTACAAAAGTAATACCTGCTCATTGTTTTTTAAAAGATTGAAATGAAAAACCAAAAACAGCAACAACAAAAAGAAAGAACTATCACCACCCCAAGACAGCTGCTGTTAATATTTGTACTTTGTGACATCTTGGATTTTAGTAGAGTGCTAGATCAAAAGGAATAACCATTGTAAAGGCCTTTGATACATTTGACCAAATTGCTGTCCAGAAAGACCTGTATTGCTCTGCACCTACTACTGACACAAGGAAAACGTGCGAGTGCTCTAGCCATCTCAGAACAAAACCCATTCATTTAACCAGCTAATTGGATGGAGGTCCAGGGACACAAAGTTAGGGCAAGAGTTCTTACTGGAAGATAAGAGAGTAGAAGGTGGGTGTGGACAGGGAAGGGCTGAGGGAGCAAGCCCTCGTCCTAGCGTGACCAGCTAATTCCGGTTTGCCCAGGACTTTGAGGATTTAGCACTGCAAGCCTGGAGTCCCACGAAACAACTCAGTCCCAGGCAAACAAGGACATTTGATCACCCTATCGAAGGAGGAAACCAAGTTAAGCACCAGCACTGCCTCTGAAATTTGGTTTACCATTCACAGTTTTAGTTCTGAGCTTATACCCAAAACTCATTTTTCAAGATGTACCTTGATACAGTCAGGAAACAACGTCATAGAACAGAGTCTAAGAGAAGCATCAGGTCGATGAGCAGGTTAGCTGCCCCCATTTTCCAGGTATACTTTGTGTTTGCTTCAATCTGGGCCTCTCCAGAGAGTTTGACCTCCGTAGAAACAAATCTACGCCCTAGTCATGAAAATAATGAGAGAGAACCCTATTTAAATGGCCACAAACAATTATAAACGAGCTCTGATGCCCAGGCCCAGTGTGAACTCTGCAGCTAACCTGACAAGGAAGGGTGTCAGGATTCTGAGACCTTACTCGCAGCATCCTGGTCCTGAGCCAGCTCCCTCCTGAGGTTTCACACTCATGGAGCCTGAGCCAAACAATAAGGGCTGGCATCTTGGCTTGCAGTGCTAAATCCTCAAAGTCCTGGGCGAACCGGAATTAGTTGGTCACGCTAGGATGAGAGCTTGCTCCCTCAGCCCTTCCCTGTCCACACCCACCTCCTACTCTCTTATCTCCCAGCAAGAATTTTTGCCCTAACTTTGTTTTAGGCTATTTAACCTCAGCCACAAAGGGAGTTAGATTTGTTGTGGAAAATGGACACTATGAAAAACAGTCTATTGTTTTCTAAGTGTTCAAATTAACTACTCGACATTTCTCTTGTTTCTTCATGTGCTATTTATAAGTGATTCATGATTTAGAGGGAGCTGACATGTGAATCTTCAACATGGGGAACCCTACCTGTCTTCAAAGGAAACTTGGTTCAAGTGGGCAAACACTGTGCCGAGTCTGACTGTAGGTTCTGCAGGCTTTCAGGGGGCTGAGCTGGAATTTACTTCCACCAGTCACCCAAATGGGGCCCCTCAGCAAGGGTCTCAGGTGATGGAAGCTGCAAAGAGCCCAGTGCTGTGCCTTGGGCAGTGTGCAGCCTTTTTCAGGACGCTTTTTCTTCATGGTGCCTTCGTGCTTCCACAGGACAGCATTTATGATGAAATGGAAGATAAGTGGTTGAGGAAGAAGGCAGAATGGGAGAAGAATGAGCAGATGGAGTGGGAAAAGATCCTGCTACGGCAAAGTGAGTACAGAAACTTCTGACTTCTTGATGACAGGTGCACCAAAAGACTGTCGTTAAGTTCAGTCTCAACTCAAGGAAGGCAGCCTTGGATTCGCTAAGTGTGGTGAGCCACATGGCTGGTGACTGGATGGAAGGTGCCTGGAGTTTTCAAGAAAGTGACAACAAGAATGGAGTCTTTTATGAAGTTCGGCCACCTGAGATTCTAAGCCTGCATCTTCCAAAACTCACCGGTTCCAAGTTTGGCCACCATAAGTTGGAACCAGCTTTGGGACACATGTAGGAATGTAGACTTGTCATCTGGATACAGATGACCCCGAAGTTCCAAGAAAAAAGCTCTTGAATTAGAGTTTCAATATTCAATTCTTAAGGAAGAGCAGCTAAATCTATTGTACTGATAGCTTCTATATTCCCACCCTAAAGGAAGCCATGTTTGAAATATGCATATATGCTTTAATTGAGGTATAATTGATACATAACATTGAGTAAGTTTAAAGTGTACAACATAATTTGATATGTTTACATATTGTTATATATATGTGTATATTTATATATATTTGTTTGTTTGTTTGTTTTGGGATTTTTTGTTTGTTTGTTTAGCTGAGCCATCCTGCCACCTGTTGGCAGCTCAGCGGCAGCTCAGCTCGGGCTGGGAATTGAACTGGCAACCCTGTTGCTCAGAGCTTGCACGCTTGAGCGAGTTCTTAACCAACTGAGCCACTCGATCAGCCCTTGTTACTTATTTTTAATATTTCGAACACTTAGCACAGTGCTAGCTGATACAAAGTGCTCTGTAGGTGAGCCTCCTAGTCCCACTGAGCATCTTCGATAGTGGAAAAAGGAGAGAGGAATTTATAGAGACTCTGCTCCCTGACCTAGAGGACTGGTTGAGGTAGGAATGGGGCCTCTACAAACCTATTCCACATCCCACCCCAACCCAATTCACATCAGATTTAGTTGATTTTTAATAAATTTCTCATTTAAATGCAATGTCCCTGGAAAAGTTAATCCTTAAGGCCATTTCCACCTCAGTGGGGATGCTGGATGGCTCCAAGGTAGCAGCATGAAGACCCTGGAGCTAAGATCTGGGGGATGGAACACAGTGCTGCTCCTGTGTGAGGCTTTACCTAGAATCCTGGTGCAGCATAGCCCAAGTCATCTCCCAGACTCCCACCTATTCATTCTACACTTGTCCCATGTTGTCAAAGTTTCAATTAAGATGTTATAGCCAGTTTGGAAGAGCAGAATTTAGCTGTTCAGAATGTAGCTTAGTCTAGACTTACCCTGTGAGCCCAGGAATTGCCTCCTTATCCATCCCCAGCACTAAGAAATTTGTGTTAGCTGCTTACCCCGCCTTTCTCCTGGTTAGTATTGGGTCTCTGCTGGCAGGGTCCCCTGTTCCCCAGCCAAAAAATTGTTTAAGCCTACCTCTACCCCAGGGCTAAGTACAGAATGAATGTTATTGCTACCAAAGTCACCTTAGCCAAGAGCTACATTTTTTATTTTTTAACTGGGGAAGGAGAACAGTGTTGGAGAATTGGGGAAGAGCCAAGTTGTTGTCCTTCATCCCTAGCCGTGGAGGGCACAGCTAGCTCAGCTCCAAGTCCAGTAACTATCCGGCCACCTGCTGATAGCTCGCTGCCACTTGAGTGCAGTGTTCAAGCTTAGTTGTGGGTGAGTGTAGCCCACCATTCCATGCAGGAGTCGAGCTGGCAACCTTGTTCTTAAGAACACGTGCTCTCACCAGCTGAGCCATCCTGCCACCTGTTGGCAGCTCAGCAGCAGCTCAACTCGGGCGCAACTCACTGGCCCATGTGGGAATCGAACCAGTGACCCTGTTGCTCACAGCTCACACTCGTAACCAACTGAGCCATTCGGCCAGCCCCCAAGAGCTGTATTTTAAGACAAGGATATTTAAGAAGGTGTAGTGGTTACTTCAGCAGAGGGAATAAACAAAATAATAAGCAACAGATTCATAATAAACTGCACAAAAAGAAGCAAAGACATTAGAGCTAAATCCCATAGGGCTGCTGTGACTGAGAGCCACCATGGCACTGACCTCACTCTCAAGCATCTCCAGGTGCCCATCAGAGGCTGAACATTAGGTTGAAAGGACCTTTAGTTTGACCCAGTTTGGGCTTTCTATTATCTTCAGATATTCTGGTTTTCTCTTTGCATCTGTTTTTCCCACATGTACACATTTATGTGATTTCCTCTCACCTCCACAGAAAATAAGATGACAAAAAAGTTTGGGTTAAAGTCAGAAGAAGAAAAGGAGAGAATAAATTACTCCTACAGTGCTGCCTTTGAGAACTTCAATCGAGAGAAGGAGGTAACTCAGCCCAAAGCACATCAGTGGTTGATTGTCAGGCCTAAATGGGACATTTGGTTCCCAAGTGTGCCTCTGTCATTCGATGAGCTTTTGTCTTTCTGGCATATTTCCCTTTTCCTAGCTTCCCTGGAAATATATGCAAGTAGACTGACAATCTTGCTGTCCGTTATCTAGAAAGTCTTAACATAGGGTATTGGAATGAAAATTGTAGTTAACAGAAAATAAAAGAATGTGAAACATGCACAGAAGTTGAAATTCCCTATTTTGCCAAAATCTCAGACTCTGAATGTCCTTCTCATCCTTGACTGTAGCTGAAGAGAAAAGGTATTGTTGCAAATTAAACTAAGCAAATTGGGTCATGTGCAACTGTTAATAAATAAGAGTAGCTACCTTAATAAGGGTTAGCCACTCTAGCTAGTCAGTCCCCCACAACCTTAATACTGATACCAGGCTATGATGAAAGCAGAACTCAGACCAAACATGTGGACATTTACTAAACAAACATGCATTCGTCAACATGTCCAAGCAGTTATACCACGAGTTTGCTGAGCTTTGGGGTTCGTGAAAGATTCACCAGAGGTATATGCAATGGCAGTACAGAAGCAGGATTCTATAAACATTGTAGTCAGCATCAGGCAACCAGAGCTCCTCCTAAGCAGGACACAGGACCATCTGGGGGTCAAGTCTTAGACCCCATCTCTAAGTGCACAAGCTATAGGCTTTGTTAGATTTTGGTACCCATTTCATGCAAAGTAGAGAGTGACTCTAAAATAGCTTAGATATCTTGAACATTCCATTTTTAAGAGCCCATTTCTAACCCTCATGCCAATTGAAAAGCTGCTTAATTTCACCAATAAAAGCCCATTTATGGCATTCACTACTGTATTACTGAGCAAAACAATAATGAGGAGATGGGGCATGCTCTGCAGTATGGCTAGTGCTTCTGGGGTCTAGCTTGCTCAGATGTCTGAATAAGAAGTAGCAGTTCCTCTAGTGGGAAGAAATTTGATCAATTGTGTGCATTTCTTCTTCCTCTAGTGACACTGACCATAAATCTGTAAATGGGCACCCTCTCTCTCTGTCTCTCAGCCTCTCTCTGGTATAAGTTACACTTACCAAAATGCATAAATATTAAATGTACAGTGATGAATTTTGACAAATGTATACATCCATGTAACCAATACCCAAATCAAGATCTGGAACATTTCATCAACCCAGAAAGCACTCGTGTGTTCCTTTCCAGTTAAGCCCTATCTCCCTCAAGACTTGCCCCAAGACAACCACTCTTTTGATTCCTACCACCATAGGTTAGCTTTATTTACTTTTAAACTTCATAGAAATGGAATTATATAGTATATACTCTTTGGTGTATAGCTTCTTTTCCCTTAATGTCATGTCTGTGAAATTTATCCATTTGTTGTTGATATCAGTAATTTCTTCCTTTTTATTGCTCAGTAGTATTCCTTTGTAGGAATATTACACAATATGTTTACTATTACACAATATATTTACTATTTTCCTGTTTTGGAGATTTGGGTTGTTTCCATTTCGGGGGCTCTTACAAATAAAGCTTCCATAAACACCCTGTTCAAGTATTTTTGTAGACATACTTTCAATTCTCTTGTGTATATGTATTATACCTATGAGTTCTATTACTGGGATCTAGGGTAGGTATAGGTTTAATTTTATAAGAAATTACCATAGTAGTTGGACCATTTCACTCTTGCATCTTAAATATATGAGAATTCCAGTTGCTGCATATCATCAACTACAGTTAGTATTGCCAGTCTTTTAATTTTGACCATTCCAGTGGGTATGAAGTGGTATTTCATTATGGTTTTAGTTTCCCTGGTGACTAATTATGTTGGTTAATTTTTCATATGCATATTGGACCATATATAAGTCTTCTTTTGTGAAGTGTCAGTTCAAGTCTTTTTTAAAAAACTTGGGTTGATTATCTTTTTATTATTGATATGTAGGAATGCTTTTTATACAATGATACAAGTTTTCAGATGTATGTGTTCTGAATTCTCTCTCCTGGCCTGTGGTTTACCTTTTCCTTTTTTCATGTTGTCTTTTAATGTGCAGAAGTTTTTTAATTTTGGTGAAAGTCAAACTATCAACTTTTTCCCTTTATAGTTACAGTTTTTGTGTCTTCTGTATCAAATTATTTCCTATCCCAAGGACATGAAAATATTCTTTTTAAAAGGCTTTATGATTTTAGCTTTCATGAGTCTATGAACCATTTTGAGTAAATTTTTTGTGTGGAGGGAGGTAGAGGACATAGGTCTTTTTTTAAAAAAAAAAAAAAAGGATATCCAGTTGTTCCAGGATGATTTGTTAAAAACTTTTCTTTCTCCACAGAGTTCCCTTGGTGTCTTTGTTGTATTTGAGGAGGAGTGTAGGTGGATTCTTCATTCTGTTCTATTCAACTATTTGCCTATATGAAATCACAGAGTAAAAATCTTCCAACTTCACTCTTATTTTTCAAGATTATTTTGGCTCTTCTAAATCCTTTGTATTTCCATACAAATTTTAGAATTATCTTGTCAAGAAAGCCTGCTGGTATTTTAACTGGAATTATACTAAATATAAATTCAATCTGTGGAGAACTGGATATTTAACAATATTAAATCTGTATACAAACAAGAAAAGCCTTTGACGAAAACATAATTTATTTTAATATTTGTCAATGCACTGAGGTTGAACATGAGTGAGATTTTCATGATTTAACCTCAATATGTTATGTCATTAGTTTATAATGTGTACTTCATGAAATCAATATCTAAACTTTGGTAAATATTGTATTTATGAATCTTATTCTGGCTTCCTTAGTTTTTGAAAGAAGTGCCAGAACCCAAGTGCTGATATTTTCCAAATAAAATTATTTTTAGGAGCTCTTGAAACAACATGAAAAGGACACCTTGCAATTAGAGAAACTAAAAAAGACCAAAGAGGTAAGCTTTTTAATTATTCCTGTGGAATTAGCACCTTACAAATACATTGGTAAAATTATATGCTCTCAATAAAATGGAATCTATGATAATTTCCCCAAAACCAGTAAATAAAAAAAAAAAAGACCTAATGCTGAGCTTGCTGAAATCATAAACCAAATAGGATTTTAGAACTATCTGTAAAAGAAAGCCATTGATATCTTTTTAGAGCCAGATTTGAATAAACATATAAACAATATACTGTGTAATCTTCAACGTCATATGCCTTCCATTTCTAGTAAGGCTCAAAGCACAAAAGAGTGTTGAGTAGTAAAATGCCAAATTCTTCCCTTTAAGCTCTGAAAAGTACAATACTTAGAACTCTGACTCCAAACCTCTCCTTAAAACTCTGAGTACACCTCACTTCCACAATGAACGCTTCTCAATCAACCCTTTTCTTAGAGGGACTCCATGTGGGAGACACCTGAAGGGAAATGACTCAAACCCACAAAGTGCCTTGTGGTTCTTCTTTCACTGATAATTTCATTTGGATCCTAATGGACATGTTTGGGAAATGATTAGCCATTATGAAAGCATGGAATGATATCTTAGAGCCCAGGCAGGGTTTCATCATTGTTGGGCAGACTACAATGTCCTACAAAGTGAAGGAAAGGGTTTTTGAGCAAGGTTGATCCAGTGTATTAGTATAACTGCTTTCATGAGCTTGTCTACTAATTCTATCATTTGTGTCATTTCTGGATCCATTACTATTAATTGATTTTGCTCCTCATTTATGGTCATTTTTTTTTTGCTTGTTTGCATCCCTAGTAATTTTTTTTTAATATTTTTTTTATTGGGGAATTGGGGGATGGGAACAGCGCTGGGGAACTGGGGGAAGGGGAACAGACAAGTTGCTGTCCTTTTGTTCTTCAGTCTAGTTGT
>NW_017731373.1:5422228-5462021 GCF_001890085.2 Hipposideros armiger | reverse complement strand
CACTGGCCCTCATATGTGGGATCCGAACTGGGGCCCTCTGGCATCCCAAGCCAGCTCTTAACCAAGCGCCACTCAGCCGGCCCCCCTGGTAATTTTTTTAATTGGATGCCAGCCACTGTGAAGTTTACCTTGTTGGGTGCTGAATATTTTTGCATTCCTTTAAATATTGTTGAGTTTTGTTCTGGGATTCAGTTATTTGGACATAGTTTGATCTTTTCAAGCCTTGCTTTTCAGCTTTGTTAGGCAGAATTACAGCAGTCCTTAGGGCTAATTTTTCCCCTCTGAGATGATACAATTCTACCCAATACTGTGTGTATTGGAAGGGATTTTCTACTCTTCGCTGGTGGGAATATGAACTATTCCCAGTCTGGAGTTGGTCCTGGGGATTGTTCTACCTACTCCATACTGGTGTTTCTTTCCTCCAAACTCATCTCCTTCAATTTCTTAACCTCCATCATGCCACTCTTGTGGCAGCGGACTTCTTGTTTCTTTAACAGGCCACGATGTTCACACTTTGGGGTCTTTGCACTTAATTTTTTTCTCTTCCTAGAAAGCTCTTTGCCAGATAGCCACATGGCTAACTTTCTTACCTCCTTCCAGTCTTCATTCAAATGCCACCTTCTCAGGGGCCAAGCTATTTAAAACCTCAAGAAAATGTCTGGCACTTCCTTTTCCCTGTTTTATTTTTCTACGCAGACCCATAACCATCTAACCTGATAAACTCAATGAAGGCAGGAATTTTTGTCTGTTTTCTTTACTACTAATCCCATTTCTAGAACAGTGTCTGGCACATCACAGACATTCAGTAAATAACAATTGATTTTTTGAATGAATAAATAAATGAAAAAAATGCAAAATGACCTGGTACAGTGCTTTGCTCAACGCAGTTGCAGTACATGATGGTACCTCTCCAGGTATACATCATGGGAGGATGCTCATTACATAGGAAGGGCTCTTAGGACATGAGGGAGTTAAATAACGCTGACACTTGCAAGCAGAGACCAATCTCGTTCATTTTTTTTTTTAAGATTTTATTGGGGAATTGGGGGAGGGGAACAGACAAGTTGTTGTTCTTTTGTTCTTCAGTCTAGTTGTGGAGGACGTCACTTCACTGGTCCATGTTGGTATTATCATTGCGCTCTTCCCAGGTGAGGTAGATCAGTTGCCTGCCACTGGACACCACTCACGGTGGCTCTTGGCAGCTCATGCTGGCTGCTGGCTGCTCATACCGGCTGTCGGCCACTCACAGTAGCTTATGGCAGCCCACTGTAGCTTCACTGAAGCCTACACCGTCGCCGGCGACTCATGGCAGCCCAACTCCAGGTAGAGCTGTTGTTCACCATCTTAGCTGTAGAGGGCGCAGCATCACTGGCCCTAATGTGGGACCCGAACCGAGCCCTGCTGCTCAGAGCTGGTGTCCCAAGCCAACACTTACCCAATGCACCACTTGGCTGGTCCTGTGGTTCATTTTTATAGTCTCTCTAGGATCTACCTAAAGCAGACCCCACACTTATCCCTTTCCTGCACTTACACTGCATCCTTTACCTGCATCCTTGGTTTGTTTTCAATTTATTATTGTAATTATTTATTTACTTTTATTTAATTTTTTTACATCTCCCTCATACAATGTATCCCCCAATGAGTAAGAATTATATTTGTCTTGTTCATTTTAATATTCCTGGTGCCTAAAACAGTAGTAGGATTTTCCCTCCCCTAATTAACAGACTGTTATTTTAGATCCGTGTTAGGTTTATGGAAAAATTAAGCAAAAAGTACAATATAGACATTTCCTATAACACACACACACACACACACACACACACACACACAGTTTTCCCTGTTATTAACATCTTGCATTGGTCTGGTACATTTGTTAGAGTTGATAACCAATATTAATGCACCATTTTTAACTAAAGTCCATAGTTTACATTGGGGTTCACTCTCTGTGTTGTACATTCTATAGGTTCTGTCCAGTGCATCATACCAGATAGTCATCTTTGCAATGTCATACGGAATGGTTTCTCTGCCCTAAAAATACTCTGCTTACCTATTTACCCTTTGCTTTCCCTCCCAACCCCTGGCAACCACTGATCTTTTTCTATCTCTATAGTTTTGCCTTTTCCAGAATGTTGTGCAGTTGGAATCCATAGTAGATATTTAACAAATACTTGTTTAATGAATGAATAATTGGTAGCTGTTGTGATAACCCATGTGAGCTCTGGTGAGGGCTGCCTCGGGGGCAGTGACAGTGAGGCTGCAGAGGAGAGTATAGATGGGCGAGACACAGAGGAGGGAGAATTAACAGGGCATAGTGACTGAACGGTGCAAGAGAAGGAGTAGCTGAAATTGATGCTTCACATTCTAGTCCAGGTACCCTGGAGAAGAGAATAAATGGGTAGATATCATCGTGATGTCCCAAAACAATTTCTTCTTACACAGGTCATGGAGGAAGAGCTGAATGCACAAGCTGTTATCTTAGAATCACTTAACACTACCCTCTACCACACCCAGATGGAACTCCAGAGAGAGGTGAGTCCTGGCTGGAGTGGGGCTGGAAGTTGGGAGGAAGAATCCAGGTCTTTTTTGCAGCTTGGCCATAGAGTTCTGGTTTGGGAAAGATAACTATTAAAATGTACATGTCTTTCAGAAAGCTGTGGTAGGAAATCTGGAGAAAACGTTCCAAACCAAGCTCGCCGAATCTGAAGAGAAGTTTAAATACACTATACAGCTCCTGACAGAAGAAAACATTCATCTGAGGTGTGAATGATGCTGCTCACAGAAACATGGCTGAGTTATCTTTAGGAAGCAGGGGGGAGTTTGCGTGAGGAAAAGGTGAAAATGAACCCAGGTATTCTGTAATGAAGTCAACATAGAGCCTTTTTCGGGAGGGAGATAGTCACTCTGAGCCTGCCCACAGAATTTACCTGCTGAGATCAGACAGTTCATTTGAAATGGTGCTGGGAATGTGTCTCAACTCCCCTCCCTTACCTTCCTACATCTTAGCTTTTATGCAAAATGACACATGAGAGATTTATCTGAGAATCTCTGAATTTATTCAGTTTTGTGACTAGGGATTATTTTTAAATCCATCACCCCTGAGAGTTTAGGTATTAATGGTTTACAGCTGCATTTGTTTCCTGTGGAAGACAACTTCAGGTCAAAAATTACACAGGTACCTGAAGAAGCATCTTAAATCATTAAAATAAACTTTGGTCAATACTTTAGTAAAGGGAATTTACTCATTGTATTGATTTAATAGAAAATTCCTCTTAGGGCTGGCCGAGTGGTGCGATGGTTAAGAACTGGCTTGGGATGCCAGAGGGCCCCGGTTCGGATCCCACATATAAGGGCCAGTGACACTGCCCTCTACAGCTAAGATGCTGAACAACAGCTCAACCTGGAGCTGAGCTGCCGTGAGTCACCGGCGACGGCGTAGGCTGCAGCCCCTGCTGCAGTGGGTTGCCACGGGCTACCGTGTGTAGCCAGCAGCCAGCATGAGCGGCCAGCAGCCGCAGTGAGCGGCCGTCCAGAAGCCGGCGACTGATCTGCCTGACCTGGGAAGAGCGCAATGATGGTGCCAACTTGGGCCAGTGAAACAACGTCCTCCACAACTAGACTGAAGAACAAAATGACAGCAACTTGTCTGTTCCCATCCCCCTAATTCCCCAATAAAAAATCTTTAAAAAAAAGAAAAAAAAGAAAATTCCTCTTATAGGTATTTGGTCACCTAAATATCATATCTCACTAAATTCAGAACCACTACAAGTAATGAATGAGACTGCCCCCAATGAAGGAATGAGACAACATTTCTCTCTCCCCAACTATCCTACACCTCTTTCTACCCTTTGAGTCTATAGTGATACATCTTCTCTTTCTTTGCAGGCAAAAGATAATTGTCAAGAATGAAAAAATTTATGAAGAACGATCTGGAAAATCAACCTCTGTTAGTATTTATGAGGATGATTCTGACACTTTAGAAGATAGTAGCAACAAAAGACAAGAATTATGAGCAGAAAAATTGTTCTCCATCATCAAAGATGGTAGAAACAGCTCCTCTGTAAGTCTAGAGAACGCCTGTGATGTTTACTTGGGAAATGCATACGATGAGTTTAGTTCTTGGGTTGTCTTCCTTCTACTTTTGTCTTTTCACAATTTGCTTTCTCCTGAGTGGTTGGGAATGTTTGAATTCTCATATAAGTTACTTAGATTTTCATGACTTTTCATTGAAAAATGATGTTCTCTATACCTGGAGCTGAGCTTTCTCTGGGCTTTGTACTATTTTCCCCTCCTACCTCAACATATTTCATTATGAAGTCACTGATCTGAAAAATCTTCTTCCTATTAAATGTTGGCTATATTTTGGGGTATATCTTCTGTCCCCCTAAATTTAAATATTTAGGGTATTTAAATACCCTAAATAGCTAGGGTATTTAGCTAGCTAGCAAGGTAGATAATTTGTTGATTCGATTCCACAAACTTTTCTTTCTTACATGTGTCCCCACTCTCGCACCTCTCAATCATATTCCTTAGCCTATAATTTGGGAAGAATTTCTGATGATTCTTGCCACCTTCTCTAAGCCATTGCCAGAATTCAAATGCCCACAGGACAGTCAACATAAATAAGTGAAGTGGGCTGGACATAAGTAAAAACAAACCCATAAGCTCAATGATAAGTGGTAATTGGCAGCAGGTTACATGAGGGTACTGGAGAGGGTGGTGTAGGGGATTGGGGGTGAGGTGTAGGGATTAGGAGAACCCATTCCATTGTTGCCATATGGGAGCATGGGGTCAATGTGGTCAAATATTCTGATTTTTCAAAAAAAGGTATTCTGATTTTTATGTGACATCTCCCAATTTTTAAATATGAACCATAAATTTTTTAAAGATTTTTTATTGGGGAATTGGGGGAGGGGAACAGTGTTGGGGGAATTGGGGAGGGGGAACAGCCAAGCCGTTGTCCTCCAATCTTAGTTGTAGAAGGCACAGCAAGCTCAGCTCCAGGTCCAGTTGCCTCACTCAGCTCAAGGTGCTGTGCTCAGTCTTAGTTGAGGGTGGGCTTAGCCACCATCCCATGCAGGAGTCAAACTGGCAGCCTCGTTGTTAAGAGTGCACGCTCTATCCACTGAGTCATCCGGGCGGCAGCTCAGCTCAAGGTGCCAAGTTCAGTCTTAAGTTGCGGGTGGGCATAGCCCACCATTGAACAGGCAACCTTGTTGTTAGGAGCACGTGCTCTCACCAGCTGAGATATCCTGCCACCTGTTGGTGGCTCAGCGGCAGCTCAGCTCGGGTGCAACTCACTGGCCCATGTGGGAATCGAACCAGCGACCTTGTTGCTCAGAGCTCGCACTCTTAAGCAAGCTCTTAACAACTCAGCCACTCAGCCGGGCCCCTGAACCACAATTTTTTTTTTTTAAGATTTTTTTATTGGGGAACTGGGGGGATGGGAACAGTGCTGGGGAATTGGGGAAGGGGAACAGACGAGTTGCTGTCGTTTTTGTTCTTCAGTCTAGTTGTGGAGGACGTTGCTTCACTGGCCCAAGTTGGCACCATCATTGCGCTCTTCCCGGGTGAGGCAGATCAGTCGCTGGCTTCTGGACTGCCGCTCACTGCGGCTGCTGGCCGCTCACGCTGGCTGCTGGCTACATATGGTAGCCCATGGCAACCCACTGACACAGGGGCTGCAGCCTACGCCGTCGCCAGCGACTCATGGCAGCCCAGCTTCAGGTTGAGCTGTTGTTCAGCATCTTAGCTGTGGAGGGCAGTGTCACTGGCCCTCATATGTGGGATCCGAACCGGGGCCCTCTGGCGTCTCAAGCCAGTTCTTAACCATCGCGCCACTCGGCCGTCCCTGAACCACAAATTTTTAAAAAATACAATATGTGAGCAAACATTAGGAGGCTCGAGTAAAACATATCTGTGATCTAAACATTTCCCACTGGTGAGATGCCATTGGCAAAAAGATTTTTGTTTTTTTTATTCCACTGAAGGTAGGAAAGAAACCTTCCTTGTGAATGGTACCCGTCCAGGAAGGAAGAAGGTATTCTTATCACCAGAGATAGGGAATTCAGGGTCAAGAAGGCTGTATAAATAAACCTTGTTACTTTTTTTTTTTTTTTTAAGAAATTTTATTGGAAAGCAGTGTGTTTTTCCAGGAGCCATCAGCTCCAAGTCCAGTAGTTGTTTCAATCTAGTTGTGGAGGGCCCAGGTCATCTCCACGTCAAGTCACTATTTTCAATTGTAAACATACATGAATGAATCAAACAAAACAATCTCCAAGGAACAGTAAGATAAAATTATACCTTATCCTGTTAAGAATATTTTTGAAAAATCTATTCTTTAAAAAATTTCTAGTTTTTAAAAATAACATGTCCTAAATATTCAAAATGAACTAGATGCATAAACGAATTATAAACATACATGAAGAGACTGCATCATTTTTAGCAAGAAAGCAAATCAAACATGGACAGAAGTACGTATATATTGCAAGAACAATAAGAGAAAAGGCTGAAAAAGGAGTTTGGAAACAGATTATAAAGGATTTATAAAACATTTTGAGCTTTTAAAAAGCTTTTAATATAAAAAAATAACATTTTCCAATTTGTATTTTAAGGAAACTTATAATAGGGTTTGGGACATATTTATTAATTTGAATTAAAGTTACTTTAATAACACCCTCTTTTATTCCACTGAAGGCAGGAAAGAAACCTCTCATGTGAACGGTACCCGTCCAGGAAGGTAGAAGGTATTCTTATCACCAGAGATAGGGAATTCAGGGTCAAGAAGGCTATATAAATAAACCTTGTTACTGTTTTGATTTTTTTTGAGAAATTTTATTGGGAACAGTGTGTTTTTCCAGGAGCCATCAGCTCCAAGTCAAGTAGTTGTTTCAATCGAGTTGTGGTGGGTGCAGCTCATCTCCAAGTCCAGTCACCGTTTTCAATCTAGTTGCTGGGGGCACAGCTCACAATCCCATGCAGGAATCGAACCGGCGACCTTGTTGTTAAGAGCATGCTCTCTAACCAACTAAACCATCTGGCCCCCCACTGGCAGCTCAGCTCAAGACATTGTCTTCAATCTAGTTGCAGAGGGCGCAGCTCACTGGCCCGTGTGGGAATGGAACTGGCAACCTTGTTGTTCAGAGCTCTAACCAACTGAGCCACCTGACTGCCCACCTCTTTACTAATTTGCTATCCCAAATCCAAACTCCTCTGTCTTGTCAATACTTCACAAATGTGTTGTTACTTTGTTTAAAAGGTATAAATCTGCCTTCTTTGGTCATTTCTTTGAGTCTCATATTTCGATGAGCTCCTGTATGTGTGAAAATTAAATTTGTTTTCTCCTGTTAATTTATCTTATGTCAATTTAATTAGTACGAGGTGTGATCAACAATACAGTAAATGTTTAAATAAAAAAATTATTACAGTAAATGACACACTGCCATTAATCCCCCTCAAAATACTCCCTCTCACTTTGAACTTAGGAAAGTAAAAAGAAAATGTGTGGGGACTGCCGGTTAGCGCAGGTGGTTAGTGCACAGGGCACAGTGCTCGTAACACCAAGGTTGCCAGTTCAATGCCCACTGAGTTGCGCCCTCCACAACTAGATTGAAACAACTACTTGACTTGGAGCTGATGGGACCTAGAAAAACACACTGTTTCCCAATAAAAATTTTTTTTAAAGTGTGCATTGCAAAGTAGTGTGGAAGATGGCCTGGAAAGAGAGGGACTTACAAAAAAAAGTGGCAAATGCTTAACAATTTGAAGGGAATTAAATTAAGTGATTATGGGTTAAAAGCAGATGAGAGATGTGTAAAGATCATTCTGCCACTGTTTTTGAACCTTTATAAGGTTACATTTCTTTTAAACTCACTATACTGTTTTGTACCTACTAGAGTTTCTAAAGACTTTTTTAATCAAATTAAAAATACAATTAAAATCACCCCAATGTATTACAAACAAAATGGCTATAACTGCCTAGCCATTATTACAAAGCCAAAGATTTATGTTTGAATTTGCATAAAAACTAGCCTAATTCTTTTGACTCCCATTCTCTCCCCTTCCTGCCATCCAAAAAAAATCCAGAAAGTGGGGAATAGCAGCACTTTATTACAATTAAATTATGCATAGTGTTATGCATCAATTAAGAGGGAAGAAGAGTTTTTTTCTCAGGGTGAAAGTAGGCTGTGGCATCTGCTTCCCCATATTTTTCTTGTCGTCCTTATTGCTCACTTCAAAGTTCACTTCAGTGAGGATGGTGAGAATATCTTCACCTCTGAAAAACACAAAATAACATTTTGACCATCTGTGAGGGAAAAACAACTGGCAAACCCTTTCATCTGATGTGCTTATGATAGATATTTCCCTCAAAACATTTGAAATAAACAACGCTCCGTGTCACACAGCAATTTCTATCAAATAAAAACATTACCGTGTGTCCTCATCCACCTTATTCACAAGCATTTGAAATAATAAGTTGCTAAACCAAGATGTACCACAGCTTTCCAGGTAAAGGAGTTGTCTCAGAGCTTAATAACTTATCTTTGGTTTACTCAGGATCTCTGTAGACCATCAGAAACCTCAGTGTTAACATCAGATTTGGTTTCATTTCCTCCCAACCTGTTTGTACATCACTCTGCTCCATGTACTATGTAACTTGCCCCCAAAATCACCTCAGTGCCCCCTAACACACTCTGCCTTATATTGACATTGCTTCTGTGGATTCATTTATGATGCAATCAAACTTTAGGCAAGTAAAAATTGGATGTCTCCTATGGCCACCTTACCCCTTTCTCACCAGTCTCTCTAATCAGTTTAATTGGGCAACCTATTCATCCACCTCTAAAGATAGCCCCAGAACATTGCAGGACTTATAGTTTAAATTCCAAAATGAAAACATGGTATTGATGTTATGGTTCACTCCTTTATCTATCATGGAAAATTCTCACTCTTCATACACTTAAAACATAATGAGATATAGGACTAGAAGGAACTTGGCTATTGGTCAGTTGTATGTGCATTTGGGTGAACTGTGACATAAAAAAACCATCATTTAAATAAAGGAAGCATAGGATATTTAAATGAGGGAAGGATATTTTCCTACATTTTGTGGATTAAAGTCAGACCAAATTAGTAAAACTATAAAGGGTTTCTATTCTTTGGTACTTATCTACCACAATACACCAAGTTGGTTAGCTATTATAGAACTTTTGACAGAGTTAGATGTTAAACATTGAAATGGGTTACTGCCTTCTTGCAAGATTTCTTGGAAGTTTTCTAGTAGAGATGGAACAGTCATTTTTCTGCTTAAGTGCCGAGCTAGACTATATGACTTCATCATCCTCCCTAGCAATATGATACCTTGATTGTCCTTTGAGGTGCTAAAAAGGAAACTCCTCAGTAAGTATCTCAGTTCTTTCTATCTATGAACTAAAGATGTTAACAATTGCCCTCTATCCCACTTTGCAACTGACCTGGGAAGTACAACTATGTGATCTACGGCTAGATGTTTATTGATGAATGAGGGATTGGGTAGGGAAAATTACCTAGGGCATCTTTCTCTCAGGCTGCGGCAAAGTGACTGAATATACCAGGTCCCCTCCATGGGGTTTCGGTAGGAAACACAGTTGTTCACAGTAGCCATCCCCAGCAGAAAGTCAGCTTCATCTGGGATATATTTCTTCTGAAATGATGAGTCCATTTCTAAATAAGCTTCCTCCTGTTCTGAGTCTGTCTCAACAGCTATACCTTTCTGGTAGTTATCCCCTTGGCAAGCCTGAATAAAAAAGATTTTGGGTTTGCCTACAAGGGAAGGACAGTTCAAACCAGTGAAGTAAGAGGTCAGCTCACAGATGGGAGCTTCCTGCCCATCGCAGCCATAGACGATGCCCTTGTCTCCATGGGAGAGGATGCAGCAGATGAAGCAGTCCTTATCATTGTGGTCCATGCTTTGATAGGATTTCAGAATCTCACAGATGTCCTTTGCTGTTGAATCTTTGTGATGCACTACCTCAAAATGAAGCTTACTAAAGGTGTTGCGCAAAGCCTCTGAAAAGTGAAATAAGAAAAGTCATATTATACCACAGTAATTCCCAGAACAAGGCTCACCACTAAAGAAAACATTGATCAGATAAGAATTTGAAGCAGAACGTAAGAACAAGACCCTCTATATTAGTGACTGAATTCTACAGGCTTCTAATATTTACTGCCACCAGCTGAAAACATTTCCCAGTCTTGAGGCAAATAAAAAAAAAGAGAGTACTATTGTTAGCCTGTTGTGTTATCTCAACTAGTCTACAAGATGGGTAAGCTATTGTTTAGGCTTCCTGCCAAACCAATCTAAAAAATAATTGTATTACTTATATAATCAGAATACAAAAGCCAAAAACAATTTTGAATAAAAGATCCATACTTATTTTATTCCTAATCCTTTCAAAATTGTCAAAATATATGAATGTTTAAAAAGTCAAGTAGAACTAAAAGACCTATTACAAAAATAGTATCACCTCTCTACCCCTCCCTATTACCCAGTAATGTTCCATGAAGACAACCACTTTCAACTTTTAACTACTTTTCTTTTTTAGTATTAGCCTCCATTTTATAATAAATTTGGGTGCATTGCTATTCATTCACTGATAAATTTTAGACCTTTGTATTGAATTCTTATTATGGGTGATGAGCCTTTGGTGCTCTTACACAATTATTTACAACTTTTAGTTGAATCAGTAGTAATGTTTGTATTACTAGTATTATGTAAACATAATATTCTTTAATTTTGCTTCCTTTCTTATTAAACTTTTTGTCTTTCCTGGAATTAGTAATCCCATTATTTTTTATCGCTTTATTTTCTGTATGTTTAACATTATTTTTCCCCAAAATGCTCTCATAGATCTAGTTAAAGTCTTTCAATATTTTCTGGCTGCCTATCTGACTCCTTTTTAAAAAAATAAAAATTGTATATATTTAAGGTATACAACATGATGATATACATAGTGAAATGATTACTACAGTCAAGCTAATAATATGAGTATCTCTGCACATAGTTACCGTGTGTGTGATGGAGAGAGAGATGAGAGCAAGTGAAATATAGTCCTATCATATTTCTAGTATTCAATAGAGTGTGTGGTTTTGCTATTATTTCTAACCTTTTAAACCGCAATTATTTTTGCACCAACCTAATAACTAGTCACCATGCTGTACATTAGATCTCTAGACAGTCATCCTACTTACCTACAACTTCGTACCCTTTGACCAAAATGCCAGAAATACAATCAAATATTATTTTTAAAAAAGTTTTAATATTAAATGAATGGAAATCAAAGGCCTGAAACCTTTTCTTGAGCACCAACATATAAAATGATGAATGATGTAGCCAATGGACTTAACCTCTGGCTTTTTAAAAGCACAGACTAGATTTGCTTGAATAAACAAATGTTAACAGAGACCTTAGCAGAGTCCTGATGATTAAAATCAGCCTACCTTAACTCCCTAAACTTTACTCAATTAAAAAAAATAAGTCATTACCTGATGTTGTGACCTGTAAAAACCATTTAAAAATTCTTAATATCACAAAGGTTGGATTGGATTGTTTCTGTGATTACTTTTATTTTGTGGCCATTTCTATGTCCACAGGCTGCAAATTGCTTTTTTCATTTAACTTGTAAGTTCTCAATCTTTGCTGAAATAGGCTGAGCAAAAGGATTTGTCTAGTTTAATCTTTGAAAATGCTATTTCTGTTGAGGACTCACAATTTCTGCTGCACTCTTTTATAAATGCAACTTCTGTTAGTGCTCTTGGTACCAAGGCAATGTGTTCACACATTGTAATACCTAACACATTCTACAGAAGAACTGTTCATTTAGTTGAATTAAAAGCAAAGCTTATTGCTGCTTTTCAGTATAAGCCTTTTAGTAAGATTTGATATTTTATCTTAATATACACATTGCTTGGATTTTAAAAACTAAATAAAAAAAGAAAAGCAGTAAACTAGCAAATATGGAAGAGTGTTCTTCACCTCTATAGGGAAGTATAGTTATATCCATTTTAAAAAACAGAAAACAAACATGTGGCTCTGTTGGTACAGATTTTGTTCTCCGCTTCTGATAAAAATATATGTATTAGAAATATTTCACTTCTTTTTTGGGTTTTACTGTACCTGCATCGAAGTCGGTTCCACTTCTGTTCTTCATCCTGTGAAGTTTGGGCACATCCTTCCGTGCTGTGCTAAAATCATGATTGTTGAAGATCACACAGTACCCCCGAGGCTTGCTTTCCATTCGGTAAACTTTGTCCGATGTCTGAAAAACAAAAATCCAACCCAGGAGCTGACTCTGTGGGTCAAACACTTGAGATATGAACATACAACTCCCCGATAAGAGGTTAAGCTGTTCCCTAAGCCAGACCGGGCCGCAAGTGCTCATTCCATGGCTCCAACCCAACTTGCCATTGTTTCCCTAACGAACCCGTTTCCGCCTGTTCCCTAACACAGAATCCCCATACTTCTGCCCCACAGTAAGTGTATAGAGTCCATGCCCCAATACTTGGACCTCCTGAACACTTCGCGCTTATATTAATATTGTCCTCATAATGTATTATCATTATTTGTTCTCATTTCTGCTCAAGGCAGATGACATCTGTGTCAGGAACTAGGATTTATTCATTTGGGAGAGCTCGATCAGGAGTTGCTGAATGAATGGCTCTTAGCACTGTCTTTGGGCTGCCTTTCCTTGATTTTGTGATTCCTTTGGTTGCCTACTCAACTCCTCCATGCTTCTGGGCTAACAGCCGATGGCCTGCCCATCACACATGGCATAGTGTGGTCCCAGGATTTTTAAAGCTGGTAGCTTAATCTGACTCTCAGGACCACAGCGAATGGAGGCGAGAGATGCGCTGGTCAGGCAGGTCTTGGCTATGCTGCAGGTTACAGTATCCAGACTCTTAATACCTGACAGCATCCATCAGAGGTGGCCCTGCATTGTCCTGATTTTCTCAGGGCTGTTTCAATGCTGAGATAGTCCGCATTTATAGGGAAATCCATGCAGCTCCTCTAGATAGAGAAAAGAGCTCCAGGCGTGGGGGCCAAATTCCTGGCTCTACTACTTAAGAGCCTTAAACCTTTGAGCAAGTTCATCTCTCTTGCACTCAGTAAACTTAGCTTTTCCTTGGGGACAACACTTTGCAAAGTACCACAGGACTTTGGTTAATCCTTGATTTTCAGACTGAGAGAAGTCTGGCAATTTGAGCAGGAGACCACTAGCAAATTGTTTCTCTCAAGCTTAATTTCAAGTCTCCTGTTGGACTCGTAGTATTCAGGGTTTCCTCTGCGTCCCGCCACAGAGAGGAGCGAATGGGCTAAAGAGTCAGACTGTGTCTAGTCAATTGTTGAAGGTTACATAAACAGATGTGACTGTGTCTAGAAAGGCAAGTCTCACACTGGCTCATTGAGATGACAGCACAGAGATGGCTGGATCATGAGCGTTTGCTGCTTAAACCTAATCGCAAAGAAGAAATAGTCTTGAAATGTCAAGCTAAAAGAAAAGGCTTTGCTCTTTCCAGTCCTGCTAGACTCTTCCCCCAAAGCCCTCTCCCAGTTAGGCTGATGTAGCTGCTGAAAGGGTTAGGTAGGCGTCTTCTTACCCCGCTGCCCTCCAATTGTTACAATGTCTTTGCCTTGGGTTTTAAAGTAAAAATGTAAAACATAGGAAACCCAAGAAATCATATTTTTTAAATGAAAAAGTCACACTTTAAGCTTGCCCTTTTGTGAATTTTTTTCTACAGTTCTCAAAATTTTCACTAAGCTTCTGTCCCTTATTAGTTTGTTTGGAAGCTAAAAAGAAAAAAGAAAAAAAGAAAAGAAAAGAAAAAAGCTGAGGAATACAACTAGATTCTGCAATGCAAAAAGAAGAAGGAACGGAAGGTTTCCTCATACCTGTAGTGGCTCACTGTCCTGTTCTCGTGACTCATAGCCGTGTTCTCTTGGGCAGTCTGACATTGACAGCATCCCAAGCGACCCCTCCCCCACATACAATTGAGACACATCTGGAATGAGACCTGAGAGGAAAGATACTTTGGTAAAGAAACATGTGGTACGGAGGACAACACAAAGTTCCTTTTAACATGAAAATTCACGACTTCCTTGAACATAATATCCTTGCAGTTCACATAACAGGTAAAAATCTTATTACTGACTGACTGCATTTTTTTCAAACTTGCCAGGCTGGGGCCACATGACAATTCTTTTTACTGCTTTCAATGTGTAAAGATGGGGACAACAGGTAGCCACCGAGCAATCATCCTGATATTCGGCCACAGGTCCATTAAGATGTGGATGTAGTGGAAGGTTGTGGAGAACAAGCAATGAGGATCAGAGCAAATTAACTAAATAAATCTTGAAAACATAGCTCCAAATATTACTCCTGAAAATTCATCTGGATTTTTTTTAAGTTGTTAAAATAAAAAACAAATGGAGACCAGCCTTGAAAACTCCCTGAGCAAACAAAACCAGTCTAATCATACAAGCAAAGCTTAATTTGCTTATTTTGCAAGACTAATTTGACCTTAGCCATTTCTTGCTTATGTCTCTGAAAACCATGAGCAAAACTTAAACTTTTTTCCAAAATTGATGATATGAAGTAACCACAGACCAATCCCTTATTTAAGAAAATTCTAACATTCTAATCAATCACTGTGAAGAATAGACAGTTACTGCTTTCTCACTATATAAGCTGCTCTATAACAACAACATACTTCTGCTCTGAACCTCATTCCACATTTTGTTTTGAATGCTTTCAGTTTGCAAACTGTCTTTTTTGGTACATGCTTAATAAATTTCTGTTAATTACTACCATGATTCATTGGTTTTATTTTGGCTATTTATGAACCTTTAACAAAGGCTCATTCTTCCTTCTGAATTAAAATAGAAACACATTTTTGATTGGAAACACTGTGACACAGGGGAATTTGTCAATTTAAGAATACATTTTGCTGATTCACAGCTATCAGGTTGTTTCTACCTCTGCTTAATTCTTCATAATCATTGATTTTCTTCAGCAGGCTCTTGTTGACTTGATTACAGATTTTTTTCAGGGTGTCCAATTTTCCTTTCCCAAGGATGACCCTCTTCTCCATCTCTATGAAAATATCAAGCAACGTCTAGAGGGAGGAGAAATAAAGTTGGAAGACAGAATTGGGCCATATTGGCTTTTAGATTGGATTTTTTACTTTCACTTTCTCCAAACCAAGGACCCACCCTAACTTCCCAACCAGACCTTCTTGAGAGGACATATGGTCTTACAAAGACTACTAGGGAGGCAATTCTGTGTTTCCTGGCCCAGAAAGACAGAAGTGAGCAGAGGAGAAGCCACATCAGACATCACTCAGTCGCCAGGTCCTAGCCCCTGTGCTGAAAGTCTGTGGATATCTTTATATGAAGACTGTGAAATAGCCCAAGGTATATGGCTGAGATTCAGCAGCCTGGTCTTCATGGTAACAACCTTGGGGACTGCTTCACACCCACCGTTGCCTCTGGTACTGTATCCACATACACAGACACACACACAGCCATACACCCAGACACACAAAACCACCCCCACCCCCACCCCCACACACAGACACCACCACACCACACACACACACACCTCCAGGTCCCAGGTTGTTTCAGAGACTGCAGAAGTGGGGGAAATGTCTCAGGCCCACCACTGTCTTCCTGGCTCTGCAGAGTCCCACACTGGGCTATGCCCCCATAACCAGCCTTCTATTCCTCTGACACTGCCTTGCTCCTGATAATTAACATGAGCAGCGCTTTATAGTATACAAAGGAATCAAATCTACAACACTCATGCCTGACACCTTTCTTTTTCTCCCCTGGTTCAAAAATGAGAATTTGGGTTGCTTTTACCAGAGTAGCCCTCTCTTCAGTCTCAGAAATCCCCACTGCCTGACTCAGGACTCAATCTTGGTGCGACAACAGGGCTTACCATGTCATCATCCAGTCTACATTTGGAGATCTCCTGGCTCAAAAGAAATTTAAAGGACTTCACTTCCAGTTTGCTTACATCTTCTGAAATCTGAAAAAGCATGACCCTGTGGTGGGAAACGGAGACACTTGAGAAATGCTTTCTTAAATAATTTCCCATTTGATATATAGAGGCATAGCAGACTTGATTCCAATGGCCTCCCTTTAAAATAAAGCCAGTTAATGACATGATTTATGAGTTGAGTCCTTGGAAAGAGGCTGGTGTAGTGACATCAAAGACTGTGACTCATGCCCAGCTATCCCACCTTTAACAGAATATAAAGTTCTACTAACTTTGTCCTTCAGTTAAGTTCAGTTAAATGATTTGTGGTTTCCTTTGTCTTCACTATAAAATCATGATCTTGTTGCAATAAAAAAGTTTTGATTTTGAAAATTATGCTTTTCAGATCATTGCAAAAATGCAAATCAGATCATTACTTTCTTAATTAAAACTTGGCAGTATTCTCCCAGTTGTTACCTTCAGTTGGAAGGCCAAGTACTTGGCTCTGTAAGACAGACCTTTGTGAACTGAGCCCAGGCTGCCTCCTCATCTCCAGCCACTCCTAACCACCCTCGCCCATCTCTTCTCCAAATATACCCAGCTTCCCTGCCCCTCACCACTTTATGCTGTGCCCCCCTCAGTCCCATTCCCTTGTCTACTTTCAGACAACCCTACTCATCCACTAACAGCTCAAGCACTGCCTGAGTGCCCTCAGGGTTGCATTCACCCCACTGTGCCTTTGTACCCCATGAAAGGTAACACATATAATTGTGTGTTTACAAAGCTGTCCAAGTCCCCTGAGAGCAGGGTCCATGCTCTTTTTTTTCCCATAAGCCCAGAGGGTTGTGAGGTACAGTGTTTACATTTAGGGGACCCAGACTACTGGTGTTGGAAACTTGGTTCCACCATCTATGAGCTGGGTGACTTCAGACTGTTACACATTTTTTTTCCTCATTGTAGGCTGTAGATAATACTATATCTACACCGTTAAGACATGTTGAGGCTTACATAAATAAGTTTATCTGAAGTGCTTAAACTAATCTTTGACGACAGACTAAGTGCTCCATACACGATAGGCACTACTATTTCCGAATTATGATAGGCTCTTGGGATATGCTTGTTAAATGAACAAAGGAATGTTTTAGAAGTCAGCAAACCTTTCACTATTATAGTGTAAAGGAAAATAACTTTAACACAAAAATATGTTAATTTCAAAATTAAATTTAAATTCTGAAAATAAAAATAGTGTAGAAATAGAAAATTACTCAGTATTATCATCTGCTTCATCCACTTCTCATGGAAACTTCTTATCCTAGAAATATTTCCCTAAGGCTTTCTTACTTTGGTCAAGATTGGTCAAGATTTGATCAAAGCTACCCTTTTAACTTTATAACAAGGCATATTGCACTTTTGCTTTCCTCATTACTGTAACGTACTGGCTTTCTTGTACCATCATTGTCTAGACATTAATTAACCTGGATCATTTATAAGACACTTATTTTATAAGTAGCAATTATAATTTGAAAATTAAAATGTGTAGTGTTTCCTTATAAATGTAAAGTGGTCGTTTTTTATTTCTTGGCTAATGTTCAACCATGATGAATAAGCAGTAAGTTGTGCTTGTGCTGAGCCTTTTACTCCCAAGTTAACATGAAAGTTTTAACTGACAGGTCCTGCCCTTGTCAGTGACTCTTGACCCTCCAACAGAGAGGTGCAGGCCATTGTCTGGCATTGGCAGTTTGTCTCAGAGTCTGACTCACGTGGCAGAAGGAGTGTAACCTCCGAAGACCAAGACAGTGGGCACAAGATGAGACCTTCCAACCTTCCTAGTTCTGGGGCTGAGTTTTAGGGCTAATTGGTGCCTTTATTTAAAAATTCCTTAAAAGAACTTAACAATCCTATTAAACCAAAGTTACCCAGTATTGAACAGTGTTGAATAGTGTCTTCTTTCCCTCTCCTCCTCAATTCACGTTCACCCAGAACGTGTCAATGTGACCTTATTTAGAAAAAAAAAAAAAAGGGGGGGGGTCTCTGCTGTTGTAATCTCATTAAGATGATGTCTTACTAGATTAGAGTGAACCTTATTCCAATGACTGGGGTCCTTATAAGAAGAGAGAAATTCAGACAAACAGACACAGAGAGGAGAACAGGAGGCAGAGATTGAACCAATGCATCTACAAGGCGAGGAACACCAAGGGTTGCCTGTAACCACCAGAAACTAGGAGAGGAGCATGACACAGATTCTCCATAGAGCCTCCAAAAAGGGGCCAACCCTGCTGACACCTTGATTTTAGACTTTTAGCCTCCAGAACTATGAAAGAATAAGTTGTTCTACTGTGTTAAGCCACTCAGTTTATAGGACTTTGTTACGGCAACCCTAGGACAGAAATACACTCAGAATGTCTCTTTTGTCATTAAAATAAAAATGATGAAGCCTCAAGAAGAGGATATGACAAGGAACATGCCAGAATCTCGAGTCTCTGAGAACAGTAAGACCAGGGCATTAATAGGCTGGTTTAACTGGGGGTAGAGGCTTTCAGCCCTGGCTGTGAGGACTTAATGTTGTACATAATACAGTTATTGACAAGCAAGCAGAGACAATGAAATGGGCTGCACCCAAGGCTTGAGTAGAAGCTTCCTGAAAAACTAAAAATAGCTAAGGAGTGTCTGAGAACAGGGGATTTTTGAAAGATAGAAGTTGGTAATGTGTTTCTATTTTTGAGGTCTTAAGAATCACAAAGATGTAACTGAATGTGATCTATAACCTGTAGGTTACCTGCTGTCCCACAGGTGTGGAGAGGTCTAGCTGCAAGGCCTTTGGCAGGACTGACACCCAAGTTGCCACCCTTCTAGCAGCAGCAGCCTGCCTCACAGGGGTTAAGTGGTCTCTGTGGGGTCCAGCCTGGCCAATACAGAACGACTGGCAACATACACCTCACTGGGGAATTCTGTAAAGCAAGTGTGGATAAAAGCCTAAAACTCCATTGAGAATTTCTGTAGTCATTCACAAGCAGGTGGGAAGAGGATTTCAGGGTGGGAAATAGTGATGCTTGATCCAATCATAGACAAAGTAAGCACACAATGTGGGCATCAGCAAAGCAGAGACACCGAGATAATAGACACATAACAGAAAGTGAGAGAGTTAGAACATTTAGAAAAAGTCTATTTTAATGTCAGCATATTTATAAGTAATGTTTCACTTTGAAAAAAAATTTATTTTATGGTTTTAGCATTTTTTTCCAAATTATACATAAGGCCTCTAAATTTCTTAATCTGGCCATGGTAGGACATCTTCCCAGAGCCTCCAAAGTCACACTACACAGGCAACCTGAAATCAATCCTGCCCACAAAGATGTGTCCGTTCCCCCCATGCCTCCCAGTGCCCACACTGTGGAGGTTCTTCCCACCTGTAGGCAGAGATATGAGCCCTGCCTGGTGTCTGAAGCTCCTTGTTCATCTCTTCCCTGCTGGTGTCCAGGTATTTGACCAGCAAATCCATTCTATTAATTCGGAACAGCAGCTCCTTCAAGTAGGACAAGTTGCTTTCCTCCAACATTCCCTTTTCCCGGAGTCTCTCGAATAACGTTAAGGCATCCTTGATGGGTTCCTGCTTCCTCTGTGGGATGTAGTCCAGGCTCAGGAACTTGAGGGCAGCCAAGTCATCACCATCCAGATGTTCCCCAATATCATAGAGACAACTGCTGAAACTCATGTTTGTCTAGTGTTAATTGAATGTAGTTATAGCCTAGGTCAAAATACAATATCATGTTCAGATGAGGAAGAAAAGTGCCATTTACTGGTTTGTTCCTGCATCAAATGCTATGTTTGGGTTGTCGGAAAAGTCATGATGCATTTTTGCAATGAAAAACATAGAAAAAATACATCATGGCTTTTCCAACAACCCAATACATCTACTACAATATATACCAGACATTGTGCTGTGGAGATAGGGAAGCTAAAACAAACAGGACAAGCTCCTGCTCTCAGGTAGCTTACTGTTTAGGAAGGTAGATATACAAACTAGCCAATGGTAGAGAGCTGTGACCAGGAATATAAAGCCTGGGAGAAGGGCTTCCTGGAGGGAAGGCACTTTTGGGGAGGCGGTGGGAAAGGACAATTCTTGCAGGAAATAATTTATGCAAAAGATGGAGTCAAGAATGTTCAAGTCAGTTCAGACAGGCACTAGGAGCTCAATAAAGTAAGCTAGAAGGGCCTGGGATGGGGAGTGATGGGACAAAAGGATGAAGCTGTGGCCAGGAACCCCTACACAGGGCCTCAAATTATGGGGCTAAGGGCTCAGGCTTTGTCCTGGAGGTGATGGGGAACTAAGAAAGGATTATAAACATGAGGATGATGTCATCTGATTGGAATTAACATTTAAAGTGTGGAGAACAGATTGGAAGGGTTGGAGGCAGAGAAGTGATAGGGTCTGACTGAAACAATGGTGGTGGGAGGACATGATTTAGCCTTGTCCTCCACAGGCCTTAGGAGAAGCTCCCACTGCTGGTCAAGAACCCGAGACTGGAAGCAGAACCAGGTCAACCCGGGCAACCCTTTCAACAAAGTCTCTAAATCAGATAATGCAGTCTTTTCAAACACTTGCACATTTAAATAGGTGAGAAAAAAAAAAAGAGAGGGCAGTGTTTCAGGAAACTCAAACAACCTCCATGAAAGCATTCCAGGATCTAGGGTTTCTCCTCCTTTGAAGCCCTTGAGTCACCTTGACTGATTTCTCGCCTACTCTCCCCGCTCTGATAGGCCTGTGAAAGAGCCCTTGGAGCAGTGTTTGTATGGATTCTTCATGGGAACAAAACTGGGACCTGGCTCTCTAAAGTCGGATACAGATATTTCCCTGCAAAAGCAATCGATTATCATGAAAATACTTTTATTTAGGAAAGTTATCTTAAATAAATGGCTAGTACCTAACAGCATATTTTCGAAGTGCAATAAACAAAAACTGCTGGCCATGCAAGGGGACAAACTAGCAAGCTCAAGTCCTTAAATCACACTACAGAGACACACATGTGCTCAACAGGGTATGTTCTTGGAGTCTCATCACAGAATGATGTATAATCCCAAACAACTAGAAACATTCCATATGTCCTTCAATAAAGGAATGGCTAAATAAACTAAGGTATAGTCATACTATACAATATTATGCAGCAGTTAAGAAAATGCACTTCCTCTTCTGAAATAAAAATGAATATCCAAGACATGTTATTATTATGACAGGGAAAAAAGCAACTTGCAAATAACAAAAAAGTCATACACCTAAAGCAATACAATAGATTTTCAGTGATTACAGACATATATGTAAAAGCAGAAAATAAAAAGGGAAGGAGGTCTGGAAAGAGACATACCAAACATATAAAGTTGCTCCTTCTGGGAAACAGGCGAAAACTACAATTTGGGGGTGAAGGCGTAAGAAAATTTTTCTTTTCCTGTAATGTGTTAAGGAAAATTTATGCAGATGCTATCTGTGTAAATGAAATTAATGTTAAAATACTAGCTTGGATGTGTTCTTGTGTTTAAGAGAGTGTAATAAAGTGAGGGGGGATGGGTAGGAAATGAGGCTTTTTGGAAAACTGAGGGCAGACAACACCAGGCAAAGAGACCAGATTACAGAGGAGTGGTACAATCACATTTGTGTTCTTAAAAGAAAACAAAATATAATGATTTTAAACTCTAAAAAGAACTTAAGAGAACTCAAAAAATTTATTTTCCCCCAAAATGGCAGGAAATTTTCATTCATCTCTCTCAGGGACTAACAAAATCTAGTAGACTAAATATAAGAAGACTGTAGAATATCTGCATAGCACAATTGACAAACTCTATCTAATAGGCATTTCCTCTCAATAGAAAATACACATCCTTTTATATACATACAAAATATCAACATAGGAAAAGTCTTAATAAATTTTAAAATCTTGATAAATTTCCAAAAAGCAGAAATAATATAGTCCATGTTCTCTGGTTATTAGAAGTTAGCAATGTGTTAATTGGAAGTTAGTAAAAAATGGCCAAATTGAACACACTACAAAAAAAGCTAGCCACATTTAGGTGACTTTTTCAACACATGGTGTTAGAACAATTGGGAAGACTTCTAGAACAAACTGAAATGAATCCTAACTGAACTCCTTACATCAAAATAAACTGCAGATGGCTCAAAGATTTAATCATTAAAATTAAAATACTAAGGAAAGAAACATAGGAGAATTTTTAAAAATAATCTTGCAGTGGTGAAGAACCTTTTTAAGTATAACAGAAAGCCTGAAAGCCATTAAAGAAGGGTTGGTAAATGTCCTTATTTAAAAACTAAAATAAACAAAATTTTAAAAAAACCAATAAATCTTTCATTGGGGAAAAAAGGGGGATGATATGATGATATAAGATAGAAAATGGACTAATTTTCTTAAAATAAGGCTCCTATAAGTCAATTTTAAGAAGAGAGAAAGAACAATCCAATGCATAAACAGGTAAAATCATGAGTAGACAGTTCAGAGAAAATACAGTACCGGTGGCTTTATTTTTTATAACACATGGCTTTTAAACATTTGAAAATATGTTCAACATCACAATAATCTTTTAAAAAGAAAATTTTAATTACAGAAAACTATTTTCAACTACCAAATTGGTGAAACACAAAACTTGCAATACACGGTGTTGTAATCTGGTGGAAATAAAAACAGGTAGGTGAGGGGCCAGCCAAGTGGCATGTTGGTTAAGAGTTGGCTTGGGATGTCGGCTCTGAGCAGTAGGGCCCCAGTTCGGATCCCACATTAGGGCCAGTGACGCTGCGCCCTCTACAGCTAAGATAGTGAACAACAGCTCGACCTGGAGCTGGGCTGCCTCGAGTCACCAGAGATGGCGGGGGCTGCCATAAGCTACTGTGAGCTGCCAAGAGCCGCCGTGAGTGGCCGTCCAATGGCCGGCGACCGATCTGCCTCACCCGGGAAGAGCATAATGATAATATCAACATGGGCCAGTGAAGCGAGTCCTCCACAACTAGACTGAAGAACAAAGGACAGCAACTTGTCTGCTCCCCTTCCCCGATTCCCCAGCACTGTTCCACTCCCCTAGTTCCCCAATAAAATCTTTAAAAAAAAAAAACAGGTAGGTGAGTGATTTGGCCATATCAGTCAAAATATAAAATGTACATATCCTTTGACCCCACAATTTAACTTCCAGGAGTTTTTCCTACAGTAGCTTAAATATCAGTGTACTAAGACATATGTACAAGGGTATTCATGGCAGCATTGCTTGAAATAACAAAAGAGCAGGGACAACTGTTTATCAATATCAGAAGAGTTCAATAAGCTATTAATCATATCTGATGGTACTCTATTCAACTATTTAAAAGAATGGAAAGATCAACATGGTTGGATATGTGTGATCTATATAATGTGTTAGTAGGTGATACATAGATTTGTATATTCACAGATCTTTGAACAAAACACACAGGAGGCTGCTCAGGGGTTGCCTCAAGGGAGAGAAACTAGAGGTCTGGGGTGAGTGTAAGGAAGACCTTGAGGTAAACAAGAAAGTGAAACCTTTTTTTCCCCTTTTAAAATTTGTACCATGTGCATTCTAAATGTACATATACCTAAACTAAAAGGTATCTATTTAAAGATGGGTTTTTATTCATATACTGAAACAGATCTAAACTAGGTCCAGCCCTCTTTAGTACCATTAGGTTCAGTGTCTTTAGATTTTTAAATCAGTTCTAACCACTGTGAAAATCTTATTTTACAGGATAAAATCAACTACAGAATTTAATGTAAGCAGAATCTTCTTTTTTCCCTCCACAATTATTTTTTTTCTGATAACAATCCTTATTATATTCATTTTAGAAAATACAGAAAAGATTTTTAAAAATTAAAATTACCTATAATTCCATCATCCAAAGATAAACACCTAAAATATTTTAGTCTTTCCTACTAAATATTTTATGTATATATATTTTTCCTCATATTCAAACACACCATATTCCTGAGGTATAAGTAGATTTTTCCACTGATAGTATTATAAGTACATCTTGATGTCTTCATTTTTTTCTCCTACAGCATGGGTTTTTAAATCTGTAAAGCATCTAATCACATGAATGGACCATAATGTATGTAACTAGTCTGTGATAACATTTAGGATGATCTTAAAATGCATATCTCCATGTACACCTCTGATTATTTTCTTAGAATAATTTCCTAGAAGAAGTATTACAGAGTCAAAGGAATAAACTGTTTTAAGGCTCTTATTCAATAGCATTTTCTGACAGTATTTACTATATTTAAAAAAAAAATACAATCCAAAGCCAGGAGAGCATGAATTTAGATATAACACGATTGGTGCTTGGCTCCTGTCCTCTCTAGCCAGCTCACCTCACTCATTTCATTGTCTCTGCAATAACATGACAATGTGAAGTGATTTTTTTTCCCCCATCATATCAAAATGGCCACTTAGTAGGAAAACAGTAGCAAAGCTTTTTTTCTGCTCCAGGTTTTCTGGGACACATTGGTATTGATATTCAGTCTTTGTCTGTTTGTTTATTTAGGTCACATATCTCTCTAGTCATAGTGCCTGGGGAAGCAAGCGCCTGCACAAGATTTTACACCATTAGCCACAGGGACTGGGCTCTAACTACAGGGACCCTGGAGCTAGGTTTATGGACAAGCTCATGGACGACAAACTTTGTTAAAGTAATAGTTTAAAAAAAAAATTTCACTGTTGTATTTTTCTGATAGTAAAAGTAACACTTTTCCTTAGAGCAAATGCAGAAAAGTATAAAAAGAAAAATGAATTAGAAGCTCACTATTTAAAAGTAATTCTTTAGTGGGAGCATTTGAGATCTTGCTTCATGGCAATTGTCATCAGTTTTGGCTCAAATAAACTCTTGTAAAAAAATTTTTCCTCCACAACTAGAATAAAGAACAAAAGGACAGCAACTTGGCTGTTCTCCTCCCCCAACTCCTCAATAAAAATAAATTAAAAAATAAATAAATCAACGAATAAAAAAAATATTAAAACTGTTCTTCCCAATAGCTTTGGCCATTATTCTACGAAAAAAAAAATTTTTTTAAAGTGATTCTTTGGTCACATATGGAGATTTTTATTCACTTATTTATATATACAATTATAATATAAACACACATATATAATGTTTATATACACATGTAAAATATATACATTTGAATATTTTGATATATAATGTACGTAAGGTAGAGGAGAGGAATGGGGATGGAAATACCTCCAGGAAGTTTTCTTTTACTTTCAATTATATAATATCTTTTAAATAATAAATTCATATAAATACATTTTTATTACATAATATATAAGTATATTTAATATTTTTATAATATAGTCATGCCTCAAAATATTTCAGTATAAACGTTTATATTGAGATATATGTGTATATCACATATAATTCATATAAACATAAAAATATTTTTTTGTCTCATTTTATTACAGGTCTCTGAAGAAAACTGCTATTATCATCCACATTTTACTATTGTGAAAAATCAGTTTAGAAATAAGCTAATAAGAGAGGAGTCGGGCTCAGAGTTGAGCATCTCAGTCAAGGGTTTCAATGACAGGCCTTGTAAAGGTTTTGATTTTATTCTAATTGCAGTTGGAAGCCAGTGAAGGAATTTAGCTAAGAAAAACATATAATAGCAATATTTTTAAAGATTAAAATTATTTAAAATGTTTAAAGATTTAAAAACCCCCACAAAACCCACAAAAACGAGAATTCTTAACAAATCCACTATAGCAGAGAGAGTGTCAGAACTTACAAACCAAGCCAGTACGTGCTGGAGCCTGGATTTAGACCTCAACATCTCATTTCAGAGTCACAACTCCACCACTGCCTTATACGCCACCATTTAATTGCCAATAAATTTCATCTAATCACAAACAGTCCCTCTAGCAATATTCTAACAGCACCTTAGCTTCTTTAGTGGCATGGATAAGTACCTCAAAGTTGAGGAAAATAAATCCAAAACTTGCATTAACCTTCGGAGATAAAAATCTACATCTCACTCAAAGCTCAACACTACTTGAAAGTAGCTCTCAGGCCCAACCCCTAAGCAATAGCGTGGCCATTCCATCCAGACCAGGCCGGCCACCCCAAATTGGCCGGGTGTCTACTCTGAACACAAACACTATCCACTGCAGGGCCCTGAAGCCAGTGCTTTCACACAGCCCAGTAAAGGTGTTTAAACCTCAACAAAACTTATAACCAACCATGTAATTTTCAAATTGAATGAAATTCATAACTTCTTCTATAAATGTTTAACCCCACAAGTACGGTCTCAGATTTTGTCAGTCTATGCTTGCTATTATAGTATTCTCTGTACCGCTTTGTACCTTTTTAATTTCTAAAATAAATAAGTAAATAACTGAATTATTAGGACTGTGTGTATGTGTGTTTGTGTGTGTGTGTATGTTAGTGGTTATATATGCCGGTGGGTGTGTGTTGGCTGATGGGTAGCTGTAGCAGCCAAGTCAGTTGAAATTTAAATTTTGGTTTCTTTTCTTTGATAAGTTTTGCCAATGTAAAGACAAGGCCTCTCTACAGACAGCTGTACTTGGAGCATTCCAGAAAAACCCCCAGGAATGCATCAGTCTAAGCTGGGAAGCCTTGAGTTCTGGAATCTGCGGGCCTAGAGGATCTAGAGGGACTTCCACCAGCTTCCCCATCTCTGCTCAAATAAAAGGCTCACTTCCATGGGCCCCAAGGACACCAGACTCCATCCCAAGCATCTTAGAAAACTCTAGAATCAAAGGCCTTCCTCTCCACAGGCCCAACTGACCTGACCAAAGGCAAATCCTGGGACCTTCACAGCTGCTTCTTCACAGGCCTGGGACCCACACGGCTGCTTCTTTTCCTCTGGTGCACTTATGGCAAGAGTGCGAGCTGAATGGAGAAGTACGAACACAGATCTCTCTACTTCCTGTTTTCACTCAACTCTGACTCACATAGGGTGCTCTGAATAGTCTTTCCTAAAATTTCAAAAGAAAGAGTTGGTGAACAGGAAATAAAGTTGTTGGGTGGGGAATGCGGCCACCTGATTTGGCTCTGGCTGTGTGACTTTGGGCGGATCATTTCACTTTGGGGGTCCCATTATCACATTCCTAAATTAGAAAGTTGGATTGGGTAATAACTAAGAATACTTTCTTTTCATATTTCAGGAATTTACAATTTTTTCTAAGTTCATTATGAAGACTTTAATGTTTTCATTCAATAAATATTGACTGAGCACTTCTGAGAGATCTTGAGACCTAGAAACTATGGGACCTTCACCATGGCTCACAGAGGATCTGCTAACTCTCACAGCTAACTCTCATGGATTCCCCATTGAACTCAAATACAAGGATCACCTTCATGGGCCCCGAGTCCACCATCTCCCACCTTTAGTAGCTTAGAAAATCCTAGACTCAACCCAGCCCACTTTACCAAAGAGGTATATCCTGGGGCCCTCACTGTAGTCTGAGCCTGGGAGATATAACAATAGCAAAACACACATTAGTCCATTTTGCTGTGAGTCAGTTGAAATGTTTTTTGATGTTAAAAGTAGAAATTAAAAAAAAAAAATCAAACATCTCTCCATTGAAATTGCTTGTTTTCTTTCCCCAAATGGAATATAAGCTTTCAGAGGACAGAGACCCATCTTATATCTAAGAGGATTAAACAAGGTATCTGAAAGTGCCTTTTCCCCTGTAGTGGGCTAGGTAAATGTGCCACAGTAACATCAGTGTCCTCCTCTACCACTTGATTCTGCTCATAAAGTCTGAGTGAAAACACACAACAGAGTGAAATCCTATTAGTGCCTAAATCCCAGCCCAGGACATGTTCCCTGACTCTTTCTTGATGGCTTTTGAGCATCCACCCCATCATTTGTCCCACTGTTTTGTGGCTAGTTCCTGTCCTACCTAGGCTGTGAGCTTCAAAGGGCTCACATGTCTGTCATGTCTGGGCTCCCAGGACCTGCTACGAGAGTAGCAATATCTAGAACATACAAAGGTTTCCTGAAAATCAACAAGAAAATGAAACCATGTGGAAGGACAATGGATACAAACATGGAGATCCCCGACGGGGATACTCGAATAACCAAAGTGTATGACATGAAGCTCAAACTCATCAGTAACCTGGGAAATGCAAAATAAAGCAATGAGATACCCACTTTATACCTATCAGATTGACAAAGGTTTGCAAGTTGGATCAGGTCAAGGATTGGTGGGCAAAGTCTTATATAGTCTTCATATATGATGGTGGAGAGTGTCCATCATGTAATATTACATAGTGGTTAGAAAGTGGAACCAGGCAAAACACATAGAATTTAAAGTACAGGGCACTTACTTTTTAAAAAAGAAAGGGAATGAGCAAAACACAATACAAATAATACTAATACATATTTAATAATAATTGCTAACACTTACTGGGCACTTAGTAGTGCCAGTCACTGTTGAAAGTGGTTAACGCGTATTATCTCCTTAAGTCCTTACAACCACCTCATGAGGATAGTATTGACCCCATTTAATGACGAGGAAACAGGGGCACAAGGACAGTAATTACTTGCTCCAGGTCGCATAGTTTAAAAATAGTGTGTACACACAAAACAATTTTGCAAAAATACAGAACAATTCAGGGATACATATCAGAAGATTTGAAGAGTTGTCCTTTAGGAGCCATGGAGAGGAGTAGGAAGTGGGGTGGAAGTGGGGAGATCAAAGAAAGGACCTAGAACAGGGCAGAGGGAGAAGAAGACTGTAGGCCTTAGAGACCAAGGTTCACAGGCCATCAGGATCTGACAGAAGGATTCACTCAGTCCTCTGCCCCAAGGCAAATGGAAAAGAAAACAAACCCAAGAAGGTAAATAAAGTCTTATGGAATCTCCAAACTCCAGCAGGAGAGAGGTACTGTGTCTGTATTGGGGATTCCGAGGAGACTGTGAGATTTCCAGAGTTAAGAGGTAGCAAGGCAAGTGGCTGTAGTTCAGAGAGAAATCCCACTAGACGATCCTGGAAGGACCCAGAATTGTGAGCATTGGGCTGTTGGGAAGAGTCCCACTGAGCCTGTCGGAGGTAAGAAATTCGGTCTCTAGCAGCCACTTCCGCACCAGGCACTCACCTGCTCCACCCTGTTACAGCAACACAGTCACCAAGTCTCCCGATGCCAAGACCCTTACACTGCCTCATTTCACACGCTCAAATTCCTAAGTCTGATTATCCACACAACCAGAGAAAAATCCCTTGAAACTGAGAGGGTAGGGATGGAAACGCCTCCAGGAAGTTTTCTTTCACTTTCGATCATTCCACCAGATAGATTCTTCTGCCTTCTCCAGAGGGCTCACTTCCTGTTTCTCTGTTCTCCACATTCAGAATTTACTAGCAAAATCAGGGGCTTTAAAAAAAAAAAAAATCACAAGCGACAAAAGAACTGTGAAAACACTGCCCTACAGCAGAAGGGCAGAACTTCGTGTTTGGCAAGACAGAAAAAAAATTCCTTTACAAAAAACCACTAGAGAATAAACTTGATTCCTAAAAAAGGAAAACAGAGATGACTCATTCTAGAAAGAAACGTTTCTTATTTAAAGGAACAGGTGCCCAATTTCCAACCATTCAGAAATTGGGCATGTGTTCAACATGCAAACTAAAAACCAGGAAGCTGGACATGCTTTAGTGGAAAGCATTTATGCTGACTATATTTAGTATTCATAACCCCTTTAATTTTTAAAGACAGGCTTCAGAATTCCTGTGGCAAGTTAAATGTTATTCCTTCCTTGAAAGGGGCCTGGGGAGAGGAAATGTCCTCCGTGCAGTGGCCCAAATCTCAGCACTGAAGTCATGGACCAGCCCTCCAGATGGTATGCAGGAGCTCTTCTTGGATCAAAGCAGGCCTCTAGCAGAAATGTGGGGAGATCCTGCATAAAAAAGCAGGGGTGGGAGTGCGGCCAGTTAGCTCAGTTGGTTAGAGCTCAGTGCTCATAACATCAAGGTTGCTGGTTTGATCCCAACATGGGCCACTGAGTTGCGCCCTCCAAAACTAGATTGAAACAATGACTTGACTTGGAGCTGATGGGTCCTGGAAAAACACACTGTTCCCCCATAAAAAAACAAAATTAAAGAACAAAAAAAGCAGGGGTGGGTCTGACCCAGCCGAGCGTAGGAGTAACAACACTGTTCACATCCCTGGCCATACTCAGTTTAGTAGTAACCAGTGCCTGTCCAGTGCCATGCCTGGAAAGGTGGAGGACAGAGGTGGCAATCTGTTTCCCAGGTCCCTGAGCCCCAGGCCCTTCCCAGCTTTTTTTCATCTTCCGTCCCCTCCCCACCCTCTGCCTCTGTTTTTCCTGTTTCCATTTTTAAAGGGTTTTCTGCCCTTTTGTTTTCACATCTTGCACATTGTATTAAAAAAACACCAACAATAATACAATGACTAGATGTTGTACCTTTCACACGAATTAGCTGTAATTCTCACAGCAATGCAGAATCTTGTTCTCCCATGTTATAGATGAGGAAACTGAGGCTCAAACAGATACATAGATTCAAACTCAGTCCCATTGGACCAAACACAGGATTTTCCCACTATAACACACCACCTCCTCTTTCCCCAACACTTAGGGTTTGAAATAAACCATGTGGCTGGAAGAATAATACATTTAAACTAAGACAGAGTGACCTATGCTCAAATGTCAGAAGGTCTTGGATTCTTAGTCACCTAAGAAAAAGGAGTTGACCTAATGGCACCAGCTAACATTTATCAAACATTTTGTGTATGCCAGACACAGTACCTAAATTGACTTACTTCACCCTCTGAACAAGTCTCAGAAGTGGATGCAATTTTTGCTCCCATTTAATGGATGAGGAAACTGAGACCTGTAGGGGTTGAAAGACTTAGCCTAGTGAGCTAGTGAGTGACAGAAAGAGGTATTTGTCTCTAAGACCCTGAGTGGTTAATCACTGTCTAAACAGGATCTCAAAATTAACTGGGAAGGTTTAAAAAAGATCAATCTTCAGGCCTCAGCTTTGGAATTCCTACCTGTGCAGAATTATGGGAGATAAAACAGATTGATCACTCAGAGTAAGGCCTGGGCTTTCAACATTTCTCAATAAATATTCACCACCATTGTTACTTAAGCTCACAACATATGTAAGATGGCTATGAATTATTAGACGTAGTACAGATGAGGAAACTAAGTTCAGTGTCAACCAACTGATGAACCACAGGGCCAGCAAATGAACCCAGGACTGTCTCACTCGAGAGTTTATGCTCATCTCCCAATCTGCACCCAGACTGGCAGAAATGGATGAGCCGCTGAAGATGTGAAAATTAATAAACAGAAACTCATTTAAAATAGAGTCAGGAGGCTAAAAAAACTCTCAGGGACCTGCCACTCACCGCACAGCAGGAAGAAACGGACCTTGCATCTCCAACAGGAAGTGACTACATTGCCACCTCAGCAGGAAGAAGAAAAGATTCCTCCTTGCTCAGTAACAGCTTCAGCCAATGAGAGGCTGCCAATGTAAACTCACTTAGCCAATGTAGTCACTATACTTTAAACTTTCAGTTTCCTTGATGGACCCTTTTACACCAACCCCTCCCAAATCCTTTGTCCTCTGGACTCCATGCAGTACACCATTAGACCGCATGTCCTGACCTGGAATTCTTTATTGTTCCTGAATAAACCTATTCTGAAGGAGAAATATCTTGCTGTCTACTTGTTAACAGTCAACAGAGGCATCCAGGGAGCCGTGCTGTGGATGAGTGGGGATTCTCAGAGCTTCGACTTGTGTTATTTGTAAGGTATTGATCCCAGGCTTTCCCAGTCTTAGCTCTTTTTTTTTAAAGGAAGATGAATAATTAATAAGTGAACTGTGAACCTCGAGTTAGTTAAATTCCTATTTTGATCTGCAAGGATCATTATTAATTCACTTGCTCTAAACAGTTTCTTGCCTCCATCTTGAGATATATGTCTGTGTGGTTATATCTCATGGTACATCCACTTTGACAGTTTGGTAATTTCTTACAAAATTAAACATACTTTTACCATGTAATCCAGAAATTACGCTCCTAGTAAACCAAGACTCTTACCCAAATGAATTGAAAACTTATGTCTACACACAAAAACCTGCACACGTGAACATTTATAGCAGCTTTATTCATGGTTGCCAGAGGTGAGGGGAGAGAGGGTAAGTAGGTGAAACACGAGAATTTAGAGCAGTGAAACTACATCCAATATGACACTGTAATGGTGAATACATGACATTTTGCATTTGGCAAAACCAATAGAACTGTACAATGCAAAGAGTAAATTCTAATGTAAACTATGGACTTTAGTTAATAATAATAATGTGTCAATATTGGTTCATCAATTGCAACAAATGTACCACACTAATGCAAGATGTTAATAATAGAGGAAAGTTCCAGGAGAGAGGGAATTCTACTTTCTGCTCAATTTTTCTGTAAATATAAAACTATTCTAAAAAATAAAGTCTATTACTTAAGAAAACAACAATTCTCACACATATAATATCACCTGGTTAATGGATAAAGATGACACTGCATTGAAATTTTAAAAAGGGGTGGTCTTTCTTTATGATAAATAATAGCAATATATAAAAATAAAATGAACCTTTATCTCCTACCTACAGAAAATTCAAATCCAGATGGATCATAAACCTAAATATAAAAAAGAAAAGCAACAAAGTTTTTATAAGAAAACCTAAGAGAACGTTTTCATGATACAAAGACTCTTAAAGAGGAAACAAAACATGTTAACCATAAAGGAAAGAACAATCAGCTGGACTGTATTAGAATTAAGAACTTCTGTTCAGAAGACGATACCATTAACAGAGTAAAAAGACAGGCTAGAGACCAGGAAAGAAGTGTTAGGACACTGAGCAATCTCCAAGATATGTTGGTAAATGAAAAAGGGTGCTGCAGAACAGCATCACTAGATCGATAAACAGATAAACATACAGTACCACCGCCGAGAAATCACATAATGGCGTCTCCTCTGCATTCCAGCTTCAATATCATGGCGCCATACCGCCAAAGTGAAAAGCCTTCAAACGATTTTCTGAGGGAAAATTTGCATCTTGTTTTAAAGTGAATCTTAACCGAAGAAAGATGCAGGCTGAAAACCTAAACTGATAATCTTGCCAATTCAGCGGACTCAGTCAGCCATGTTCCCACCCAATCTGACGAAACATTCACTCCAGCACACAAGCTGGTTACACACCAGCGCTCCATCAAGCAGGATCTTCATGGAAGCCAGCAAGATCAACCCGTAAGGTAAGGTTCCCCATGACTTTCATGCCCTGCGTTTCCTGTTATATTGTTCTGGATATTTGTCTTTATCTTGTTAACTATTTAGAGTAGAAAAGGAGAGAGATAAATAATTACCATGACTAAGGAAGTAGGGTGTTTGGAGCTCAAAAATTGAGGCTGTTACTCATTAATATTTTGTGCTAGTGGGAATTCTGACACCCCTGGCAAAAGGCAGAGCTGGGAGGAAAGCATGGAGCCAGGAGGAAGGATCTCCACCCAGAAAGTTTCAAGGACCCAAATGGGCTCTCGGATTGCAAGAGAAACTTGTAATTTACATATATTCAGTTAAAAGAAAAGTATCACCTGGATATTCAAGTGGCCACCAGCCTAGACAATTCCAGAAACAAGTTGGTTCCTTCCTAAAATTCTAAATAAATCTTACCAGAGGGTACATACAGATGCTCCTTTCTGGGATGTGTTCTTGACAAGAAATGCCTCCAAAAATATAATGAAAGTCAGATGAAGAACATTTTGCTAGCATTCGTCTGAACACAACTTCTGGAATTTCCACAGGCAGAACAGATTCAGCAAATCAGCGTGTGAGGGTGGGGCTCTGAGGAGAAAATGAGATACACTGTTTTCTGTATCGTGATTGCGTGACAGAATTTTATGGAGTGGAGGGAGCACAGGTCAGGGCATGAGGCACCCAGGCTTGGTTCTCGGCTGGTCAATTTATCTCTCGGTCCGATTTCTACGTTCCAAAACAAGGAAGTTAGACTAGACAATCTAAGATCACTTTCGGTTTAACATCTGAGTGCATGATGATGTGCTCTTTTTTTCATTTAGGGTCTCTATTTTTCTAGGATTCTAGTTAGGACATTCATTCATTCTATCAATAGTTGGGATTTTGTCAAGTCACAAGAGGATCCAAGCCAGATGATAGGAGTTCACCACCCTGGGTAATGGATAAAAGATGCTATCCTTGCTAATGGTACAGGATAGACTGCCCACAGTCGATAGGAAGAAGTCCCTCCAACTGACGATGTGAGCAGCTTTGAACCTGTGAGCCTGGTTATGGGAAAACGGAGAGGTGGAGATCTAACCTCTCTCCTTTCTCTCCTACAGGGTATGATTTCCTCGTACCCAATTCAGGAAGTTGCCCCTGCCCTGTATTTAACAAACTGCTGGATGTGTTGCCTCCTACCTGACCCCACAGATAGACAGCTGATTGTGCTGCTGCTGAATACTACAAATGGACGTTTCTCTAAACATGGACCTTTCTGGTACCTCAGTTACCCCAACCTTATTATTCTGGATTCAATGTGTTGCCACAGCTGGACTCAGACAATGCAAAAGCAAATGCCTTCCTAGGCATCAACTTGCTCCTGTCAAACACAGGGCAGCTGGAACATCTGAACAAGGGGGAATGGGACCCACCATCAGGGAGATTTGACCTCAGTCGTGAAGGCCGTCTCCTCCCATACACTTGCCCCTGCCTTACACAGGCTTTTCATTTCTACTCAAGGACCCTACCCACTGGGAGTGGTTTCTGGCTGGCAGAGTCCCATAGTAGCAATGACTCTTACACTCTAAGCACTATGTGGGCCCCTTTGGAGTGTCATTTCTTTTGTAAACACAGGCCTTTACCTGCCTTCCTCCTAGCAATGTAATGCATATATACAGGGCATTAATGTAATGCATATATATGGGCATTAATAAGAGACTTCCAAATATTCAAAACAGTCCCCCCCACCCCATTGAGCATATTGCACTACACTCAAAGATAATAAATTCAATCAATTTGTTTGTTTTGTTTATTTTTTGAATTTAAATACCTGACCCAATGAAGTCAGGGCTATGCCTGCATTGTGCTTGTGGATTCAAAGCTGTGTGCACCTCACCAAATTGGCTGGGCAATGTCTTTTTCTATGTTCCATAACTTCTTAAGTGCAATTTTTTTTTTTTTTAGAAAAAAAGGCAAAAAAAATTTTTTCAAGTTACAAAAATATGTGTAGGTCAAAAATACAGTCTAGTCCATATAAGAGTAGTTCCAGCCACTTAAAATGTGTACAGTTTGGAAAAAGCAATTCATATACACATCTTTAAAAACATTTCATGAATAGTATACAACCATTCAATTCAGTTATTGCTTGTTATATGCAGCTTTTACTTGAGACTGCTCTCCATAAGAGAAAGGTCAGTGTTTGGACACTCTGGTCGTTACTGCTTAAGCTATGGTTTTAAAAGTCCATCCAAAATCAGAATAAGCTCACTTTGAATAAACTATGATGTATTAAGTTTTTTTTGTTTTGTTTTTTTGGGTTTTTTTTTTTTTCTTTAGAGGGCAGTGTTACTGGCCCTCATATGTGGGATCCGAACCAGGGCCCTCTGGCATCCCAAGGCAGCTCTTAACCAACGCGCCACTTGGCCGGCCCAATTAAGTTTTGATTAGTACTACAAGGAGCAGTCTAAATTTCAGTGCCACTCCCTTCTATTTAATTCTATTTTGTTAATATATCAGAAATATCAGGGTGTGGTTTGGGGCAAGAGTAAACGAATTACTGGTTTTCAAATGAAGTGATAAGAAACATTAACTTTGAGTTGCAATGTGGAAACATAGCTGGCATATCCAAGTTTAAAAACCTTAAAACAATAAATTCAAGAATGGAAAAACATTTAAAGTTTAATAAAAAACCAAAGCTGTATTTCTTTCTCTTTAGACATTGAGACATAAAATGAATCAATTTGTTCTTTTGAAGTTTTGGGCTTATGAAGATTTGATGTTCTCTGTTTTCTCGTTACAAAGACAAAGAGTTAGCCACATAACAGGAACATGTTTTAAAACAAATCCATTTGTTCACAATGCCATATGGAAGAACAAATCATAAAATCAAATATTTTTAACTTTAATGAATAAAAAAAGATAATGCAGTTGACAGTGTAAGACACAGGAAACAAATCACTTACATTGGAGGCTTTTGGCCTGCAGCTCACATAGACGACTTAGAAGTTAAGGGCGTCCAAAAGAGATAACAGTGGCTTTGTGTCCAATGTTCCTGTCAGACCCTGCTGCAGAGTCAGGTTTAGTGCTGATATTTTGCCCTTATAAGTTCTTGAATAAATTGAGACACCTATTGGTGATAAGTATGAGGTAAACCGGAAAAACTTTAAAAATCATTTTAGAACAAAAGTGACACTCGTGACTATTTGACAATGACACATATTACCTTAATGACTTAAATCCTAAAATGAGGCTACATTTTTAGGAGGTAGAAAACAAGTACCAAAAATTTACCATTGCCACCCCTTCTAACTTTTGGCCGACCTTGGATTTCTATATTTCTCACTCCCCATTCTCCCATTAAAGCTATTAGTCCCACTACCATTCTTTACCTAAAGTTAATAAACCTGGACTTGCCAAGAAAAATCTTTTTAAGAAGTTTTGCTTTTAAGTCACTGAGTGTATCCAAAACTCAGGTATCAAATAAGAACATTTCACACCTCTCTAGTAAATTAATTTACTTCATAGGAACACATAGTTGACATAAAAAATAAACATTACTTTAACATGAAAAAAGATTACTGACCATCTCTACATGTGATTTTAATATGTCAAAGTAGTTATGGCTTCTAAATTAGTAATATTTTCATTGAACTGATTTGAAAGAGCCTTACACTAAAACTGCATTACCAGTGTTTACTGAAAATAGGTATGTGTTCTACTACAAAATCAACCTAATAAGAAAAAAAAAACATACTCCACTTTCTCCCAGAGAGTTATGTTGTGCTGATAACCCCATAGACAGCATCATAAAAAGATTTCATCTTTGCCATAGGCTGGGCTCACAGTGAGTATGTTAGTACAGAGATGTGTTTATAATATCACTGTAAGAATGTCATTAGTGAAATGTATATAAGGCATGTAAAAATTAGCATTAAAGCTCTTAAGGGCAATGATCCAAATGGGCAGCTCCTAGAAAAGATGCTTCTAGAAGTAAAAAATATTAAAGAAATTTAGTTTCAGCACAAACTAGTTTATATAGTGCTTCTACAATGAAATGAATTAATTCACACAAATTTGTGTTGCTGGAACTAATGGGCCAAAGGAGGTGGCCTTTTGCCCCCTCTAGCTACTAGCCCAATCTTGAAAACAGAAGTAATCACTTGCAATATTCCCCACAGTGTTGTTAGAAGACTGAGCAGTTGACTGAGCCGACAGCAGGAAGTCCTGATTGAGGAAGTGTTTGTTGTTTGTTTGATCAAACTTCACAGTTCCACTAGTCATGACAAGAACTGTAATCTGGGACTGAGTAGCTTGCTCAGAAACTGCTTGTTAATCTAACATGTTGAGCTGGAATTCGCTAGAAGGCAACACATCAAAAAAATTAGCCAGGGCTTCTGGCCCTGTAACAACATGTCCCTTCCATATTAAAGTGGCCTTGTCCTGATACAGCCCAGGCAGTGTCCTTCTTCTTTTGTCAATTGTCTCATAGTAAATACAAATTTCTCAGCAGCTCTACATGCCTGATCTACGTTAAATTTTAAAATCCACAACCATGGCCATCACGGAGCCGGAAGCAGCCTCCGCAATCAGTGGCGGCGTCAGTACGTTCTCACATGTCCAGCTCCCTCCACATGTGTGGCTGGTTTGTGGATCCTCAAGAAAATGGTCACTCCTTCCTTGGTGCCTTCCTCTGTCTCCCTGAAACCAAGCTCTTCTGAATTGTCTCATACTTAAAATTATTTTTCCCCCTAGCTCTCCTTTTGGCTTAGTTCTAACTTCTTAAGGGCTAGTTTTGATGTATGAGTACAATGGGAGATGAGGTTCTAACCTGAGTTTTTATCCAAGTGGTTAACTAGTTGTCCCAGGACCACTTACGTAATATTCCCAAATTCACTGTTGATTTTTGAGAACCTCCCCCGCTTTGCCTATATCACACTTTTGTGTATTTTAGGGACTATTTCTGGGCTCTCTACTCTGTTCTACTTTTCTGTTCATGTAGTTCTCTCGTCAAATGTATATCTTAATTATTACAAATGTATATTTTATCTGGTCAACAGAAAGTGAAAGTTTAATTTTTGTTTTCCTGTATTCTTTCTTTTTTTCCCTTTGGGTGGCCAACATAAGCTGTTTCACTAGGTAAAATAACAGGAGATATCATTATGTTTCTGCCCTTCTTAAGGAGAATGACTAATGTTTTGCTGGGGTTAGAGTGAAAGGAAGAGAAAGAAAAATAAAAGAAAATGTGAGAGGGTGAATGGCTTTAAAATTCTTCTCTCTTCTTGAAGACAATGGGTCCTGAAGGAGAAGGGTATTTCTGGGTCAAATCTGCCTCCATGCATGCATTCAATTTGTTTAGCTTACGAGACATTGCAGGTCTAGGCCTTACCTCCCACATGTTAGAAATGGCCTGTCTTTAATAACACGGGTAGTTCGAGAATATCTAAGAAATAATTGGAGAACATTTATTTATAGACTCACCTCTCAGGAGGACATGAGGGACAGGTGAACAGGTAACTAAAAGGGATCAAAAGTCCACCAAATGCTCTAAGATTAGAGGTCTGCTGGTATTAAAAAAAAGGGGGGGGGGGCAAAAGAGAGCCAGGTTTCATGAGCCTGGTTTTATTTATCAACAGATAAGTGCTATACCAGGTTGCATCAGGACAAGGTCAAACGCTTCACAATTTTGCTGCAGTGGGAGCTTCTCAAGAGCAAGCTTCCAGACAGTGGGGTAATGATTATCCATCACCAATGACACTTGAACTGGGAAGAGTCCCCGGCTTGAAAAGGGTAAAAAAGCCAGAGGGGAAGGAAAACTGAAGGAAGTGATCAGTAAAGGAAAGTAAATGAACCCAAAACACAATCAGCCTAAGGGACCAGAGAATTAAGGAGGGAAACATATTAGAAACTTAAGCTGAGAGGTATCTATGGACTGCTAAAAAGATTTACTATTAATCAAAAATTAAAAGTCAAATCAGGCAACAAATACAAAAATTAGTTGAAGATGCCTTATAATTGAGGAGAAATGCATTTCAGAAGAGTAAAGAGAATAAAAGTTTAAGTGCCTCTTGTGTTGGGAATGAAATTATCTCATAAATAACCATTAGAAACGTTAAGTGACATCCCACATATTCAAGGTATATTTTTTCAAATAGAGCAGGTTCTCCATTTGTCCCAAAAGAACACCCCAAGTTTTCTCAGGACCCTTCTGTAGTGCATCTCTACGCCCTTGGATCCCTGATAATATCACGCTGTTCCACTCAGTTTTTTCTCTTTTGCTCTCCTGTTATGTGTTGTCACAACTTGGAATACTCTCTCCATCTGATACCCTAAAGTGTGAATCCACATAATACTGTCTACCTCCTCCAGGAAGCCCACCCTGACCACTCCAGCCTCGGATGTCTCTTTTGTCCAAGTTCTTCTTTTTTTATTTTATTTTTATTGGGGAATTGGGGGGATGGGAACAGTGCTGGGGAATTGGGGGAAGGGGAACAGACAAGTTGCTGTCCTTTTTGT
>NW_017731373.1:5420702-5422158 GCF_001890085.2 Hipposideros armiger | reverse complement strand
TATGGTAGCCCATGGCAACCCACTGCCACAGGGGATGCAGCCTATGCTGTCGCCGGCGACTCACAGCAGCCCAGCTCCAGGTTGAACTGTTGTTCAGCATCTTAGCTGTGGAGGGCAGTGTCACTGGCCCTCATATGTGGGATCTGAACCGGGCCCTCTGGCGTCCCAAGCCAGTTCTTAACCATCGCGCCACTCGGCCGGCCCTGTCCAAGTTCTTCTTACACATTCAAGTCAGGACCCCAAAGCTGCTCTCTATTTGCCAAAAGGCTATTGCCAAAGTTCATGTCAAAGTTGTTTGATGAGAATGCAAAATGCCTCTTTCGATTTTTACCCAGGCTTTCCTTTTAAGCCAAGTTATTCCTGGCATCTAAGGCTGTTGCTTAATTATCACACAAAGCTGACCCACAGGCGGCATTAGCACAGAACCAAAAATGACTACTCTCAACTGTAACTTGTGGCCAGATGAAGCCACAAGACAGAACAACCGATGTAAAAGTAAACAAATGACTTTACAAACCAGCATGCTTTCTTGGGGGAAAAATGTGCTCGGTATAAGAAGTAAGACCCTTGCTCTGGAGAAGAAACAAGGAAGTAAAAAATAAAACTGTCTCAAAATCAAAATGATTCAAGTTGTACATTTATGACTCTTGTGCATTCTTCAGAGTTATGTAATATTTTAATTAAAAGTTTACATTAAAAAATATATATATATGACTCATTTCCAGTTTCCTGATTTTCTGTTTTTCCTCCTAGGCCTCGCTAGATGTTTTCATAGAGAAAATGATCTTACTGGAGAAAAGAAAACTCGACATATTGAAAAGTCTCCAAATAGTTAAGAATCAATGAAGAAAGTCAAACACTATGAAGATTTAAGTGGAAGGTATAAATAACTGACACTTTTTCAGCTAAATTATTTTTTCATGGAGAAATCATGTCACACCATTCTTATTTGTTCTTGTTTGTTTGGTTTTTTTGTTTTTGTTTTTGTTTTTGTTTTTGTTTTAATTCAGAGGAAAGAAAATAGCCTGAACAAGATCTGGGTGAGCATTCAAGATTTATTTATTGAGTCTGGCAAAGTGGCTTGTTGGTTAAGAGTTGGCTTGGGAGCACAAGCTCTGGGCAGCAGGCCCGCGGGTTCGGATCCCACATGGGCCAGTGACGCTGTGCCCTCTACAGCTAAGATGGTGAACAACAGCTCGACCTAAAGCTGGGCTGCCGTGAGTCGCTGGAAATGGTGTCGGCTGCAGCCCTTGCTGCAGTGGGCTGCCATAAGCTACCATGAGTAGCCAGCAGCCAGTGTGAGCTGCCATAAGCCACCGTGAGCAGCCATCCAATGGCCGGTGACCGATCTGCCTCAGCCTAGAAGAGCGCAATGATCACAATACCAACATGGGCCAGTGAAGCGACATCCTCCACAACTAGACTGAAGAACAAAAGGACAGCAACTTGTCTGTTC
>NW_017731373.1:5407680-5419657 GCF_001890085.2 Hipposideros armiger | reverse complement strand
TTTTGTTCTTCAGTCTAGTTGTGGAGGACGTTGCTTCACTGGCCCAAGTTGGCGCCATCATTGCGCTCTTCCCGGGTGAGGCAGATCAGTCGCCGGCTTCTGGAAGGCCGCTCACGGTGGCCGCAGGCCGCTCACACTGGCTGCTGACTACACACGGTAGCCCATGGCAACCCACTGCAGCAGTGGGTGCAGCCTACGCCATCGCAGGTGACTCATGGCAGCCCAGCTCCAAGTTGAGCTGTTGTTTAGCATCTTAGCTGTGGAGGGCAGTGTCACTGGCCCTCAGTGGTATCCGAACTGGGCCCTCTGGCGTCCCAAGCCAGTTCTTAACCAACGCGCCACTCGGCTGGCCCCGGAGAGGATTTTTTAATAGAATTTTCAAATGTTGGCTTGTTGCCCTCTAATGAGTTTCTTAAACATTTATCCTACATGTGGAGGAATTCACTCTGGCATGACCATTGACATAACATACCTGTGGTTCTTGGATCTAATTCTCCCTCTGGGGAATAAGATATGTGATTTCATGAAGCTGGAATTTGTTATTGGTCTGGACAACAAGAAAACGCCTGGGAAATCCCCAATAACATACCTCTAAATAATCCATGGGTCAAAAAAAGAAATCAAAAGGAAATTAGGTTCTGAATTGAATTAAAATGAAAACATATCAAAATGTGTGGGATGTCATTAAAACAGTATTTAGAGCAAATTTTATAGCACTAGATGCCTAAAAGCAGCAGAGGGGGGGAGGAATCGGAAGGCAGGATCAATGAGGACATAAGGAATATTTTGGAAGTAATGGATATGTTCATTATCTTGATTGCGGTGATAGTTTCATGTGCGTGTGTGTGTATATGTTAAAACTTAACAAATTATGCACTTTAAGTATGTGCTATTTGCTGTTTATCAATTATACCTCATTAAAGCTGCTTTAAACAGACATGTGGCCAGTGGCTACATTATGAACAGTGCCGTTCAAAAGCAACCATTCAAAAGGAAGCTAGATGAATGTATAATTAACAAGCTAGTAAAAGGGTAAGATGGACTTATAAAAAAACCATTTAATTCATCTAAAGGAAATCAAGAAAGTAGAGAAAAGTGAACTGGTGCCTCAAATACAAAACAACTGAAAAGATTAGATTTAACCCCAATTATATTAATAATTACATTAAACAAAAATGAACTAAATATTCTCATTTTAAGAAAAGACTTATCAGCCTGGATTTTGCAAAAAAGCAAAAACAAAACAAACAAAAAAACCCTCAACAATACACTGTTCACAACAGGCACATTTCAAGTGTAAGGACAACTGACACACTGAAAATATAAGGTGAAAAGATATATCAACTGGTATTATACTAATATCAAACTAAGTATCCATAAAGCAAAAGTGATCAGAACTAAAATGAGAAATAGACAATTCATGTAGTATGAGATACTTATGCATCGGTTTCAGTAACTGACAAGACAGAGAGAGAAGAAGCAGTAGAGCTATAAAAGATTGGAATAACATGATTAATTATTTGACCTAAATGACAAAATTGACTAATCAAGAGATAGAAATATAAGCATGTTACATATAAATGTGGGATTGAATATCAGAAGAAACAGCCTTAAATGTTCAAAGTTGTACCACAGAGAGAAGGACCAGGAGATGAGATTGTGAGATCTCTCACTGATAAATGATTGCTGCTGTTCTCCTGGTAACACTCACTCCTGTGGTCAACAAAGAAAACCACCAACTTCAACTTTCTGTCGATTTTTTGTTGTTTGTTCTGTTTCCACACTTGATAGTTTTCCCAGATTGAAAAAGCACATGTGCAGTGAGACTCAGATATAAAAGAATTCCTTAATGTTATCCTAAAAATCACTCATCTCCAACCAAGGCTCATTCCAGAACTTTCCCTAAAGAGTCTTCATTTGTATAGCTGAATCGTCACCTGGACTTTAGGTGCTGTCTCTCAGAGCAGTTTGGCCTTCATCATGAATGGCATCAAGTTGCCCAATTCGACCATTCCTTTGACCATTTTTATCATATTTCCTATTCACTTCTTCTTTTATTTGTCTCATTTTTACCTGATTCACTTTCTTAAATAAAAATTTACATGAATAAAAGTGTTAAAAAGGAAATTTTATGTCACTACTATAAATGGAAAGGCATTACATTTGCTACAAGAGAGGAGCTATAAAAAAAATAAAATAAAAATGTAGCACTTACTAAACTGTAGCTAGATACTATTGTCTACTCCTTTGTCAAAACAGGAAGTTAGGGGCCGGCAGAGTGGCTCGGTTGGTTAAGAACTCACTCAAGAGTACGAGCTCTGAGCAAGGTCGCTGGTTTGATTTCCGGCCCAAGCTGAGCTGCTGCTGAGCTGCCAATAGGTGGCAGGATGGCTCGGCAAAAAAAAACAAAAAAAAAAAAACAAAGTGGATGTAATCCCATACATTTATTTTTTCTTTTATTTCCCTTGCTCGAGGGGATATATCAGTAAAAATATTACCAAGGGTAATGTCTGCAAATTTACTCCCTTTGTTTTCTTCTAGGAGTTTTATGGTTTCAGGTCTTACATTTAAGTCTTTAATCCCTTTTGAATTTGTTCTCGTATATGGTGTCCATTTTCATTTTTTTGCACATGGCAGTCCAATTTTCCCAGGGGGGTGGGGATGAGGGAGAAGGCAAAGGGATTAGACAGCATAAATAGGTAACTGCAATATTGCCACAGGGATATGAAAGACAGTTCGGGGAATATAATTAATAATGTTGTAAATATTTTGTAAGGTGTCAGATGGTCACATGTCTTGCTAGGTAAACCACTTCATGAATGGGGTAGAGGCTTGATCACTGCACTGTACACCTGAAGCTGAAGTTGTACATATTGTATGTCAACTATAATTGAATATATATTGTCATGGGATGTGGAGTATAGTGTGGGAGTGGAGTCAATGGAATTGTAATAGATATGTATGATATGGTGGGGGTGGCGGATTCGGGGAGGGGAGTTGTCACTTTGAGGGGTAAAAAGTATAACTATTGCACTGTGTTGTACAGCTGAAACTAATTTAAAAAATGTTTATTTCACAGTAATTTTTTTTTAAAAGGGAAGTTAGCATGTCTTGAGACATAGTAAAGACATATTAGCACTGACAGTGAAGTTTTTTCCCCCTGCTGTAAGAGAATTATAAAGAGAATAACTTTTCACTGTTATCCATCATGGTTGAATGCAAAATGTCTATGTACCACCCAGTATCACCAGTGGCTCCTCTATCGTAGGGTCCCACACTATAGGGGAACACTGCATTAGCTCACAGCACAGATATCAAGAACTTGGCTAAATACCGTCCCTCTCCATGCATACAAGACCTGAAGATAACAACAGTGGACTGATAACCAAAGAGAGTGTGAATAGAGCCCAATTGGCCCCTGCTCCAGTCAGCCCATTGATGTCTGAACTGAGCACGGCAGTGATGCTCACCGTTTCTCTTCCTCCGAACCTCCTGTGGAAATTCTACGCTCTCCTCAGTGTTCCCAAGGTTTGAGTGGCCAACTGAGCTCAGGCAGCCCAGGCCCAACCCTGCACAGCCTGAAAGTGGATACAGTCCAGGAGCTGCTCCTAGAAGGAAAAAAAGATTATGGTAAGTTGAAAACCAACGTCAGCACCTCTAGCTTGGCTCTCCCTCCACTGACACCTTGACCTTCAGCCCTCAGCCTCTGGGGAACGATTTAAAGTTTCTGGCAGCCACCAGGGTCAGCCTTCCAGAAGCAGGTAGTTGGAGATAGGAGCCTAGCCCTTGAATACCTGGAAAGCAGCTGATTGTGGTGGACAGAGCTTGGACTTTGGGATCGGACAGTTCTGGAGTCAAATCCTGGCTCTGCCTCTTGCTAAGGATCTGGGTACCTTCCTTTGCTTCACTGAGCCTTGGTCTTTCCATGTGGAAAATAAGAATAATAATGACTGCTTGATAAGGTTGCAGTGGGGAGCAGAGTAAAGCAGTATACAGGTGGTGCTTGCATATATTATCTTACAGAGCCGGCTGGTGCTCCATAAATACTAATTTACTTGCCCACGGGCATCCTTCAGGCAGCCATTTGCCACCTTTTCCCTGAAGCTGTTAGGGTGGAGAGGACAGGCCAGAAGCTTGGTGTGGATAACCAAGTACAGCTCCTAATGTGTGTGGCAGATCAACACTCAAGAGTGTGTGACTCACCCTCTTGTAAAGTTTTGCTCAGCCGCTGCCATTTCCTCCTGAAATGCCTGCCTTCCGCTGACTGAATGCACTTGCTGTCTAATGGGACATTTGTTTCTTACTAGAATGAGGAATTGTCACTTATTATTTTAGTTTCTCCTTTGAAAACTATCCCTCCAAGGGTCCCACCCACGTGTACAAAAACAAAAAAGCAGTCGTTTTATCACTGTATTTATTTGAAGCACTGATTAAAGTGTGACAGCCTCTCCCATGGCCTCTTCTGTGCTCCCATGACAGGTCACCACTGTTAACATTCAGATTCTTTCAGGCTTTTTTCTATGCTAATAAAGCCATAATGTTTCTTGCTCTGCCACTTACTAGCTGTGTGACATTGAGCAAGTTACTTAACAGCTCAGTGCTTCAGTTTCCTCATTCACAGAGTAGAGATGTTAATAATTCCTGCATTTGAGGGTTATTCTGAAAATCAAATGAGCTAATACATGCAAGATCCTTAGAACAAGCTCTGGCATGCAGAGTAAATGCATGATAAGTGGGAACAAATATTATAGCAATATTATAGCATCTATGCACATAAATCATATATACCATTTTATTTACAAAAGCAGGATCAGTATGCTGTGCCAGAATCAATCAATGTACTGCCTCTCAGCTCCAAATCCACTCTTCATCCTGCTTGGTCGTGCCCTAGCTACAAGATATAAAAAATGTCTCCATGGCCAGCTGGCACAATTTTAGGATGTTCAGTAGAGGGCGCTGGAGAGACGGACAAGGCAGAGCAGATGAAGGAGATTCCCTTCCTGGTTCAAGATGCTTCTCTTCCTGCTCCGAATGCACAGCTGGCTTGCGGAGAATTCCTAGAGGGTTGCTCAAACCTCCAGAGAATTTTGTCGGCACGCGAGGGGCAGCGTTCTGCTCACTAGCCCGGCTTGCTGACTGCAGACAAGCTTTGGCTCATGACACCCCAGTGAACTTGCCCCACCGTCAATGGGCACATCCACGTCAACTAGTTCTGATTCCCAGCCTGGGTGGGATGGGGAGGAGTCTTCCAAATTTCTTCCTTCCTTGGTTATTCTCCCTCATTCTAGAGGGATTTTACCTTTAGTAGTTAACCTTGTATTAGTTACTAGTTCTTCCTATTAAATTTTCCCTTTCAAGTGATAGGTGTGCTTTCCATCTCTAATTGGACCGTAATTGGAATAGATAGATAGATATAGATATAGATATATACATATATACACATATACTTTATATACTATATATATAAAGAAAGAAAGCTGCAAACTATGTTTATGTGGTTTACGTATCCAGATATTATAAACATCTTCCCACATCTCTAAATATAATCTTAATTCAGTCTTTTAATTCATGCCTAGTATATTATTGTATAACTTGTAAAATTCATTTAGCCATTCCCTTAATTAAGGAAATGTGGATAGTTTCTAATTTGGGGCTATTACACACTGTGCAGTACAGAACATGTGTTTTTGTAAACATGACTATTTCTGAAGAAAAAATTCCTACAAGAGGAATGAATTGCTCTGTTATAGGGTTGTACAATTACATTTTTGAGAGATGTGATGATGCAGGCTGCACAATTTATATTACCAATTGTGTTTAAAAGTGCTCATTTCCCCACACCCTTGCCAATCTCTTTTTTTTTAACTTTTATTAGTCTGAAGGATAGTATCTCATTATTTTAGTTTGTTTGTGAAACTAAGGAGATTGAATATCTTTTCATAATTTCATTTTTATTTATTCTTTTGTGACATTTCTGAAGGAATAGTGAAAACATTGGAGACAATAATTACTTCTGTGGAGGGAACTGGAAGTTTGGAGGACAAGGGTCATTGTGAGATTTACTTTTCCTTGTGTATCCTTTTGTACTGCTTTAGTTTTTTTACCACTTGCTTGTCTTATATTTCCAAATAAAGAAAAACAGAAAAATTTAAAAGATGTTTACAATGAAATGAGTAAGTAGATACATACACACATGAAGCAAAAATGTGAACAATAAGAGGGTAGAAGAGTGCTAAATTCAGGATTCTAAACTCCATGGCTCCAAGGTAGAAAGTTGGGGCTGGAAGGGGGTGAGGTTTAGGTCTTGCTTAAGGGCCCTGTAAATCTCAGGTAGCACGGCTGGTGGGGGGACAGAGAAGCACGCCTCTGAAAGGGACTGTTAAACGCTGCTCTGCCTGTCCATGGACATGGGGAGGTGTCTGAGCAAAGGTGGACTTGGAAAGAGAGGTGGTTGAGATCTGAGAGTCTGTTCAGTGCCCCTACGTGTGTTTTCTTCCTGCCACTGGGATAAGTTTCCTTTTCCTTTTCAGAAACTAGAACCTCTTACTGAACAAAGAGCGAAACAAGGGAAGCCTGGCTGAGTGAGTTTTTCATATGCAGGGACCCCAGACCTAAAGCTCCAGCTTGTGTAAGGGGCCTGAGAAAGTTAAATCAACCTAACGCCTCTACAGACTGCTGTGCTTTCAATTACTGACAGAATGAATCACCTTTCTTGTACGTAGTAAAACTGATTCTTTTAATATTTTTATCACAGTCTTTAATCTGGCCAACCCCATTCCTCACAGGCTTGAAACTGTTGGTAAAAATTGGCTTGTCCTTGACATTTCAGGGTGATAACTCAAGTGGAGAGGACTGGGGATAGGGTACAAATTACCCAGCGTAGGCCCACCTTCTGTCCCTCAGGAAATATTTTCACAAGAGCACACAGGAAGCATAGCCCCCTGGACTGGGAGGTCATCCAAATAGAGTTCAAGCCTGGTACTTCCCACTTTCTAGCAGCATGAATTTATTTATTATGTATCCTCTCTGAGTCTTGATTTTTCTGATCTGTAAAATGGGAACATCTCTCTGTCACTCTCATGGAGTCATCATTTTCAGCATCGGCAAGTGGCTAGACCCAAGGGCAGGAGTTGCTCATTTGGCAGCAGCAAGCAGTCCTTAGCCCAGATTGGCTCACTGTCCCCTCAAAGGGTGGCCAGAGCTGGGGATTCAGGAAGGCATGAGTGGGGGTGGATAGGAGGATTCTTTCAAGTGGTGAAATAAGCAGCAATGTAGGATGATCAGGTGGAGTCCTGAGTCTCTGATTGTTCATTCTGGGAATAGAGAAATGTCAACAGCAATGGGGATCTCGGATGAAGAAGACTGTCTGCACTCGAACCCTTGATTTACACTAATTTATCAGAACAGGTTTGGGGCACTCAGAGGCATCACCAGGGAGTTTCCCATCTGCAGGCTTGCTTCCTGTTCCAAACTAAATATCAGGTGAGTTACTTTGCAACAAGGATGGCTCAGGGCAACAAAAAGTGAGTCAGTGCTCCCTATACGCTGCATTGGCAATGCTAATTATGTAACTACCACAGAAATAACCACTACCAAAAACACAGACACACCCTGGATTAAAAAAACTTGCTCTGCTCCAACCAAGAGAACAAAGCCACCCTGCAGACCCTACCTGGCCAAGCACTCCAACAGTACAACAAGCTGAGAAGTTTGTTGGCCAAATTATATGAATCAGCATCGACAAGCAACGCAATTTTAGAAGAAAGAGAATACCCACAGATCCAGCACCCAGCTGAAGAAATAAAACATGACTTGTGCAGTTGAAGCCCCTGAATAATTCTTCCCCATTGCTTTCTCCTCCCATGCTCCTGAACCAGCCCCACCACACGTAACCACTCTTCTAAACTCCTTGTTAGATCTTCATATTTGGACAACACATGTATGAATCCATCTGCAACATATAGGACTATTAAGTGTGTTTTTAGCATCGTATAAATTGTATCACATTGTATATATTCTTTTATTTGCTCAGCATTGTGTTTTTTTTCAATAGGCTTTTTATTTTATTTACCATTTTAACCATTTTAAAGTGGATAGTTCAGCGGCATTGAGCACATTCACGAGGATCACATCCACCACCATCTATTTCAGAAAGCACTGTGTTCTGATACAGGTATTTGAAATTGAAATTGCCGACACCTGACTGTTTCTGTCCTACAAGAATGGCAATTTCATATGGTTCACTTTGTTTCACAGTTTGGTAGTATTCCTTTATGTGACTACAATTTACCTAGCCTCTTATTGACAGATACTTAGGTTGTTGTTTGGGTTTGGGGTTTTTTTCTCTTACAAACAATGTTGCTCTGAAAATTCTCTGTGTCTCCTGGTACATGTGCATGAGCTTCTTTTGAGACATAGACCCAGAAATTGAATTGCTGGATCATGCTGTGTGCACATCTGCAACACTTATAGATATTGATGAATTGTTCTTTAAAATGATTGTGTTAATTTACGTTTCCCCAAGCAGCATAATAGACTTCCCTTTGCTCCATATCCTCTCCCTTTGCTCCATATCCTCGCCCATATTTGGCACCAACAGGTTTCTAAGTGTTGTCAGTATAAAGGGTATAAGTGGTATCTCATTGTGGCTTCATTTTTATACTTCTCTGGTTACTAAGGAAACTGATTATGTTCTCATATGTTTATTGTTTATTCATATTCTTTTTCTTTTAATTATTGGTTCATATATTTTGCCCATCTAATTGGATTATTTATTTTATTAAATTGTATATATATATTTATATATATATATTCTTTAGTTTTTCAATGTTGTTTATTTTTTGATGTTTTAAAATGTCAGGAGGCAAAGACTGTTTCTGCTTAGATAAATTCACAAATAACAAATCTATAGTGGGTTGTTAAAGAAAAAAGTGGGGCTTTTCTGGAAACATCTTTAACTTTTTAGGTTGAGATCATAGAAAAATTTTCCACAACATTCTGAGCTTAAGGGTACACTGTTTGATTCTATGTGACATTTTCCATGATCTTTTGCATACATTCGGGCCTCAGGTAATCTGGAAGAAGCTAGGGGTAAGAAGAGAAGTGGCAGGCTGTGGACCAGGGGCAGATACTCTGCACACCCCAAAAATGATAAATTCTAACCCGGCCTTTAAACTCATTCCAAAGACACAGCAGGAGAGTAGTTTATAGGATGTTTATATTTGCACATATGGTTTATGAGCTTTCGATTTTACTATAGCCCCGGGCCTTGAAAATGTTGAACAGGCCTGATGATGTATAACAAGTGGGAAGATGAGATGTAATGTGGAGTCAAAGGGGTGTAGGGGTGCTGTTAGTGCTCCAGGCAGATCTCTTTAATCCTTTTATACCCCCTTTTGCACTCCTCTCCTGCCCACACCTCCCTTACCCTCCCCAGCTTGCAGGGGTTTGTGTGAGAGACTACGTAAAGGGCTACCCTCAGACCACGGGAAGTTCCTGGAAGGTTAAGTTCCCCCACCTGGAGCAGCTGTTAGCCAAAGATGGAAGCGTGAGGGAGGATAGAAGCCCAGTTCCCTTGCCTCTGGTGGAATGGAACTCGGAGGATAATTTTCACTCCAGAGTGCTCCCGCCAGTCCAGGCTGAGAGAACATGTGTGGCGTCAGCCTTGCCTGCCTTCTCCTCTTCCCTGTTCTGCATCCAAAGAACAATTCCTGAATAAATCACTTGCACAAGAATCCTCCTCTCAGGGTCTGCTTCTGAGTACATGACAGAGATGGGCACTTGGGGGTTCCTGTTTTGTTTTGTTTTGAAAGAAGGGGAAATTACAGCATCTTTTATATCCTGAGAGGAATGACCTGGGAGAGAGGGGAACGTTAATAGAGCAGGAAAGAGGAGGAAGGACTGAGGAAATGAGGTACGTGAGTAAGCAGGATGGGATGGTCCCTGCACAAGAAGAGGCATTGATTCTGGGAGTAGCACAGACAGCTCACCCATTGCTGACAAGAGAAAAAGCAGAAAATAAGGGTTAAGTGCAATTGCATCGGAAGGATTGGTGGTAAAAGATGGAAGTCTCTTCTTCCCTTAGTGAAATGAATGACAGCATCAAATGGAAGTGAGAAGAGTGGAGGATGATAAAAGTCTGAGGAGACAAAAGAAGGTGTAAAATTGTCTGAGAGAACTAAAGGGTGACATAGTTAATTAGGGAAATGTCACAGGATTTCTGGGAACCACAGAAAGCTTATTTGAGGCCTGTTGGTCATTGGTTTTAAATGAGACCAGTTTGCAACATTGTATGTTTTCATACCAAGCATTCCAGTACAAACATAGTAATAGCAGACATATGAGATTAACCAGATTGTGGATTCTGCCCCCATGAGTATGACTGAAGGAAAGGGAAGAATGTTATGGGTGAGTGCAAAAGAGGAAATTTAATGATGACACATGGACTCTAGCTGGGTAAAGACGGGGGGAGGAATGGAAAGATGGCAGATAGGGCTAATGGACTAAGTAGAGGCCTAGTAGCACTTAAGACTGTTGGAGAAAGGGTCCTAGAGGAAGTGAGATGGAAAAGTAGGAGCAGACTTGGGTAGAAGTACAGATGTTAATAATGACCACGTTTACTGGGTGAGTGATAGGGAGAACGTGGACATCAAGCTGGTTTAAAGGGGGAGGGGAAGATCAGGAACAAGTGCAGAGTGAAATAATGGCCAAGTGTATTCCAAAATGGAATTATAAATGAATTAACCCTACTTCTTTATGTGTTCTTGTATTTCCCAAATATTCCACAGTGAGCAGGAAAAGAGTTATGAAGAAAAATCAAAGATTACTCAAAGGTAAAACAGAAAAAAAATCCCTTTATTTATTGTTAACTCTATTCCTATTATTTACAAGTACCCAGTCCACGAAGCTCACAAAGCTTCCCATTCTAGAATTCTACCAGTATTTCCAAGCATCTTACATAGAATCATTTTAAATGAGACCAAATGAGAGACGTGAGTTTCACAGTGCATGTACTTTATTTCAAGCAATACCTATTTAAAAATACATACATATTTGTATTTGTTGTATTTGTATTTGCATTAAGAAACCCTGACATTATTTATGGGATGAGGAAGTGTAAGGACTAGTCATACAGTGGACAGAATGGGGACAAGACTTTTCTTGAATACCTTTTTTATGTTTTCTTATCTTTGAGCAATATAAAGATATTACCTATTCAAAAATAAATTAAAAATTAATACAATTTTAAATTTTTAATTAAAAAACTTTTAAAAGTCATGTATGCAAAAGTTATGTTAGAAAAGGATTGTATTGTCAAATGAGCCTTTCCTTCAACAGAGAATTTCCCCTAGTACTTTTTTTTTAAGGGCTCTGTTTTCAAAAACTTAGTTCCTGTTCTAAAATACAAATGAGTCACTGTATTTTTACCACATCCATCGGAAGAAAACTGAAGACTTTAGACAAGACTCATACCCTACCATTAAAAAAAGTTAAATAACTTGTCACTTACAATATATTGTATTCCCTCACCAGAGGACAATATACTTGTTTGGTGTGGCTCCAGGGTTTAGAATGAGAACCAGTAGTTTCAAGTGCATTCTAAGGAGACAGATTCAAGTACAACAGAGACAAGAACAATTAACGCTGTCCAAAAGTGAAAACAGGTAACAGGATTGCAAAGCAGGAGATACACAGGATTGCAAATCCTCCACTAATAGCTCTGAGACTTCGGTAAACTGTTGAAGGCTAGACCAGAGGATCTCTAGGGTTCTTTTAAGCTCTCACATTCATTAGTCAGCGTGTGCTGTGCGTTCTCTCTGCTGGAAGAGTTAAGCAGAGGTCAGAGATGGTGGAGGATTTGCAGTCCTGTCATGGGGTGAGAGGATGGATAGCAGCAGGTTTCAAAAAGATTAATCAGGGCCGGCCGAGTGGCGCGATGGTTAAGAACTCGCTTGGGATGCCAGAGGGCCCCGGTTCG
>NW_017731373.1:5406297-5407435 GCF_001890085.2 Hipposideros armiger | reverse complement strand
CCAGTGAAGCAACGTCCTCCACAACTAGATTGAAGAACAAAACGACAGCAACTTGTCTGTTCCCCTTTCCCCAATTCCCCAGCACTGTTCCCATCCCCACAATTCCCCAATAAAAAAAATCTTTAAAAAAAAAAAAGATTAATCACTGCACCTGACAATAAATCTGAGGACCTCTAGCCATGGACCTTCATCCATGCTACATCAAACAGTTTAATGTAAAGCTCATCACTTTCTTTGGACACCAGGATGTGAGCACAGATGTTATGTGGTAGAGCTCAACCATGATATGGTCACACAGAAGAGCCAGGATACACTTCTATTCATTTTTAAAGATTATGGCCAAAATGAAATTACAACATTTGAAAATGAAGATGGATGGCTCATAGACCCTGGACATAAATTCACAAACCCCTAAGGGCTCAAGAATTCCAGGTCAAGAACAACTTTACTAGATCACTCAGAAAGCATCCAGCCTGGAAGACTGTGAGTCAGGTATGGCACAAAAATTATTTATAAAGTGATCTAAACTTCTAATATGGTTAATCTCAGTGGGACTTGATCATTGATAAAAGAGCTGCTATTCAGCAGCATTCACAGCTGTGTTATACTGGCCAGTGTCTGTTCTGATTGGTCAGTACCCACAATGCACCTGTTGTTTATATATTTACATTACCTGAGCATTGGCACAATATAATGTATTACTAAGGGGAATTCCTATGGTCTCAAACCTGCTCACCACCATGGTAAATCCCTGAATAAAGGCCAGTAGGATGATCTGGTGACTAATAGCTCTAATAATAATAAACACCAGTAGCATCATTATTAAATAATTAACATTTGCATAATACTCTATCAAGTTTTTGTGTCTTTTATTTTGTTTGGTAGAAGTCAAACTTTAGAGAAAGAAAGGAGAGAAAGGAAAAAAAAATAATTACAGCTCTTGTAGATTAAGTAAAGCTAGACAAAATATACCGAAACCTCACTCAACCTGCCCATGTCCTTCACAAATGTCTGGACAGACAATGGGTATAGCCACTGCCAAATAGCTGTGATCAAATAACCTCCTATTGTTCTTGGACTCTAAATTCTCTCTCTCTCTCTCTCTCTCTCTCTCTCTCTCTCTCTCTCTCTCTCTCTC
>NW_017731373.1:5385627-5406287 GCF_001890085.2 Hipposideros armiger | reverse complement strand
TCTCTCTCTCTCTCACACACACACACACACACACACACACACACAGACAAGTATGCACATGCTCCATTGAGGAAAAGTGAACGAAGGACAACTGCACTGCTGGCATCTGTATAGATCCATAGCCCACAGACATAAATGTCTAGTAACTGCTGAAGTGCTTGCTGGAGACCTCTAAAAAGAAAGTTCATCAGTTACATTTCCTAGATTCTAGAACTTAAGTTGGCACAAGCTCTAAGTTCCAGCAAAACAGAAATATGAGCTAGAACACAGGCCTAGGACTTAAACATCAAACCTCAAAAGTTACTGGTGAAAGACAATTCATCAGCAGTGTTTTGTCCATCTGGACTCAGAGCCAAGAGCTGGCCGTGCTGCTGTTGGGGACACTGTGAACCAGTGAGAGAAGAGCCAGCTCTTCACTCCCAGGATGGCAGTAGGTATTGCTAGTGTTGATTTACAGCTAAAAGTCAGCTGTAATTAGATGCAAAGGAACGCAAACTCGGCTATTTCCACTTAGATTACTATCCAGAAGACCCTGCCATCTAAAGGCCTGATAGGCACCGCACCACAATTAAATTTAAATGGAACACACATAAACACACACAGCTATAGCTATATACCTATATAGGTGTATAGATATATAGCTATCTCGATAGGTAGATATAGATATATAGAGAGAGATATAGATACAATATAGACATAGATACAAATATAGTTAACCATTAAATCTAAGGAGATTTATATATATATATATATATATATATACACACATATATACATATATATACATATATACATATATATATATATTCCTATCACAGGGCAAAATGGAAACCCAAAGTTTCTATCTCCAGATGCTTTTCTCTTTTCTTTCTACCATCTCATGTTTCACTTGCTGAGGACTGCCAATGGCCAAAAACTGTGTACATCCAATTGAATAAAGACTGTAACCACCAGCTGTTAGCTTTGACTTGTATGAACAATGGTTTTGGAAGACCATCCTGTCATATGTATTAGATTCATTTCCTTTGTCAAGCTACAGTCAAATCCATGTGATGACTAGCTACATTATAACAAGGTTCTTATGAATATTTCTCACAGCAAGTTCACCATAAATTAATTTGACTTTCACAGAAATAATTATAAAATCAGGCATCACTGAGCATTTTCTTCATTCCTTGACCCCTTTCATAGGCGCCTGCATATCCAAAAGAGACATTCATAAATTCCTGTTATGTCCCATGACAGTCTATCTAGTTCACTTACATGGAAAATAAAGTCATGTAAACAATAACTGGCTGAAAAGCTGTAGCAAATTGCTTTGCCTCCTTGGGCCTCAGCTTCCCCATCTAGAAATGAAGGCCTTAACGATAGGATTTTCAATTGCCCTCTTTCCAGAAATTAAAATTTAATTCCTTCCAAGAATTAAAAAAAGAAAAATTCCTCTTGCAATTAAAAAAAAGTTCACATATATAAAAATATTCAGGGTCGGCCGAGTGGCTCAGTTGGTTAAGAGCTCGCTCAAGAGTGTGAGCTCTGAGCAATAGTGGTTCGAGTCCAGCCCGAGCTGAGCAGCCGCTGAGCTGCCAACAGGTAGCAGGATGGCTCAGCTTAAAAAAAAATAATAATAAAAATTCAAAACCTTGATTTAAAAAGTATCAAGGCTTTCACACAGAGCCACCCCATCCACAAGGCATAGTCAGACATATCTCTGGCTAAGAAGAGAGCAACAGCTTCAGTCCCCCAGGCTGCCTCTCTCCTTATCTTTTGGGCCAGAGTAGCAGAGTGTGTTAGTGGAGGCTGTTGACTGCAGTCAGTACAGTGCAGCTGCCAACCCCAAGGGCCTCTGGCCCAGAGACAGATGCTGTGCTGCAGATCGAGTCCTGATTCATGCCTCACCAGAAGCCAGCACTACCCATTCATATGTTGTCAAGTGAAAGAGCCAATAAATTCAGTCTGAGTTGAAAGTTCTGTTGCCAGCATCTGAAAGGTTCTGACCAACATAGAAATAACATCAGGCTGCAAAAGTTTCTGCTCCCAGAGTAGCTGAATATGTCTCTCTTCACACTGAGCTCTCATCTTCCTAGAGCCAACCCTGTTCCCAATCCAAGAGAAACAGTTCCTGCAGGAACAACTTCCTCAACACGAAAGCAAGAAATGGCATGGCATAGACCAAATTTTCTCCTCATATGCAGAAGAGAAGCCTTTGGAAGGGGAGGAGAGAGGGAGAGTCAGAGAACTGTGAACTCATCATCAGCCAATGTCCAAAACAGAGCTATGCATAGGGCACACTGAATTATAACAAGGAGTAGTCATATAGAGGGGAAATCTAAGAACACTGGTTCTTAGAGCTAAAAAGAACCTTAAAATGTACCTGGTCCCACCTTTTACTTCACAGATACACAACCCAAGGCCAATTACTTTTTTCTCAGAGTGCACAACTAAAGCCAAGACTACAATCCAAGGCATCAATAAAGAAAGTTTTCTCACATTTAGACTTGTCAAAAAGGAAAAAAATAGAATTTGCTATGCCAGAAAATGGCATTTTTATTACGAGAATAACAGATGGAGGCCAGCTCATCATCTGTCACTGATTCCTATGCTGGGTGGGAAGTTGGAAGAGATGACCAAAGGCTCCTTTCAAGTCTAAGAATTAATGAAAACTCTCTACTATAATAAAAGATTTTTCTGTGGCACAGGGAATACAACTTTTTTACGTAGTGTGAAAACAGGTTGAGGCATCTGTTTCTTTGTTCCACCTCGTCGACTCACATCATCATTGACAGCAGTGAGGATGGATAAGATATCTTCATGTCTGCAGGCAAAAAAGAAAATATATTTTCAATAAGGAGACAGAAATCACATACCAGGTCTCAGAAAGAAGACCGCAAAACATGTGGCTTCTTCCTAGTCTAACATGCTCACATTCTAACTGCAATCCTGTCAAATATAAAGAAATACTTCTTCTGAATTGGAAAAACAAATGCTAAATTATACAAAAATTTTCAATTCTATATTCAGTGTTTAAGAACATTATAATAATTACATCTGGCACTTGAATGCACTTAGTCCACAAAGGAATTTTGCATATAATTATTTTTCCATGTTTTTCCTTCAAGCTGGTAGATTATATATATAAATATATATATATATATAAATATATATATATATTTATATATATATATTTATATTTATATATATATATATATATATATAGAGAGAGAGAGAGAGAGAGAGAGAGAGAGAGAGATGTGATAGAAGGAATAGATAGGTAGGTGACAGAGATAGAGCAAGAGCCTATTATTAATAATGCCCTCTCTATTCTTGGTTTTGGGAGGGATACAAAGATAAATATGATATAATTCCTGATCTTAAACACTTAGAATGCAGACTTGAAACATGTACCAAGGATGGCATAAACATAAAATTCATAATGCAAGGCAGAATGTGATCGATACCAAGTGAAAAGTAGGTTCAAGTTGCACTGAAAGTTCAGAGGAGAAAGAAAGCACCTCTAGCTGGGAGAAGAGAAGGCTCCACAGAGGGGGTAGCATTTGAGCCTGAGCTTGCAGGATCTGTAGCATTTACCAGAATGTTCCAGGGGTGGGCAAAACACATCATTGGAAGTAAAGCATAGGCTCTTCAAACAGAATTCATGTTTGAATCATGGCTCCATCAATCACTGATTACGGGGTCTTAACATGTTACTTACTTCACTATGCTTCAATTTTCTCAACTCTAAAATGAGGACCATAATTGTATGCATTTTAGGGATTGCCATGATAATTAAATGAGATAATATGTAAAGCACTTAAAACACTGGCTACAATTATTCATTGACCATTATATTTAGTATTATCAGTATTACTACTACTTCTCATTATCATCATTGTTATTTTTCACGTGGTTCTTAGTCCTTTCGTCCTGCTTTGCACTAGCTGTCCTCTCTGTTCCCAGATCTCCCTGTGGCTAACTCAATCACACTTGAAATATCACCTCTACCAAGAGACCTTCTCAAGTAGCTCCCTGGCCCCACTCTCTATCATTATTCTGTTTTGCCTTCTTCATAGCAGGCATCTCTTCCTGAAATTATCTTTAACTTAAATATTCGGTTATTTACATTTTTATTATATGTCTCCCTCTCACTGGTCTGTAAGCTCCATGGAAAAGAGATGTTGTCTCTCTTGTTCACAACCGTACCCCTAGCCCCTAGCTCATTGCCTAGTATAGTACACATAGTATCCCCTTGATAAATATTGCCTTGTCCCTGAAGCCATAGGACATTGGTCTTTGATGGCTATGATGGAAATGGAGAAATTTGTAAAGAAAAGGGAAAAGCTTAAGTAACTCAAGGCTCCAATCCTGATTTCCTATCCTGAATTCCCAGAAGAGCATTGTGGCTCTTTCTAGAAATGGGGAGTCAGGAATAGGAGCTCTTGGAGAGAGATGAGAATATGAATTCAGGACTGTTCATATGCAATGTGAAATCCAAGGGCAACACAGAAGTAGAATGTCTGGAAAGTTGTGAAAAATGTGCACAACTCACCCTAAGAATGAGGTTGACTTGGTCAGTTATTCATTGGTCCAGCAAAGAGTTATAAATCTCAACAATATATCAGATACTATATCAGGTGCCAAGGATATGACATTGAGTAAAGCCACTCTGCCCTTCAGAAACTCAGAGATGGCAATTTAGGAGACATTTTCATGCAGAGGCCAGCGACCTCCAGGTATAGCTAAAGCTACCAAGAAGAGCTATAAAGAGACAGCAGAGAAGGAGGCCCGGGGAAAAACCATGGTGAAGGACCAATTCCAGGGTACCAGGTAAGGAGCATGTGGCAGAGAAGAAAAGTTGTCAGAGCAGTGGCAGGAGACCAAGTATATTATAATGTCAAAGGCAGCACATAGGCACTCATTAAATATGTGACTGATAAATGAATAAAAGAAAGAACAAATAAAAGACCCCTATGCCTTTATTCATGCTGCTCCCTCTGCCCAACATGTCTTTCACCCCAATTATTTACCTAACATCTATCATCTCTGGAAGCTTCCCCTGATCCTCCAAATCTGGGTGTTCCCATGACACCAATGCTTTACAATGTGTATTTATCCCTGGGGGATGTTCTTCCCAATCTATTTGTCTATCCCTCTATTGTGAGCAACTTGAGGACCAAGACTATATCTTCTTTAGATTTACATATTCTTTTCCAGTTATATGCTGATGCTCAATACAAGTTTGTTGGATGCATGGATGGGTGGATGGATGGATGGATGGATGGATGGATGGATGGATGGATGGATGGATGGGCAGGTGGATGGATGGATGGATGCATGGATGGATGGATGCATGGATGGATGGATACATGAATGGATGCATGGGTGGGTGGGTAGACAGATAGATGGACAAGTAAGTGGATAGATGGGTGGATGAACAGGTAGATGGAGGGAACAACTCAAAATTCTCACCTTGGGACCAAGTCCTTCAAATGGTTATACAGAGATTGAATATACCAGCTACCTTCGGTCGTGTGCCGAAAGGATACGTAGCCAGGGACAGTGGCCAGGCCAAGAAGGAAATCTGCCTCAACAGGAACGCTGTCCTGAAGGGGAGGGTTTGTCGACTCAGGATTTATTGCATCTGCATCAATGGATATGGAAGGTTGTATTTCTTCACCTTGACAGGCCTGGATGAAAAAGAGTTTGGGTTTGTTGGCCAGACCAGGGCACTGCTGGGCTGTGAAATGAGACATGATGAACCGAATGGGAATGAGGAACCCATCAGAAGAGTAGACAGCTCCAAATCGCCCATGGGTCAGAACACAGAACACAAAGGAGTCTCCATCATCATGGTCTTGACGACTCTTATATTCTTGCAGAACCTTCTCCAGGTATTCTTTAGTCACATCAACATATGTAGTTACTCTGAACCCAAGCCACTTGAACACACTGTTCAGGCACTCTTTAAAAAAAGAGAAGGGGAGGAATAATGAAATTGAGTGCAATGAAATAAAATGAAGGGGTCAAACGATGCTAATGGTTATAAAAATTGCATTGCAAATAGCCTGAAGCTTTGGATTTTTTTCACTCTCATAACAATAAAATTTTACAATTAACCTGCCTTTTTTATAGTAATCACAGTACTATCACAATGGTCTTGAGAGTCAGCAGAGGCCAGAGTTGCATGCTATTCCACAGACGAGAGACCTGAGGCCCCGTGAGTCTTTCACAGTCACAAACCTGGTTAGTGGTGAAGCCAGAGCTCAAACCCAGGTTTTCTCATGCTGTCCCAGCCTGCTTTCTCCCAAACCACAGGGTCGTAAACGGTCAGAGATTCTTGTCACTCTTTTAAGCAGGCTGGAGATACCCCAGGTGCTATGGATTAAAAGTTTGTGTCTCCCCAAAATTCATATGTTGAAATTTTAATCCTCAAGATTGAGGGTATTAAGAAATGGGGGCTTTGGGAGATGCTTAGGTCACAAGGATTGAGCCCATGAAGAGACCTCAAAGAGCTCTCTCATCCCTTCTGCCAAGTGAAGTTACAGAGAGAAGACAACCACCTAGAAAGCAGACACCGAAAAGCCAGAGCCTTGATCTTAGACTTTCCAGAACTGTGAGAAATAAATATTTGTTGTTTTTAAGCTACCAGTATATAGTCATTTGTTATGGCAGCCTGGATAGACTAAAACACCAGGGACATACAAGAAACTTAGAAACATTTATAATATCATCCTTACATTTAAATGGAAGATGAAAATTACAGAAAAAAATATGAAAATAAGAAATGATTGTAAGATTCCCCATCGTGCGTTTGCTACACAATGCCAGCCTTTCTTACCTGCATCTTTATTGGTCCCTTCTCTTACTTTCAGGGAGGTCGAGGTAAAGGTGTGGTTGTTGATAATAACACAGTGGCCTCTAAATTTCCGGTCCATCCTGTACACAGCTGCCTCCTTGAAAGAAGAAGAGATAGAGACACTTATCAGGGAATCCTCATTTTAAGGGTTTAATGTTTCTAACCAACCACTCCATTTTTCAGCACCAAAGGCAGGGAGTTCTCAAGACCCTGGTCCTGGTCTGGAATTAATCAATTAATTCCAAGGTGACATGCCAGCCCTTGATTCAAATTCAGACTTCATTTGATTTCACTGCAGAATGTCAATTCTCAGTGTTAAATAACAGAATATGTATCCTAACTCTGGCAAACCCAGGGTTTATGCAAAAGCATCTTCCCTTGGATTAGCAAAGTGAAGAAAGCGTAGGTAAGGATCAAACAAGAAAACCAAAATATCAAATGGTAATTTTTTTTTTCAGATGGTAGGGTTTGGAGTGATCTAATTCCTCTAAAAACAGAGAAATCCCTTTTGTAGAGATCACAGTGGGAATTTTTTAATATGTGCAATTATTTCTGGGGACTATTTTAAACAGCATATGATTACAAATTATTTGAGTTGGCATCAGAGGGGCCTCTGTGTGGCTAAAATGATCTCTGGAAAACATGGTACATCTTTAATCCAAGTAGAAAAGAAAAAAAAATCAGTTGAAAAATGAAATTTCCCTTTCTGGAAATAATTCAAAAGGCATGCATGACTAAAAAGGCAATAGCATCTCCTCTGTTGCCAAAGGTCAACACACTTCTGATGATTACAGAAAAATTTGGGAAGGATAGAGATAATCACAGAAAGAGGGAAAAGAACCAAGACAGACACAAAGAGCTCTCAGCCCTCAAAGTCATTCAAGGCTGGACCCCAGGTGGAGACGCCCTAAAGAAACTGTCCAGATCTTTGTGCTAGTTTCTGAAGTTAGAGTGTAAGCAGATCTTCATGGAGACCAGGGTTGCTCTGTCACCCAGAGAGAGAAATACTTAAGACTCTTCAAATATCTTTCCCCAAACCTTACATATTCTTACACAGGATGGGTTGAGAGTCAACATCACGTGAATCAGCTCAAGAATTCCTGGTAGAAAGCTTGGTTGGGTTGAGTCACCATTTATCTGTCACTGGATAGAGAGAGGCTGGGAGGATACCAAACAGAAGAAAGAGGAAGTAAAAAGACCCAGAGACCCAATCTGGCAGGACAAAAAGCCGTGCACAGCCCTTGGATTACTTAGTCATGCTTCTGGCATTGGCTGAGGATGGTACTGTTTGGAAGTGTTTCTCAAAATAAGAATCCATTATAGACAGGAAGCCAACAATGAGATATTTGTCTTGTTACAGTAACAGGAAAATGTATCTTGAAGCTTTTCTTCTCACACCAGCAAGTACAATCCAGCAAGCTCTACCCTGTCTCTGAGGCCTGAGTTAATTATTAACTATGGTTAAGGTTCAGTCCTGGGTGCTCAGCTCAGGCTGAGTGAGTCCAGCATCCCCCAAACCAGAGAGCACACGAAAAGGGACCCAAGCTGCAGTCATACGGAGGACCTGTACATTCCTCCTCATCTTGGGGAAGGTAACGCTCCAGGAAAGCCATGTCTAAACTTTGAAACCGCAGAATTGCAAAACTGAAAGTAACGCGTTGTTTACTTTTCCGAGAAGTGGAACCGTTGCCTAAGCTACACTGTGGTCAGTCTAGGTCTTCAGAGTGAGCTCTGGAGCCAGACTGTTGGGTTCATATCTCGGCTCCACTCCTTTCTAGCTGTGTCCTCTGATAAACTTTACACATCACAGAGAGATTACACCAAAAAGCTGTTTGTTCATAAGCACGTTAGCCCAGTGGCAGTTTCTGGAATATTTTCACAAGGTCATGGTTTCTGGGCAAAGATTCAGGGCACCAAACACACCATTGCCAAGTCCTTCCCTAAAGTCTTTCTCTTTCTGAAAAAATACATGCAGCCCCTGGAGCCATCCTACACCAGACATTCCCTCACGTGCTCACGTGCCGCATTCTGCTGTGTCACCGCTGGCCTAGAGGCTTCAGCCCCGCCAAGAGTGTCTTCCCTCCCCACAGAGGGCAACTTCACTCTGAAGGGTTGTCTGCATTTCCCAGAAGCTGCTATGCTAGGCTTTCAGAGTAGAAACCACCTCTTCACCCCCCTGTAGGAAAGCCTGTGTCAACGAAAAACATCCAGCCTAAGAGAAAGCTTGTAGAGTTTATATGAGCCAAACTGATGACAATTGCCGGGAAGCAAAAAATCTCAACGGACTGAGAAAAATGCTCCACAAAATGGAGGTTTGCAGCTTATTTTATATATAAAATCGAAGGAGGAAGGTTACATGAAATCCATTGGTGATAGATTAAGGAGGTGGGAGGAAAGCAAAGCAGGGAAATCTCTGAGATTTGGAGTAAATTGGAGAGACAGGTACTTCTTTTACATAGGTGGGTGCAGGATAGCTAACAGTTCGCTTTTTACAGCATGTAGAGATGGTAATCAGGAGACAAGCATAATAATGAGGGATTTTGCAGTTTCCAGCTCTGGTCTGGAAAAAGGATTACTGATGTTCCAAGGATGTCATCTTAGGTGCAAAAAGACGATAGGCCCACTTGAAGGCACAGCTTAATTTTATGAAGGAAGCTTTGGCTAAAAATGTGACTTCCCGCCATGACTCAATTAGTTATGAAGATTTTTTTTTCTTTTTTGCTCATACCATCTTATGAGGTTATTTTCAGTCTCCTGAGCTCTAGGGGCTGGCCGAGTGGCATGCTGGTTAATAATTGGCTTGGGAGTGCCAGCTCTGAGCAGCAGGGCCCCGGTTTGGATCCCGCATGAGGGCCAGTGACGCTGCACCTTCTACAGCTAAGATGGTGAACAACAGCTCAACCTGAAGCTGGGCTGCGGTGAGTCTCCGCGATGGCATAGGCTGCAGTGGGCTGCTGTGAGCTGTCGTGAGCCGTCCAATGGCCAGTGTGCAACTGCTTCACCCGGGAAGAGCGCAATGATCACAATACCAACATGGGCCAGTGAAGCGATGTCCTCCACAACTAGACTGAAGAACAAAAGGACAGCAACTTGTCTGTTCCCCTTCCCCAATTCCCCAACACTGTTCCCCTCCCACAATTCCCCAGTAAAATCCTTTTAAAAAAAATCTAAACTTGATGCAGAGTATAGATACCTAATCTCCAGGCATAGAAAATGTCACTGGCAGGTGACAAGAAGAGCATCAACTCCCTTGTTCCAAAGGGGAAGGTTCACAAAGACACAGTGGCAAGAATATGTTATAACACATGCACAAGGGAATTTATTCTTGTGCGTTATTTGGAATAATTAAAGACTGAAAATAACCCTAATGTCTACTGATAGGGAGCGGTTGAAAGAACTATGGTATATTCCCACAGTGGCGTAGGATGCAGAAGACAATCTCTATACACTTCTCCAGGAGATACTGTTACATGAAGGAAGTAAGGTGAAGGGTAGTATTTTAGTGCGCAACCTCTTTTAGAAAAAAGGTGAGATATGGGTGGGTTTTCTTTTTAAAAGTAACAATAAGATAGATCAGAAAACTAATAAAAATGGTGATCTATGGGGGAAGGGAAGAGGGGGCAGGGATGCAATCCAGATGTCTCTGTGTATGATCTAGCTATAGTTTTTACTTTGGGCCTACCCAAATGTTTTATATAATTAAATACAAAATTGAAACAGTATAGTGCCCTCAGCTTTTCTGCAATGTCCTCTCCATCTACCCTACCCCCACCAGCCCCAGTCCTTCGCCTGCAGCAGAAAGCCCCAAGGGGCACATGAGCAAGGTGTTCTGGGGAAGGGCTGACCCTGCCACTGGCCTTGTGGTGAGCAGCACCAGGAGACCTGTTTGAGGTGACAGGCAAGCTACCTCCAAGTACCTGGGAGTGCCTCCCTGCTGGAGCCCACAAGGCTTCTGGCTACAAGAGGCTAACTTATTTTCAACACAGACCAAACGTGCACTGCCTCACTCCCAGGCTGCACAACTCTGAGGGAACAATTCCTCAGCTCTGAGGGAACAAATGCAAAGTTCAGTTCATTTTCCAAAAGACTTCCTGCCTTTCTTTTTGCAAGGCACATTTCCCTTCCTCTGGAATTCTAGAGTCCTTCTGGCAGGATGTTTTCTGAGTTTATCTAGCTGGTTTTGAAGCAGTTGAGCAAATTTCCTGAGATTAGGGGCATCACATGTGGAATAGCGGGCTCTACCCAGCATCTCCAGGCCCCCCGGTTTCCTTGATTTGTGTCTTTTCTTGTGCTAATAAAGTCACCCAGAACAGGGATGTGGAACAAGCTTTAAACTCTGCATGGCTTTCTTTTTTAGAGAATGTGGCATCCTCTGTTGGCACCCACCTAGAAAGGAATGAATAAATGAATGAATGACCCACTGCCTGGTTATGTCTGGTGCTCTTTCCACTGTTTTCAAGAGGGGTCCAGTAAGAAATTCTATGCCACATTCAAAAATATTGACTTGCTTTTTAAACAAATTAGGGAATGTTGCTGAAGATACAGTTTCTTCTCATTAATGCAATTGTTGGCAGGGCTCTCTAATATAAGGAAACCCCTCAGGTAAATATGAAACATGAGATAATTTACCAAGTGTTATTTTTATCCGTCACTTTATGGAGAGGGGCAGGGTTGCCTAGATAACTCTTAAGACACCTTTCCAACCCTTATAGCCTATGGGAACATATGCAATGTGAGGTGCTGCCCCTCAAAGCCTTCTGCATGCCCAGCACCACCACAACTATCTTCATCTTCATCTGGCCATGGCCAAAATCATCCAATATCAGCAAAACAGCGGCACTTAGAGACCAAGGCTGAGCCACATCTCTTAGAAATTATTGAATTTCTATGAGACAAAGAGCAAAGCCGTGTGTGTGTGTGTGTGTGTGTGTGTGTGTGTGTGTGTGTGTTACATACACATTAGTATCTGAGCACACACAAAAATAGTTGAAAGTGTGGTGGAGGGAATAAAGTTTAGTGAGCAAAATAAACTTTGGGAAGGAGAAAGGAGGGCATTTGTTACAGTAGACTGTTGAGTGTTGACTAAGAATTGTGGAGAGAATACTGGAGTTTGAAAATCATTGCTTTTCAACCAACATAGTAAATAGTCAATCACACACAAATCACCAGTGGATGCTCAATCTAGAGGAAAATTTTGATGCAGAGTAGAATATGTGCTTCTTCTTAAAAATGTGTCCCCACCACTTGTTTATTAGTTGCAAGGGGAAAATAGTAATTATATAAAGGTAACTAAATAGTGAAGAAATCAAACAACATCTTGATCACAGAATCAAAATTAGCGTCACAAATGGGGGCAGAGGACACCATTGCTTCCAGATGTGATGCCTTTAGAAAGATACATCGTTTATGTAATATTCTGACCAGAATATATAGCTTGAATCTAATCACGAGACAACACCATACACACCAAAAACAAGACAAATTGGCAAATTCCACGTTTTTATAAAAGGTGGGTGGGGGGGATGACTGTATTCTTCAAAAGTGTCAATGTCATAAAAGAGAAGAGTTGTAGAGATGTTCAAGATTAAAGGAGACTAAAGAAACGTGACAACTAAATACCATATATGATGCAATAATAGATTGAATTATGTACTAGAGGGAGAAAAAAGTTATAAGGAATAGTATTGGGTCAACAGACAAAGTTGAAACATGGACCTTTGACTTAGATGTAGTATTATATTAATTTAACTTTACTGGCATTGATAACTGTACTATAGTTCTGTAATAGAATATCCTTAGGAAATGCACACTAAAGTATTTAGAGGTAAAGAGCTAAAATGTATGCCAATAACTCTCAAAAAGTTCAGAAAAAATTATGTGTTTGCATAGATAGATAGATAGGACATGATAGAGCATGCAAAGGATAAGGCAAATTGGCTAAAATGTCAACAACAGGTGGGTGAATCTGGGAAAACAGTATACAGTGTTCATTATATTAGTCACATTTTTTAAACTTCTCTGTAATATTGAAATTATTTCCAAATTTAAAAATAAAAAATTGTGGCTGTAAAAGTATGAAACTATTAAAGTAGTAAAGAAGCTATGAAAGAATCTTTTAATAATAAAAAAGTTAAACGTCTACAAACACCCCAATTAAAAAATGGGCAAACGACTTGAGTAGACATTTCTCCAAAGAAGATATACAGATGGACAACAAGCACATGAAAAGATGCCCAACATCAATAATCATTAGGGAAGTGCAAATCAAAATCAAATGACATACCACATCACAACCATTATATCAAAAACCAAGAAAATAAGTGTTAGTGAGGAGGTGGAGAAATTGGAACCCTTCTGCATTGTTGGTAGAAATACAAAATGATGCAACTGCTGTGGAAAACACTATGATGATTCCTAAATAAAAAAATGAAATAGAGAATGACCATATAATCCAGCAATTTTACTTCTGGGTAAATACCTAAAAAAACTGAAAGCAGGGTCTCAAAGAGGTATTTGTACTCCCATGTTCATAACAGCATTATTCACAGTGGTCAAAAAGTGGAAGTAACCAAAGCGCCCATCAATGGATAAATGGATAAACAAAATGTGGTATATACACACAGTAGAATATTATTCATCCTTTAAAAAGAAGAAAATTCTGACATGGATGAACCTGGAGGACATTATACTAAATGAAATAAGCCAGTCACAAAAAGACAAATATTGTATGGCTCCACTTATATGAGGTACCCAGAGCAGTCAAATTTATAGAGACAGACACTAGAATGGCGTTTACCAGGGCCTGGAGAGAGGGATGAAATGGACAGCTATTGTTTAATGGATATAGAGTTTCAGTTTTGCAAAATAAAGTTCTGAAGATTGATTACACAACCATGTGAATGGACTTAACAGTACTGAACTGTACATTTAAAAATGGTTAAGATGATAAATTCTATGTTATTTGTATTCTACCACAATTTTGAAAAGAAAACAAAAACAAAAAAGTCTAAGGCCAAGCTAACTTCATTGAAACTGACAGATGATGGCAAAATAGAACAGCCCAAGTCTGCTGGGAAGAAATATAAATCTCAGGAAAGAATGTCATATGTTTCCAAAGGATCATGATAATGTTGCGAGGAACAAATTGCAGTATCTCCCCGTTGTTTCCTCCTCTACACACCCTTCTGTGATGTGCACTACAGGAAGTCAGTTCTTGTCCTCAGGGAGGACGGGCTACATAATTTGTGGAGCCCAGTGCAAAATAAAAACGTGAGACCCATTGTTTATACATTATTAAGAATTTCAAGGGCCAGCCGAGTGACGTGTTGGTTAGGAGTTGGCTTGGGACACCAGCTCTGAGCAGCAGGGCCCCAATTCAGTTCCCACATGAGGGCCAGTGATGCTGCGCCCTCTACAGCTAAGATGGTGAACAACAGCTCGACCTGGAGCTGGGCTGCTGTGAGTCGCCTGTGGTAGGCTGCAACCCCTGCTGCAATGGGCTGCCGTAAGCTACTGTGAGTGGCTGGCAGCTGGCGTGAGCTGCCGTGAGCTGTTGTTCAATGGCCAGCAAGCAACTGCCTCACCCAGGAAGAGCGCAATGATCACAATACCAACATGGGCCAGTGAAGCAATGTTCTCCACAACTAGACTGAAGAACAAAAGGACAGCAACTTGTCTGTTCCCCTTCCCCGATTCCCCAACGCTGTTCCCCTCCCCCAATTCCCAATAAAATCTTTAAAAAAAAAAAAAGAATTTCAAAACAGTGACAGCTACACATTAAAAAAGCATGGGCCCACCCTATCAATATTGTCTCTGTTGTATAAAAAAGCATGGGCTCTCTGAGACTGCACAGGCTGTATGCCAATGAAGCCAGCCCTGATCCAACCCCACAAATAAGACCAGATGACACAGCACAGCACAGCAGTGTACTAGAGTCAGCTCAAACCAGCTAGTGAGAGCAATTGTTAGGTTTTCAAACATTCTGCAATCCAGTTGATATCATGTTGGTAATCAGGAACTCTCTCTCTCTCTCTCTCTCTCTCTCTCTCTCTCTCTCTCTCTCTCTCCTTCTTGGGGGGTGGGGGTGGAGAGTGGATCTGATGCTTAAACACTACCAATGAACATACCGGCAAGGCTTCAAGGAATTGTTGAACGTTTGAACGGGAAAATACTTCTTCCTCTCCTTGAGGCAATGATTCAGTTCCCTTTTCTATGGGAGATGTCACTACCTGGGCGGCTGGAAATAGAATTACAGATAGGAAAACAAAAATCACTTTCTGACTTGTAGCAATTCAAGGTACAATCAGCAAAAGAAATTATGTTACAGACACCTGTACATTTGTTGTGCCATATGCTTAAAGAAGCCTACATATATACGTAGAAAAATAAATGTGAATTTATAAATTATTTTTATTTATCATTATATTTTTATTCTTTGTATCATTATATTTTATTTCTTATTGTTTTATGTTTTTATTATTTTTATAATTGTGTTAGTTCTTTAAAATTTATTATATACTTTGCCAAATACTATTTCAGTACTTATGGTGCTTAATGTGTCAGATAATTGCCAAGTAGGGATTATAAAAGCATTACCTCAAGAAATAAAACCAGAACTCAGACTATAATAGCAAAAAAAAGAAGAAGGAAAGAAGGAAGGAAGAGAGGGAAGGAGGAAGAAAAGAAGGGAAAGAAGGAAGAGGAAGAAAAAGAAAAATCATTCAAAAGTCGTAATTGAATAAATATGTTATGTACATAAAATGTATTTCTATGGAATCATTAATAAGAATGAGTTATATCTATATTATATACATGAGAAAATGTCAGATATATTAGGTGAGAATAAAGCAAATTATAAAATATGATTAGTATGATCTTAGTTAAATATATATTAATCTACACACACACACACACACGCGCGCACACACACACACACACACACACACACGCACACACACGCACATGCACACACACACACCCCTGTCTCTATAAAGAAGAAAGGCTACAAAAATATACTCCAAATAGTGGTTATCTTTGAGGTATGGGCGGAAGTAGAGGAAGAAGAGACAGACTTTTTTACCTTCTACACTGGTGTTATTGTCATTATTTGAGTTTTATTTAATTTTCTTATATTATTATACATATTTTTAATAAGAAATTTAAAATACTAAAGCACATCAAGACTCAAGAAAACTCAAAAGTTATCCAAGTGGTTCTTAAATAGAGCTTGTGTTCTAATCAGACACATGGACTTTATTTTAGGATCACACTCACAAAAAAAGTCTAAAATCTGCACACCTTCTATATTTTCAGTCCTTTAGTCCTTCATCCTAAATGGCAGAATTAGGCCCAAACTCTTACGACTGTAGAAAGTCACTATTAAAATATCAATTGACACCTATAATATAATAATAAATATATATTTGGTCTCTGCTCCCTTTCCTGGCACACAGCTCCTAAAACCCCAGGAATCTCTGAAGTGCTGTGTCTTTTATATGCTACTGAGATGACTGGGGTGGGGGTGGGGGGGCGCTCCTGAATAGCCTGTCAAGACCTCTAGGAAAGGAAGAAGAACTAGAAGTTGAATTTATCATAACAGCCAATGATCTAATCAATCAAAACCTACATATGAAGCTTCCATAAAAAAACCTAACTGAAGGGGGTTCAGAGAGTTTCCTGGTTGGTGAAAATGTGGAGTGGAGGTGCGGGGATGGTGCACTGTCTGAAGAGGACAAGGACGCTCCACGTCCTTCCCGCGTACCTTATGTTATGCATCTCTCCCGTTTGGCTGTTCCTAAGTCATATCCTTTCATAATAAACCAGTAATCTAGTAAGTAAGCGATCTTCCTGAGTTCTGTGAGCCATTCTAGTAAATTATTGAACCTGAGGAGGGGGTCATGGGAACCCCCAGTTTGTAGCCAACTCAGATAGAAGCTGTGGGTAATCTGGGGACCCACTATTTGCAACTGGTGTCTGAAGTGGGGGGCAGTCTTGGAGGATTGAGTCCTTAACCTAACTTAGGGTCTGCATTAACTCTGGTTAGCGCCAGAATTGAGTTAAATTTGCATACTAGATTGACTAACTGAACTCTAAAATGGGTGTGGCATAAAAGCTTCATGAATATATTCATGAGATTTTATTTATAGCCCTTGTTTAACAGTGGAGAAATAGACTTGGAAAAACACAAATTTTGGCATACTGATACATAGTAAGGCAGCCAGGTTTGACAGCCCCCCTGTGCTATTACCTCTATAAAATACTCCAGCAATACCACCTTTACAAGACAGACTGAAAAATAATAATAAAATTCTTCTCTGGTAATAATTTCTGAGAATATGAAAATTTTCATGACTTTCCTCTCTGACAAACATATTCATAGTAACATGTATTGAATGCTTTACTCTGTGCCAGACATATGTTTTATAGGAATGATAAAATTCTTATCCTCAAAAAAACCCATGAGGTAAGTATTATCATTATCCCCACTTTATAGATAGGGAAAGTGAGACACAGAAACGCCAAGGAAAGGGCCGCTGCACCTCTAATAATAGAGTTTTGGCAGTCAGAATTCCATGGATGTCACTCTTAATCCTTGTGCTATCCTGCCTCTTTCTTTTTTATGTTATTTCATTCAAAATGATTTCCTATACGCTCACTTCCATGTAAGAATGAGAAGACATTTGTCTAAAACTACTTTTCCCCACTAGAATATAGGTTCCTAAAAGGAGCTCCTAAAACTGTGTCTACTACAAAGTATGCATTCAATAAATATGTTTGAATAAACAAATGTGGAAGAGTTCTGGCTTTCCCAAGAGAATATCATCAGAGTGATGAGCAAACATCATACGTGACCCATTAGTTTAAGAATTCTTATGGCCTGGTGCAAGCAAGCAAGCACAGGTTAGTTACCTTTCTCTCTTCTATATTTTTCTATCTTTCTTATAAGATGAGGTGCAGCTTTTTTGCAGAGATTCTCCAGTACCGTCAGATTATTTTCATCTATTAGAGCTTGTTTCTCCATACATACCAGAAAACTTATAGAGGTCTGCAAGAGAATCAGTGGAGTCACATTTAGTTGCCTACTGAGTATCCATTCATTCATTAACACTACCCTCATGGCCACTGGACACAGGTTTTGCATTGATAAATAAGGTAGAGTATTTATCCCCAAGGAGTTCAATAGTAAATCTCTACACAACCTACATTAATACTAGATACCAAATATATATTAACCCAATATACATATATATACATTATATATATATATACCAAATATACGTGTGTGTGTGTGCGTGTGTATGTGTGTGTGTGTGTGTGTGTAAACACATACCAGGCAGTGTTTGCTGTATATTAACCTCAAAACAATTCAATGAGGTAAAGGTAAATACTATTATAATTTCTACTTTAAAAATGAAACAACTGAGGCACAGAGAGGTTCAATAACTTGTCCAAGTTCACACAGCCAATAAGTGGCAGAGGTGGTGTTTGAACCCTGACAAGTTTGATGTGAAAGCCTCTCTTATTAAGCATTGAGCTGTACTGCTTCTAACTCACAACTACAGAATATATAATAGATTATAGCAGCAGCAAAACAGAAGCACCAAGGAAATGAGCATAAAATGTTTTGAAAGTTTGAAAGAATTTTATGTTTGTTATTTTAAAAGAAAAAACATCTATTATGTACTCCTAGGAAAAACTGCAAATTGGCTAGTATTACTTTAATATTGAATTACATATGGGGTAGAAAGCACCATAATCTTTTCAATAATTAGGGTTTCTCAATATGTTAAGCTGGTTAAGAAAAAATACATATAAACAAAATTATATTAGAGCCTCCAGAAAAGAGAAAGTACTCAGAAAGTGAACATCTGAACACTACCTAACTGTATACATAAGCATCAGCAGAGTGGGAACTACGGAAGAAGTCCCCAAACATGTTGAACGGTTAAATGGTTGAAAAGAGACAGTGTGTTCAGTAATACTGAGAAGGAGGCATGAGTACAAACCACGAGAGCTAGGTCATGGCTGGAACCGTGGGCTGGTATCAGACTGTAAAGGACGAACACATCATATGAGGAGTTTGGGCAAGTGTCCCCATAGGTCGAAAGTTGACAGTGGTAGTTTTTAAGAACAGTAACATGAACATTTGTTTTTAAATAGAAGTCCTGGGGATAGGTTGGAGGAGGAAATGAATTAGAGAGAAAACATTGATAGGAAGATTAAACAATCTTGTGAAAAGGTGATTAAAACCTGGTCCAGAGCTAGTGGTAGAAATGAAGAGGAGGCACTGAATTTGAGAATATTTCTGAAATATAATCTGGTGAGTTTTGGAGATCAGTTGGAAATGGGCGAAGAAATGAAGGAAGAGTCAAAGATGACTTCAAATGGTGATATCACTCATTCATTCATCACTCACCTATTCCACATATCAGGCTTCACACAGGCTGCACCTGGGAGGTGATACTTCAAGTACATCTTGAAAAACATGGACAAGGACATTCCAGGCAAAGAAAGCCACATGGGGAAAATGATGAGAAACTAAAAATCTGGTAATGCAGGGGTTCGCGGTGGCATCAGCAAGAATAGCTTCACTGGAGTGATGGAAGCTGAAGCCATATTGAAATGCACTGTTATGTGACCAAGAGCTGAGTTAGTGGAGAAAGAGTGTGTGTAGACTATTGTTTCAAGAAGTTCGGCAGTAGAGGGAAGGAGAAAGTTAGAGCAGTAACATAAGGATGAGAAAGAGAGAGAAAGAGAGCGAGAGAGAGTTTGTGTGTGTATACGTGTGTTCAAAGAAGGCAGTCAAAATGCCAACAACAAAGAAAGGGAAAGGCCAGAGTTACTAACTCATCTGATCAAAAGAGAGATTATAAATTTTCAAGAAATTCCAAACACAGGTAGGAGAACCAAAGAGGCAAAAAAGTGTGTGTGCCGCAGGCCCACCCCCGCTACCGCGGCTCTAGCACACCAACAGCTTGGCTAGGGAATAAAGCAGGAGAGAGGAGGGGGTGAAGAAAGATTCATCCAGAGCTGATCAGCTGGGCAAACAGGTTGAGGGGAACCCACACCCAAGGTGCAGTAGCAGGTTATGTGCAAATGAGCTGTCTCTGAACCTCAAAACAGAAACTTCTCTCTTGACAGCATCCTACCAGGAGAAGGAAACGGGGCTAAGACCTGATTCCAGAAGCAATGATGGAAATTCATTATACTTTGTAGAGAGCTTATTAGATGTTTAATAAATGACTCCTTACACACACACACACACACTCAATTTAAATGGAGTCTGTACACTATTCTAGTTTTAGAACACCACCCTGTGACAGATGGTTACTAGACTTACTATGGTGATTACTTTGTAAGGTATATAAATGTTGAATCACTATGTAGTACACCTGAAACTAATACAATATTGCATGTCAACTATAATTAAAAATAGGGCCGGCTGAGTGGTGCGTTGGTTAAGAGCTGGCTTGGGACACCAGCTCTGAGCAGTAGGGCCCCGGTTCGGATCCCACATGTGGGCCAGTGATGCTGTGCCCTCTACAGCTAAGATGGTGAACAAAGGCTCGACCTGGAGCTGGGCTGCCGTGAGTCGCCAACGACGGCATAGGCTGCAGCCCCTGCTGCAGTGGATTGCCATAAGCTACCGTGAGTGGCGGGCAACCAGCGTGAGCTGCTAAGAGCCACCGTGAGTGGCCGTCCAGAGGCTGGCGACCGATCTGCCTCACCAGGGAAGAGCGCAATGATCACAGTACCAACATGGGCCAGTGAAGCAACATCCTCCACAACTAGACTGAAGAACAAAAGAACA
>NW_017731373.1:5369661-5384762 GCF_001890085.2 Hipposideros armiger | reverse complement strand
AACCTTGGATTGCGAGTAACATGGTTTGCGAGTGTTCCACAAGACGAGCAAACATTTCTAATACATTTTAACGTGGTAAACAAGCGATGTCTTGCAACACGAGTAGTTTGTTTCCAGAACGAATTATGCTCGCAAACCAAGGTATTACTATATATATATATATATATATATATATATATATATATATATATAACAAAGGATGCCAAAGAATATATATACACATTTTAAGAAAGGAAAAAAACTGTATTAAAAGTGTAATACTCAATATATAGTCATGTTTGACTTCTGCAATTACAAGAGGTGCTCAACGTGGTTGCCATCAGCATCCAGACATTCTGATTACGGCGAACTACTGCTATACAGATAACATCTCTTAAAATGTGTATACGTCTTTTTGGCACCCTGTGTGTGTGTGTGTGTGTGTGTGTGTGTGTGTGTGTGTGTATAAAATGCAGCCCTATTAAGCTTTGGTATGGAAACTCATCTGCATTTCCATACCAGGGCTTAATAAGGTTACATTATCTGCAATTGCGATTGCAAACATTTATCACAGAAATATATTTTTTATGAGCCAGTAGAGGAGGGCCTGAACACCCTTCAGACAAAATGGGTGCTCCAAATGGGTGCTCTAGAGGGACAAAAATGACCTTTATAAGGTGTTCTCAGTTTCCACACACATATATTTACTTGTAAAAAGACTAAGTGAAGATTAAAGGAGAGTGTAATAGGGAGGGGGGTTGTTACCTGGTGAGGGTGAAAAAGGGTAACTATTGTATTGTTCTGTACACCTGAAACTAACAATAAAAAAAAAGAGAGTGTAATAATAATATAAGTAAATAAAATTTAAAAAGAGAGTGTAGTACATAGTGGTTATATACTCTGACAATGTAGATATATTTTAACCCTAAAAACAAATGGCAAGACAACGGGTATAGCACATGCAAAATAATGTTTCAGCAGTTGTGAATAATCATATTGGTAGTAAAAGTATTAATATAGATATTGTGAGAATGTTGTATGTGTAATATGGCATAAAACAAATAATCATATGACTAACTCTATCATCCCCTGTGACATGAGGACCAAGGTTTTCAGTAGAGAAAATGAAAATACAGGTATGATATAGAAGAGGTTAATTAAAAACATGAATTTGACTTGAAAAATAGCAATATGAATTTATGAGGTGTTTTATATTAAAACAAAACAAAAAATAGACACACACACACACACACACACACACACAATTTCCTAACACTATCCTTTAAAACAAAACAAAACAAAAACAACTAGAAACAATCATCATCTTTAGCCTCTAGTTTGTAGTCTTGAAATAACATTTCTCATGAAAAGAAATAGGGACTTTTTGGGAAAACGACAGATTCTAGGTCTGGGCAAAAAATGTACAAAATGAACCTGTGACATCTTGTCACACCAAAAAAGCCATCAAAGACTACTAAAGTAACGTCAAAATGACTCAGGAACCAACTCGAAGAAGCTACCACTGGGCAAAAATGGGACAATTTGAACTTCAATAAGGATAATAATTGCAATGGATTGAAACCAATCAAATATATTTAAATCCATGAGTTAAAATTTATATATTTTTATAATGGGTTACTTTCAGAGAATGACAGAAAACCTGCCAACTATTTTGAACATTTTTATTTAAGAGAAAGAGTCAAGGATTTATGTCACCGAGTAACCAAATAGTAGATGAAGAGAAAACAAAACGATAGAATTTTAATGTCTCCATTTTGCAACCTCCAGAGAATCAATACATAAAACTGCTGAACATCAACAGTTGCTAATACCAAAAAAGAGGGAAAACCAGGAATTGCGTACCTCCCAACAAAAGAATGCAACACAAGACTACTATAGTCTTGACTAAAAGCTCTAACCCGAGTCTGATGAAGCTTCTGAATCCAGCTGCCAATTTGCAGCACATGCAGATGACAGAGGAGCATGCTGAACTGTACCAATCACACACGATCAGCAAAACCTAGACTGGGGGAAGTTCTATGGGCCAGTTGTCCTGGGGATCTTCCACACATAAATTTTAAGAAAAACAAAGTGATGGGGGTGGGTGCGGGTGCGGGAAGTTTAACCTATAAATTAAATGACACTCAAAAGAAAAACTGGTCAAGACTAAATTGAGGTCTAGAGATGCACAGGTAAGTGATAAAACCATAAAGAAACATAAGAATGTGGTTACTATAAAAGCCAGGACAGTGGTTATTTCTAGTGGGTGGAAAGGGGTGTGATTGAGATGGGGCAAGTGGGGGCGTTTCTGGAGTGGTTGGCAAAATTCAATTTCTTGACCTGGGTGGTGGTTTCAAGGATATTAGCCTTATAATAATTCATTAAGCTGTATGTTTGTTTTGTGTCATTTTCTGTACTCATAATTTGTTGGGGAGGCAGGTTTAAGAACAAAAAGGAAAAGAGTGTAAGGAACAAAAACAAGAGGATATCAGAATTTCCAGGGGCTATATAAGAAAGAAAATTAATAAATTCTGACAAGAAGCAACAACTATGAGAATGTTATATATTTCCCATCCTCATCATGGTGGTTTAGTTCATTCTGCTAATCCTCCCAGTGATTCATTATCAAATCACATAAACAGAAAGTGTTCAGGTCATTTTCTCAGAAGGAAAGAGAAAGCAGAAGATTGCAACGTTCCATTCATTCATGCTTTCATTCAGAGCACCATCTTGTAAAAAATTCTGCAAGGTTCTGGGGCCATAACAAGGAGTAAGGCTCAGTCCCCTCCGCCCCAAAGGAACCCACAACAACCTTTGGGAGAAAGGAGCCTCAAGAGATGGCCAATCAAAGGCCACAAGAGGCTAAAATCCCTGAGGGCTTTGAAAGGGGAAAAATAAAAGACTCAAAGATTGTGGCCTGCTACAGGCCTGACACCAAGAAACATCTGCAGTTAATGACTAACATTGTCCTCATTTGTTTGACCTACCACATTTAAAACAGCTTCCCATTCCTCTGTGATTTTTCTAAAAAAAGAAAAACGTTATTTGTGAATAATATCCATTGACCCGGGGAGAATGTGATATGGGAAGGCTACACATACAGGCTTAAGAGGGTTGGTGAGGTTGTCATTCATAAGTTGGATGGGAGAATTCATGGCTTTACACTTAGTGCTGCATTTCATAACTTCCATACATGTTATATATTATTTTTGGTGTGTATTAGCAAACATTATATAACTTAAAATCTAATAAAAATAGCAGTTGAATAACAACCCTTTTGCTGCAACGGTCAGATATATCCGAATGAATATTTCCATCCACTCACTGAGGATAGAAACTTCCAGAAAGGAAGTTTAGGAAAGCAGATGTACATTTTTCTATATTTTTGTGTTTTTCAAGAATGAATAACAATAGGGAATTTTTATACATAAAATAATGTCATTTATATACAAAGCAGCTCAAATTGTTATTATTAAATGCATAAAATAGTCAAAATATCAACTTTTTGTTTTTTGTGAATTTTTGACACATTTTGAAAAAAATACTTGAAATCAATTAATGCAACAAAAGAGTTAAAGTAATGTTACAGGGTAAAATTTGAAAATTGGCCCCTTTCCAAATTAACTAAGCTTGCTTGTCACAAGCTGTTATTGAAGTCAAATTAAAAATATAAATTTTAAGAACTAGAAGAGAGACATGCAGCTATTTTTCTGCCCTTATGTGTGACCAATATAGAAAAGATATTAGCAAGTAGCATTATATTGATATTAAAAACATTCAAAGCACCTGTACAGCCCTTTACAAAGTACATCCTCAAACATTTGCCTCATTTGATTGTCACAGAAGCCTTACATGGAAGACACTGCAAAGTCCACTGAAAAGGACACACAGCTCCTTTAGACAACTCAATTAATGTAGATGACGAACCACCAATTTCCACTCTGCATTATTTCCCACTTCCTCATTTCTTTATTGTGCTCTGAACATTTCTGTATCCTAAAACACAGTGGATGCCAATAGCAGTTAATCATTTACTGCATGGTTACTGTGCGCCAAATACATTCCCCATGCTAATGCTTTATGTACATTACTTCCTCTAATCTTCCCAACAGTCCTAGAAGGAAGTAATATGACTGTCCCAATATAACATAGGAGAAGGTGGAGACTCAGAAATGTACAGTCACTCGCCTCACATATGGAAGAGTTGGTCACAGAACTAGGACTAGAATCCAAGCACATTCAATACCAAAGTCAATGTTCCTAACCATTGTATTGTCGACGCTGTCTCCCGCAAAAAATAAACGGTCTTGACAAACTTTCCAGCATCTTCCCAAAAGCCAAGTAAGGCAATGCTCACAAAGACTACATTCTATATGACCCACTCACCAATTGGATTTTTGGCATCGATTCCCTCAGAAGAAAGATCATGCTCTGTAAGGTCTCTGAGTCGATGTTTTCTGACAGTTCATACAGCAGGTTTCTAAGACATACATCCAAAGAGACAAATGAAGCCTTACACTTGCATAGGACAGTAAACTGAATGCTTTTACAAATGTTTTCTTTCATGTAAATAATCAAAACCCTGTGAGTAGACAATTATTAACCCCATTTCATACATTCAAAAACCAAAACGTTGAGTTTCAAAGTGACCTATTAAATTAAGATAACACTGTAAGTAGTAGGGTCCCAAGTCCAGTGCGAGGAAGGCATAAAACACAATTGTTGCATGCTCTCCCATCTCCCAACTCCATTCTAGGAATTTGGGCTTACTTTATAGACCTTTGGCAGAGAGAGCCTGATGCCAGTCAATGTAAAGCCCGCTGTTGAAAAGGAAGGAAACTATCCCAACTTCTGGATAGTCATTTAATGGACAACCAGAAAAACTGAATATTTCATTCACACACTAACACCTCTGAATGTCAGAGACCATTCCTCAGTGGCTTAAACAGCAGAATAGAAATAATAATTTCCAGAATCCCCTCACTGACCTAAGAATAGTTCAGGTTCTGGGAGCCAGTTCAAGTGTTAGGGCCCGAAGGATATAATTACCCAGGCAATTAGATAAAATAACACTTCAAAGGCACCTCCTTGTGAGGGTCTCTGTCAGTGAAGTTCTCTGTAGACACTATGTCAGTGGACAACTTAAAACAGTGCTGTCTAAGGTGTGACCCACGATAGGCCTGAGGCCTATATTTTACCTTTCTGGGTTTCACCCAAAAATGTAACTGGATGTGGCGTAAATGATGTGCCTCCTGACCCCAGAGACACATCTTTTTCATTTTGCTAATTTAGCTCCAAGTCTGCATTCCTCTCCGCAAATCACTGGATACAGACGGACACACCCAGCAGCTCACAAGAGAGAGGACTGCCTGGGAGTGGAGGCTGGGAAAGAAAAAAGTGGAGGCCAATTACGCTGACGTTGGCTTCCCTTAGCAGTGAGAAGCTGAACTAAGGGAAGCCACTGCTATGCCTAGAGAGCCCCAACCTCTCATCTCATTACCACCTAGGGCTGAGAAATCTCCTAGTGTAGACTCACTGTATCATACAAGGAGGGAGGTAAGAAAAAGATCTTAATCCCAGCCTCCTTTCAAAGCCCCGTGGCCTGAATGAACACTGAATGGAAAACCTTCCTCACCTGAACAGAGAGACCTTTTTTCGGGTGGGCAGCAATCTCTCTACTTCCTTTTTGGTGTAGTTGAGGTGCTTCAGCAGTGAGTTCTGCTTCATGATATAGAGGAGTTCTGCTAGAAAGAAGGGGTCTTCCTCACTCAGCAGCTCTTCTACTGAGAAATAATTAAAAAGTTCCAGGGCTGAGCTGGACTTCTCCAGCTTCTTGTGGAAGATCAAGTCTTGGCAGAGAAACTTTAGTTGCTCCACCTCACGATCCCCCAGGTTTCCATCAATTTTCAGAAGCCGCTCTCTAAAGTCCTCGCTATGATTAGCATCTGAATTGGAAGTCACGGCCATTCTGAAAGAGTCAGAGAGGTCAGGCAGTGTGTTAGAGAGCTAAGGACACATGGCACCTCAACTTCCAAGGCCCTCACCCTCTTCTCTGTTCCAGACACTAGACTCGCCTAGAAATGCTGAAAAGTAAAAAAGATTACTGCAATAAAACTCACTGTGAAGATACTTCAACAACCAATAGCTCAGAAAACTCGACCCCAACTCTTGTATGCTAACTCTTTAGGATGTCTGGAGGGAGCTTTTATTGGAACTCATTTACCCTGATTCCCCTGAAATCAAAATATCTCCCATGGGAGCTAGTCAAAATGGGGGATCAATACAATTTTTCCCATTGGAGTTTTTCTGGTTGGAGCTCTTAATTCATTCCCACCAAATGGAGGAAACAGCACTTACATTTATGCCCTACATTTTAGAAATAAAGCAATCTGGGAGTTTGTATTTCTGAAGTGTCTACCAACCCAAGAACAATGAAGTAACATTGCTAATTATAACAGGACACACCGTATCCAACAGAAAGAGAAACCATAATCTTAGACCCCAGAAACAAAGGGGGGTTCTAGTCAAGTTGCTGAAATCAATGTAGGAAGTCACAAATTACCTAAGTCAGTATTTCCAACTGACCTGTTCTTAAACTGTGGTATTTTCTACACTAAATGTCATTCGAGTCAGAGGAGCAATAAATTGATAAAAAATTCTTCAATGTAATACTATTCATTCTATAAGGACTTGAGGTATATACGCACTATGCAAGATTTGGCTATTTAGAAACAAGAAACTACTTTCTAAAGGAAAGAGAACATAGGAAAAAAACAAAAATATCAATAACCAAGAGTGGTTACATCTAGGTGGCATAATTATAGATAATATAAATTTTCCTCTGGGCTCCTGTCCAAGTTTTTCAAATTTTATGCAATGAACATATATGATATTTATGGTTAGAAAAAGGAAACAAAAAAAAATGCCATTTTAATGTGACCATCCCTGAGGCCTTCCCTTCTAGCAGCTCTATGATACAGTTTCTTGGAGACATCTCCTATTCTATTATTATTATTATTATTATTATTATTATTATTAAATTTATTAGGGTGACTCACATCCTCTAGAATAGCTACCCAACAAGACAAATAATAACAAGTGTAGGAGAGGCTGCGGAGAAAAAGGAATCCTCATATACTGTTGGTGGGAATGTAAATTGGTACAGCTGTTATGGAAAACAGGATGGAGGCTCCTCAAAAATTTAAGAATAGAATTACCGTATGACCCGACATCTTCCTATTCTAACACATCATACATTTGCCTTGAAGTTTCCTGAAAGATTCCAAATCTCTAACTTTGGTGAGTCTGCCAGGCATTATCTCTTGTTTGTAGACTAGTATATTTCTACCAGTAAGTCTGTGTTGAAGCCTTCCTGGGGCTTTTAAAACTTTCATTTTCCCCGGGCCAGCTAATAAATCCAGCCAAAACTAGGGCCATTATTGAAAATAAGAGTTTTTGCAAGTTTCTATGACATGAAGCAAGGGAAAAGGCTGTGGAGTGTAAGACCTGCAGCATCGGGAGAAAGGTGTTAATTACATACCTTCAAATCAAATTTCACTGATCCTCTGGAAGTAAATGGTTGTTGGAGAAATCGACTGAAAACAAAGTTTTAAAGAAATTAGAATCCTCTGGGTACTCCAAGTTCCAAGGAAGCTCCCGTTTTAGCCGGGAAGAGAACTCACGACTTGTTGCTGGTTGTGCAAGTGAAAACTGGTTGGTCTGGTTTGACTGACTTGCTGTTAATATTAATTCCCTGCTGGTGTCGTCACTGCCCTCTTCCCCTCCTCCTTTTCCTGGGGTTAGAATAATCCTGATAAACAGCGTCTCCTGCAGGGAGACTCACAACTTTTCCACCACAGAGCCACCTCAGAGCTCGGGATTTCCCCACGCAAAGCCAAGGGCCCTTACAAATGAACTGGAAGGCACTAAGCACTCTGAAAGTTAAAAAGGGAAGTGTCCGTTTTTCTAAACATCTCCTTCCCCAAATTCACTTAAATTTTAAAATAAAACCCAACCTTACAACAAAGAAAAATAATAAGAGGGGAAAATGCTGAAAGGAGAAAAGGAAAAATAAATAAAACCCAAAAAGCTCATGAAATAGTAGTCAGCCATTAACCCTTTCTCAAATAAGCCCATGTGCAAATAAACAAACAAAAATGTAAGGCAAAAAAGAAGGCGGGGGGGGGGAAGGGGGGGAATTGAACTGTAGGCCCATTTGAGGTACTTTCAAGGAACTCAGCTAAAAATAGACAAAACTGATGAAGTCTGTGCCCTAACAGCACATTCAAGGCAGCAGGAAAGAGACTTTGAAGACATTATTTCTAGGAATAAAAACAGTAACTAATACTTATATCACAACTACCATGTGCCAGGCCCAAGTCTCTAAGAGAAATATTATTACCATGACCCCTCTTTTAAGATGTGAAAACTAAGACACAGAAAAGTTGGGTGATTTATCCAAAGTCACACAGTGAGCTAGTGGGAAAGCCAAAACTTAAACTAGCAAGTTTGGCTCTAAGTCACTACACCATAATTCAGCTAATTCAAATGTGCAGAGCTTCGGGAAGCAGTACAAAATCTTAGATATTTTATCTCTCAAAAAAAATAAGATTTATGATACGTTATTAACAAATGTGTTAAAGTGTATCCGTATCCTAGCTATCAGCTAAAGAACTGTGTTTAATAAAGACAAGCCTTTGTAGTGATATGGTTGCACAACAGTGTAAATGTACTTAATGCTACTGAATTGTATGGCTAAGGGCCGTACAAATGGTTAAGGGCCAGCCGAGTGGCTTGTTGGTTAAGAGTTGGCTTGGGAGCACGAGCTCTGAGCAGTAGGGCCACCAGTTCGGATCCCACATGAGGGCCAGTGATGCCATGCCCCCTACAGCTAAGATGGTAAACAACAGCTCGACCTGAAGCTGGGCTGCCGTGAGTCGCCCACGATGGCATAGGCTGCAGTGGGGCTGCAGTGGGCTGCCGTAAGCTACCGTGACTGGCCAGTAGCCAGTGTGAGTGCCTGGCAGCTAGCATGAGCCACCATGAGCCACCGTGAGCGACCATCCAATGGCAGGCAACTGATCTGCCTCATCCAGGAAGAGTGCAATGATCACAATACCAACATGGGCTGGTGAAGCGACGTCCTCCACAACTAGACTGAAGAACAAAAGAACAGCAACTTGTCTGTTCCCCTTCCCCGATTCCCCAATGCTGTTCACTCCCTCAATTCCCCAATAAAATCTTAAAAAAAAAAAAATGGTTAAAATGCTCTGTGAGATTCCAGTGAATGGGCTTTTAAGTTAGATGGAAACCATTTTCAAAATACGCATGTGAAACTTTGTGAGCTCCAGTTCCAAATAAATCTATTTCATATCTAGTCTCTGGCCAGGAATATCCTATCATCATTTATGGTCTCTGTGTTTTGCATTCTTTGGTTACCCTATGTGTATTTCTGTCTCCCTCATTTTCCTCTGTGTCTGTCACCCATCAGCTTCTCCCGACTGCCCAGTGACTCACAATGTGCAATGTCAGCATTTGTTGTCCTGTTACCACCATGGATTTGACCTCAGTCCACAACAGCTTTTCATATCAAAGTCATGTCCTTTGTGTAAATCAACTTCTGTAGTATTAATCTAAGAAGCACACTTGAAGTGAATAATTAATAATTTAAAATATTAACAATTTACAAAAATTTAAAAATGGTTAAAATGGTAAATTTTATGCTATATATATTTTAACACATTTTTAAAAAAAAACATAAAGACAGATAAGCCCTCAGTGTTGGTCTTCTATTCAGTTGTTCACTTTAAATATTTCACTTCCTTAGGCCATTTCAGGAGGCAGTTTGGTGAAACTATCACTTCTCACCCTGTTAATAAAGTACATTAGGTTTTTCAATTTTTTCCATAATATTAAATATTTAAGCTCTTCCTATGTGTGAAGCACTGAATTGGTCACCATTAGAAAGCAGAAGTGAATAAAACTGAGTGTCTGCCTCCCATAATAACTGTGACTACTACCATTTCTTGACCCCTCCTTTTCTGATGAACTGTCTGAAGTCAGCACTATTATCCACATTCAATAGATGAGGAAATCAAAGTTCAGATCATCCCAAAAGAAGAGATAGGAATTCAGGATTCAAACCTAGGTCCCCCTGATTCCAAATCCCATGCTCTTGATCCCAAAGCTACTTACAGCTGACTCCTTAGGACATAACGTAATATCTGTAATTATTGGGCAGGGTGAGGCTGCCATGGGGCTTTGCCTAAGTGCCACAGGAGACCCAAGGAGCAAGGGATGAATCCAGAGACAGGGATGACTTGGAGGAGAAAGCATCTGATCTAAGCCTGGAAGGTAAAGGTAGAATAGACACCTGAAGTCAACTTAAACTTTTATCCTGGTACTTCTAGTACTCAAGGGAAACACTTGAACCAACTTACAGAGGTGAGATTGTGTGCTGTTATTTGTATTCAGTGTTTTGTATTTCCTCTCATTTGGAACACAATTACTGAGGGCATGCTGACAATGAGTTCATGGGAGTGAGAAGAATAAACATCTCTTACAGCCTCTTTCCTCACTGGGCCCACGTGAAGCGCGAATCAAAATCTTTATAGCCTCTTATAGTGGCGAAAGTCAACTACTGCCCTGGTGACAAAGGGGAAATGCCAGACTGTTTCTGCCTTGGGAGGGGATGGTGGTGACAGTAGTTGGCTTTTCTTAAAATCCAGGCTTTGGTCCAAGTTTCCCATCCTGAAAGTCTATAAAGGGAAGCTTTATAAGAGTAAAAACTTCTGAATTACAGAATGGATACAAGTGATAGGGGAGGTGGGTGTACTAACTGGAGAAGAGCTCAGTGCCTTAAAACTTCCCCTCCCCTTTGTGCTAGCAGGTTCTTTTGATTAGCCATCCCATCCCTAACTTCCAGGACCCCCTTCATCCTTTTAAAGTGTACAATTCAGTGGTTTTCTGTATGTTAAAGTTGTGCCATCATCACCATAATCTAATTTCAGGACATTTTCATCTACCCAAAAAGAAACCCCATACCTATTAGCCATCGTTCCCTATTCCTGCCCTCTCCCAGTCCCTAGCAACCACTAATCCACTAACAGTCTCTACGTATTTGTCTATTCTGAATATTTCATATAAATAAATCATACAACACATGGCACTATGTGTCAGATTTCTTTCACTTAGCAAATGTTTTCATCCACGTTGTGGAACATATCAGTACTTCATTTCTGATAATATTCCATTGTATAGATATACCACATTTTGTTCATTTATCTACTGATGGAAATCTGAATTGTTTTCATTTTTTTGGACATATTAATATGTGAATTACAATTCACTGAAAAAAGAAAGGGAGATTTAGGATAGGTCACAATCACGTCATAACCTTGTGATAATTTTATGTGTCAACTTGATGGCTAAATGATACCCAGAGAGCCAGTAAACATTATTTCTGGGTGTGTCTGTGAGAGTGCTTTGGAAGAGATTTAGCATTTGAATCAGTAGACTGAGTAAAGAAAATCTGATTTCACCAATACAGGTGGGCAACATCTAATTCATTAAGTGTCCAACAAAAAGGGAAGAAAGGCAAATATTTCTCTTCTTCAACTGGGATGTTCATCTCCTACCCTCAGACATTGGAGCTCCTGGTTCTCAGCGCCTTTGGACTTCCGGACTTAAACAGCAGATCTCCTCATTCCTCCACTCTAATCCTCACCCCGCCCCCCAGCCACCATTTTATTGTGTATGCACTGAACAATCTTGAAGATTTCTAAAGACAGAGGTGACAAAGCTGTATTTAGGAAGATTCTTTGGGTTGCTATGTACGAAATCATAGGATTGAGAGGCTGGGGCAAAATCAGTGAGAAAGCTATTATCATCATTCAATAAAGAGGCCCCCTGTGTTCATCGCAGCATTATTTACAATAGCCAAGATATGGGAATAATCTAAGTGCCCATTGATGGATGAATGGATAAAGAAGATATGGTATATATTTCAGTGGAGAGGTAATGAAGGCAGGGGAATTGTACTGATGGAGATAGATGGAAAAGACATTACAGATATAGAACCAACTTGACTTGGAAAATAGCTAGATATAGAAATACAGGAGAAGGTAGACCACAGTGAAAACGATGTTCTGAGATCCTATTAACTTAAATTGGAGACACAGGCAGAAGACATTTGAAACAAAGGGTTTTTGTTTTTCATGTTTGGAGTATATCGAGTTTGAGGTGCCAGAGGGAAAATCAAGTAGAAGCATCTGCCAGGAAGTTGCAGGGTGAAATCTGAACTTTAAGAAAAGAGGCTGCGCCAGAAATATCCGTCTTGTTAGTGATGTAAGAGTATTAATTTAATCTACAAAGTTGTCAAACAAAAAGAAAAAGAAAATAGAGAAAACAAAGGAATGACCTTTGGGAATATCCACATTTAGGGATCAGGAGGGGAAAGATACCAAGAAGACTTGCCAGACAAGTCCTTGATAGAACTTACTTATATAGTGGAATACCCTGGAGAAGTAGGAAAGGGGCAATGACCCAATAGAATCCAAGGATCACTGGTTTGGTAACTAAGATCAATGTCACCCTTGGATTTTATACATTTCGTAGAATGATTAAGGTGAAATCTAGATAGCAGGGAAGTATAGAGTAAATGGGAAAGGTGGAAGTGGAGGAAGTATAGACTAGCCTAAAATTTACATAAGACAGTGGTTTGAAACAGAGGGACTTTGAGTCAGAGCTTGGTTTTAGACTGAAGGATAAAAGACAAAGGAAGAGATTAAAGACGCAAGACAGTCGAAATAATGCTCAGTCATGGCAGAAGGCTGACTTATGCCAGAAGAGGGACTAAGAAGGGGATAGAAATCCTAGGTCTGGGGAAGAAAGTCCTTACCAAATAAGAAAAAAAGATGTTTCTTGTATCATCATTTAAACAGTGAAAAACTGAATGACTTAAATATACAAAGATATATATATATATATATATATATATAGAGAGAGAGAGAGAGAGAGAGAGAGAGAGAGAGAGAAATGACCACCTGAATGAAAAGAAAGTGTTAAAATAATATACCATTTATGTTTAAAATAAAATAAATACATTGTGTTTGTATATATTAAAGAAACTAGACCATTTTTTAAATAAGTAATTTTTATTTTATTTTTTAAAGTTACAATGATATGTACTTTGTATAAAATATAACAAATAATACTATTGAGTTTATTCAAAATTCCCAACATACTAACATTCCCAACATTGGGTACATCAAGGCTTAATATAAAACTACAATGATCAAAATAATGGCGTATTGGTGAAAGACTAGAACAAAGATCAATGGAACATGTAGAGGGTCCAGAAATAAAGTCACAGAAATATAATCGACTGATCTTTGGCAAAGGAACAAAAACTGTGGCGTCCCACACAGCAAGGGTGGTGGGGAGTGAGAGGGACGGCACAAGGTTAAAGAAACACAACAGTCAATTACAGAGTTAAAGCAGGGCCAGGGGGCTGCAGCCTCTCTGGGTCTGAGCCCCGAATCGGGCGAACGCATAGCTTTTATTAAGAAACTTCAAAGAAGGGAACCTTGTTTTTTTTTAAGTCCTTGTGATAAGTGCCTTATGGCTGCTTTTCATCAACCAGCCCCATTGTATTTCAACACCTGCTGTGCCTTCATACTCCCACACATACACAACCCCCAGGATGGTGCAGCTGTACTGCGGCCGTGAAAATAAGGGAGACAACTGACATCATTCCGTCGGGTCTCAGCGTTCCGAGGCACTCGCTTGAGGAAGCTTTACCAATATCTTTTCACCAGGTCTCAGCATTTCGAGACACTGCCTCATGACCTCATTAGGTCAGGGGTTGGTGTCGGGGGGCGGTCAAGGATAAAGCTGTAAGGCAACATCAAACAATTCAATGGAGAAAAGACTGTGTTTTCAAAAACTAGTGCCAGAACAATAGGACAATGCAAAAACAATAATACTAATAATGTAGACACAGACCTTATACCTTTCACAAAAAATTAACTCAAAATGGATCATAGACTTAAATGTAAAATGCAAAACTCTACAACTTCTAGAAAATAACATAGGAGAAAACCTTGGGTGTGGGGTTGAATTCTTTGATACATCTAAAGCAAAATCCATGAAAAGAAAAAAATTGATAAGTTGGACTTCATCAAAATTAAAACTTCTACTCTGTAAAAAATACTAGAATGAAAAGACAAACCACAGAGTGGGAGAAAATATTTGTAAAATGTATCTGATAAAGAAATTGTATGCAAAATATACAATGAACTCTTAAAACTCAACAGTAAGAAAATAAACAATTCAATTAAAAAAATCATGGGCGGCCAGTTAGCTCAGTTGGTTAGAGCTCAGTGCTCCTGAGCCACTGAGCTGTGCCCTCCACAACTCGATTGAAAACTACTTGACTTGGAGCTGAATGGGTCCTGAAAAAACACACTGTTCCCCAATAAAGTTAAAAAAAATCAGCAAAAAAGTTAAACAGACATCTCAACAAAGATATACATATTGCAAATAAGGATATGAAAAGATGCACATCATCCTGTCATTAGGTAATCAAAAATTAAAACAATGTGATACCACTCCCCATCTACTAAAAAGGTCAAAACCCTAACACTAGCAAATGTTGGCAAGGATGCACAGCAACAGGAACTCTGCAAAATATAGTACAGCCGCTTGGGAATACGGCCTTGTACTTTCTTTCAAAGTTAAACATAGGCCTACCATACAACAATTGATCCGAAGGAGTTAAACATTTATTTCTATATAAAAATTAAACACACAAATGTTTATAGCAGCTTTATTCATAATGTCAAAACTTGGAAGCAACCCAGATGTCCCTCAATAGGTAAATGAACAAACACTCTGTGGTATATCTATACAATGGAGTATTATTCAGTTACTTAATGTCATTTTGCTCATTTTTCTCATCTATACAATAGAAAAAAATAACAATGAGGACAATAATACCTCATAGAGCTGTTTTGAAGATTAAAAGAGATAATTCATGGGCCGGCAGAGTAGCACGTTGGTTAAAAGCTGACTTGGGACTCCAGAGGGCCTGGGTTCGGATCCCACATATGAGGGCCAGTGAC
>NW_017731373.1:5319309-5367751 GCF_001890085.2 Hipposideros armiger | reverse complement strand
GCGATGGTTAAGAACTGGCTTGGGACGCCAGAGGGCCCCGGTTCAGATCCCACATATGAGGGCCAGTGACACTGCCCTCCACAGCTAAGATGCTGGACAACAGCTCAACGTGGAGCTGGGCTGCTGGGAGTAGCCAGCGACGATGTAGGCCCCTGCTGTAGTGGGCTGCCATGGGCTACCATATGTAGCCAGCAGCCAGCATGAGCGACTAGCAGCCGCAGTGAGCGGCCGTCCAGAAGCCGGCGACTGATCTGCCTCACCCGGGGAAGAGCGCAATGATGGTGCCAACTTGGGCCAGTGAAGCGACATCCTCCACAACTAGACTGAAGAAAAAATGACAGCCAACTTGTCTGTTCCCCTTCCCCCAATTACCTAGCACTGTTCCCATCCCCCCAATTCCCCAATAAAAATCTTAAAAAAAAAGAAAAGAAAAGAAACAAACAAACAGCATAACTAAATTTAAAAATTATTAAAAAAAAAAAAGACAAGACATGTGGTCATGCCACCTCTCTTCGGGGAGAGGATGGGGCTGGAAATGTAAGGTAATGACTCTCACAAACAGCTGAGTGCAGTCTGATGCCTTCCCTGGAATGCATGCCACATATTTCCGATGTTTGTTCTAATTTCTAAAGAACACCAGAATATAAGGCTGGTTGTAAACATTCTAGATCTGGCACTACCACTGATTTTCTTTGAGATTTGGGAACAAGTCACTTAAAAGCTGTGTGCCTCAATTTCTTCAATCATAAAATAAATGTTCTTCTTTTGGAATACATTATGGTTGACAACCCCACAGGGAAGCTCTGTGCCTCACTTTTTCCTAACTAACAGGATCCCAGCTTTTGGAAACCATGTGCCTCAAAGAGCTGAACCCCTCCCAGTCCCAGGGGACTGAATCTGGGCTAGTATAAACCAACCATACTAATCCCATTCCTTCTGCCAATGATTAGTTTAAGAATGGACATCTTGAGGAGGAGGGCTCTGGGAAATTTTTCCTTTATCTTAAGAAGAGACACAAGGAAGAGATATTTACTCTTCTGTCCTTTAGGTGTGATACTTGAACCTGTGGCCATCTTGTGACCATTAGAAGGCAAATCTGAAAATAAAAGCCAAAACACTAACTACAGAGGAAAGGTGGAAAGCATGAAGTCCTTGATTACATCATTGAGCCAATGAATTAACCAATCAAGCAACTACTCCCCTACCTCTAGACCTGCTGCTTAATGAAGGTAAACAAACAAAAAACTGGGTCTTTTGGTTATAAGTTACGTCTTGTTACTTGCATCTAAAACATTCTGAATGATACAATACTTACCATCTAGAACCAAGAAGGCACACATTAATGTGAAAGATTTTCAAAATTCAATGTACAAGATTACACAAGATACTACATTACTTTTTATTTTTAAATATAAATAGAAATTAGACTATAGTAAGAATACACAGGGGAAACTAGGTCACAAAAAATCAAAACAAATCTGATGGTCCAGTCAATAATTTCAGCAATGTGTTTATCTGTACCAATGGATAAAGTGTAACTATAAAAAACAGCTCATCTGATTGGATGATGGACTCAGGTAAATCGCCTTGGAAGGCATTCTAAGACTTACAACTCAAGCCCTGAGTCATAGACTACCTACTCTGACCATTAACCTTAGAGAATCTGACAGGAAAATCTGAAAAAATAAGAATATAAATAACAACAATTAAGAAATGTCCAAATACACTAAACAAATACTCTTGGTAAAGAAGTATGCTGATCAGTTTTGTAATCATTGTAATATTGTCTATTTTTTTTAAAAGATTTCATTGGGGAATTGGAGGGGAACAGTGCTGGGGAATCGGGGGGGGGGGGGAAGGGGAACAGACAAGTTGCTGTCCTTTTGTTCTTCAGTCTAGTTGTGGAGGATGCTGCTTCACTTGCCCAAGTCGGCACCATCATTGCGCTCTTCCCGGTCAAGGCAGATCAGTCACCGGCTTCTGGACGGCCACTCACGCTGGCTGCTGGCTACACACAGTAACCCAGGGCAGCCCACTGCAGCAGGGGCTGCAGCCTACGCCGTCGCCAGCAACTCACGGCAGCCCAGATCCAGGTTGAGCTGTTCAGCATCTTAGCTGTAGAGGGCAGTGTCACTGGCCCGCATATGTGGGATCCGAACCAGGGCCCTCTGGCATCCCAGGCCAGCTCTTAACCAACGTGCCACTCGGCCGGCCCTGCTTTTGTTTTTTAAGGAGGGCACAGCTCACAATGGCCCATGCGGGGATCGAACTGGCAACCTTAGTGTTATCAGCATCATGCTGTAACCAACTGCGGTAACCGGCCACCCCACTTATGCTGTTTTGATTACTATAGCCTTGTAGTATAATTTGATATCAGACAGCATGATACCTCCAGCTTTGTTCTTTCTCAGGATTGCCATGGTTATTCTGGGTTTTTATATTTTATGATTCATATTTTATGATTCCATATTTTATGATTCCATATGATTCATATTTTATGATTCCATATAATATGATTCCATATTATATGATTCCAAGTATGAATATTTTATGATTCCAAAATATGATTCCATAAAATCATATTTTATGATTCCATATATTTTATGAATCATATTTTATGATTCCATATGGAATCCAAAAAATTCCATATTTTATGATTCCACCTCAGAAGCTATAGTCAAATACTGCTTTCTGTCAAGCATCCCTCACAGAGGGTGATATCAGCACAGGCCAAGATCTCACTTCACCCACATCACATTTATACACACTAACCTAAAAACTACTTTCTGGCTAGTAATAGAGAATGTAGGGCTAAAAAGGGCCTTTGGTTTTTCATTTGCAAGAGAGGATGAGTTTCTTTCTCAGAGTGTGCTGCAGCCCGACGTAGTACCTCTCCTTAAGAGACACTCTGGTGTTCCAGTCATACACACTGTCATTGAGTTCAAGGTGGAGTTCCAGAAGTGGGCGTCTTCTGGAGGGAAGAAGAAAGGCAAAAATGAATGCCATGCAAATATCAAAGAGGAGACAGATTATCACTAGGGTAAAATGAGCCAACTGTCATGAAAGTGCTTTGAAATTGTTCTTTTCTAAATACTCTACAAACAGCTTCGTACGTCCAGCCAGGTGGCAGCACTCTGGCCCAATGACCTCAGTTTCCCTCCCCAAGGAGAAATTGAGCCTTACTCTGGAGACACACTAGCCAAATGATGACCCGCCTGGATCATCTCTATGCAAAGGCAGGATGCATGTAAAAGACCAATAATACCGCTGGCCCATGGAGTGTCCGCTTTGGAAGGTGGAGCTGCTCCTGCTCTAGCTCTCCCCTTATTGCTGAGCCACCACTGAGGGGGCTGGGGGCCGCAGGCCATGAGATTTATTCCTGGGGTCCCCAGAGCTACAACAGAATGCATTTCACAGGCGGCTCAGAAGCATCATTCTAAACTGTAATTGGGGGCAACTGAAAAAAAGACTGCTAATCTTACATTTGAGGGAAAGTATGACACCATTCAGCTTAAATGGAAACCAGGTCACCAGTGTTTCCCTTAGAAAAGTATTCTTGCCAATAAACATCAAAATGTCTATATAACAAAAACTTGCAGACCTGAACAGTCAGGTACCATTATTCACCTGTCAAATTGTCAAGACTTGGGGAAATAAGAGTACGCAGTGCCGCTGAGAACTCGGGGACACAGACACTCTCATCCGAAGCTAGTATAACTGTCCCAGAGGACAATCTGAGAAGATGCATCAAGGGCTTTTAAAAGTACATGTCATTTTGACACAGTAATTCCACTTCTGAGAATTTTCCCAAGAAAACAATTAAAGATAAACACAAATACTGGGTTACAAAGATGCTGAAAACTTTCTTTTTGTGAAAGCAAAACACAGTCCAATGCCTGAAGATTGGTCAAGTAAATTATGCTACAGCCATATTATGGTTACTCTGGAGACATTAAAATGATGCTGTAGAAAGAAATGTGACTACTGACATGTGAAAATGTATGTGATATACTGTTACACAAACTAAAAGCGGGTTTTAAAGTAATAGCAGATGATGATTCCATTTTGACTTAAAAAATATTAATGTATGATTGTCTGGATATCCAAAAAATATCTGGAAGGCAATATGACAAGATTTGATTAACAGAGGTTGGTTCTAATAAGTAGGATTAGGACTGCTTCTTATGTTCTGCTTTTAGCATCTATATTTCATGTGTTTTATATATACATATGAGAGAGAGAGAGAGAGAATGAATTGCTTTTGTAATACCAACAATGAACATTTTCTTAATTTTGAAAAAAAATATCCAAACTACAAGCTGACTAATAAGTGACTTCTGAAAGCACAAAGCTTTCATACACTGTGTGGGGTCTGCATCATAGTCCTAAGGAAAACCCTCCCTGCTTAGAAACGTATCAAACATGGCAGTGGTAATCTCCAAATCAGTAGCAGGAAAATAAACAAGTGGTCCAGGGAAGGGCCACGACCTAGGTGGCTCACCTTTCTTTCCTCAGTATCTCGGAGAGGCACTTCAGGTACAGGGATGGTGAGCTGGAGGGCCGCTCCAGCAGAGACACGTCTGCTTTGCACAGGCTCCAGAAGAAATCAGCTTCTCGGTGAACTGTGCAGGGCCCTGGCTGCCTTGCCTTAGAATCCACATTGTTCACTGCTGGCCCATCTACCTCCAGGATGCTGCTGTCCTCTGGGAGGCTGTCTGACACGACGTAGTTCTGAATAAAAAAGAGCTTTGGCTTTCCTAAGAGAGAAGGGCATGCATCTCCCATGAACATCCTCCTGATCTGATCCAAGGGGAACCCTGAGTGAGTCTGATCCACACCAAACATACTCTGGGAGCCCCCTCGGCTCACCAGGACACACACAAAGCTGTCATAGTCTTGATGTTGAGGCTTATGGGCAACTTGGCGAAGAATCTGAATTAAATGGCTCATACTCGGATACAAGCAAATCTGGACATCATAACCCAAGGAAGTGAAGGTGTCCTGAAGAACCTCTGCGGGAAAAAAAAAGGCCCTTTCTTAAAATAATAGACAAGTACATAGGAATATACTGTATATATTTGCAGAGCTCAGATCCCAACAGCTGCAGAAAGGGTGGCATGCGTCATGAGTTCCCTCACCTCCACCTGCTGTGGGCTGATATGAATCAAGCCCCTAATATACAAGTAGTGACTGTTTCCAGACTCTCCAGTTCTTCTCATGACCTGCTTTCCAGTGTAATTTTCAACTACACAGTGCCTCCAAAGATTCCTCTCCTAGTTTCCAGGAATCCTGGGTTGACTTTGCCTCCAGAGGCAGTGGAAGGCAGTGGAAAAAGAAGACTTTGAGTCTGCTGGCCCTGCCTCACCTAAGGGCCACATGACCTTTAGGAAATGAGTCTTCTTAGCTTTAAATGGAAGTAATGATACCCACTCTGTGACAACGCTGTGAGGATTAAATGAGATAATACAAATAAAACTCCTGGTGCTCAATAAAAATCAGTTCCCATTCCCTTAAGACAAAATTTTTTTTGTCCATCTTCTAGAAGTTTTGATGGCCGTGGAATCATAGAAACTCTACCCAGTCCACTTCTTTCCTATTTTCTCAGTTTGCTTTCATTGAAGAAATAAACACAGCCTCCAGAATTGTTTTCTTTCTCAGAGCAAGAAAGACAACTTTGTCTTCCTTATTCAAAACTTCTCCATTCTTTCGAGCCACCCATTAATTTTCTGTTTCTTATCTGAGGGGTGCCTCCAGTGTTTAGTTCCTCTGAGGGGAAGAAAAACTGTTCTGTCCTAAGCCCAGAGGCTAAACAAGCATCTCCTAATTCAGGTCTCACCTAAACCATTAGCCCATTAACTTCTCTGGGTTTGTTTCCATGTCTCATGACTATGTGCCCATCTCTCTTCTTCCCCTGGGGTATGGTCTTCCAGAAGTCCACCAATGCATTCACCCCAAACCAAATGACACACAGTAATTAGAACAGATGTCACTTCCACCAAGGAACAGAGGGGTCCCACCTTCTACCAGTTTAGGCATCACAGGAAAGCATCACGGGGAGATATACAACTGAAGGTACACATAACTGTTTACTACAAATTCTCAGTTCTATACACTAAATGGGAACAATTTAAAGTCTGGATAGTCACAAATAATTCAAAGATTCACAGCTTCAACCACCTTCTTGCCCTGCAACCTTTACCGAGCACTAACTATAAAAGTGAAAAACCAAGCAATCGCAATTTCTCTTCTATTGATAGCTTCTCAGCAGGAAATAGGAAAAAAGATAAAAGGTACGAAAAGAAACACAGCTGTGGATAAACAAACAGCTAGAATAACAGCCACTGAATACATAAGAGTTGGCCTGAGTGCTCTGAATTTAATTTATCCAGCCTATGAACAGTATCTGGACACATTCACATAGGGTCGAGTAGAACTTTACACTAAGAAGAGCTAAGACCGTGGCCTCACATGCTACTAGATTTGGCACTTTTAAATATGTCCACGAGTTCTTTGACACTCCTCCCTTAAAAAGATAGAGAGTAATTACCTCCTCTTGAATGAAGACCATACCTGGTAACTTGTTTTTAATGAATGGAATGTGGCAGAAGGGATACTATGTGACTTCCAAAGCTAGATCCCAAAAAGGTTAGTTTCCTCCTGGCTCTTTCTCCCTTTTGAATTGCTCATCCTGGGGGAAGCCAGCTGCAATGTCAAGCAGTCCCATGAAGAGGCCCAGGAAAAATGGAGGCCTCGCACCAACTTTCCAGCCACATGAGTGAGCCACTAGAGAAGATCCTTTAATCCCACTCACGCCTTCAGATGCCCCCAGCTGACATTTGACCACTACTTCCTGAGAGACTCTGAGCCAGAACAGCGCAGCTCAGCCACTCGTAAATTCCCGAGCCACAGAAATTTTGAGAGATATAAATATATTAGCATCATTCTTTTAAGCCACTAAATTTTGGAGTGACTTGTACACATTATTAAATATTTCACCAGGTAAGTCCTTTGACTTCTTTTGTCAGGAAAAGGAAATACAATATCCATGACTTAAGACTGTAGATGGGCTATTTACCTATTTTGCTGTGTATAATGTGTACTTTTTTGCCCAAATTTGTGAGGGAAAAATAAGGATGCTCATTATATATGGATAGTACTAATTCCGTATTTATATAAATGTTTTTAATTCTTTTATTTATGCTTATGAGTTTAAAGTGTCACTCTAGAAATCAATAACAATATCCATATGCAAAATAATACCCTGGAATAGGATAACTGGTTTTGTTCAACTTACAATGAACTTGCAACAACGAAGTGTTCTTGGCCTTCTCTGATGCATAAATCGTAAATTTGTTAATGGTACGTACAATTTCTTGTACCATAATACGTTAAAAAATAAATGCTAAAATTCCTTTATAATACAAAAAAACAAGTACCTAAATGTAAATAGATAAAAATTTAATTAAAAAATTAAAACAAAAGATTTTTTTCCCCTGAAAGTTTGGGCCAAAACGTGGGTGCACATTATACATGGGAGCACATTATACATGGAAAAATATAGTACTTGTCTCCTCTGCCTACCCACGGGTAAGGGTGAAAAAAAAATGAATTATCTATCACATAATAATGAAGACATATAAACTGAATAAATGAGAAACATAAACAGAAATAATCTCAGAGACACAGAGGAAAAACTGAGGGTTACTAGTAGGGAGTGGGTAGAGATGAAGGGGAAGGGGAAGGGACGAGACAATTCAAACTGGTAACTACAATATGGCCCCAGGGATAGAAAAGACAGTCTGGGAAATATAATCAATAATGTTGGAAATACTTTTTAGGGGGCCAGATGGACTCATGTCTTGTTAGGGAGACCACTGCATAGATGGTGTAGAGGCCTGACCACCGCACTGTATTTCTGAAGCTGATGTTGAATACTATTGTATGTCAACTACAATTATATATACATATAGTCACAGGATGTGGAGTAGAGAGTGGGAATGGAGTCAATGGAATTGTAATAGATAAGCATGATATCGGGGGTGGAAGGGCAGTAGATGGGGGAGGGGGGTTGTTTCTGTATGAGGGGTGAAAAGGATAACTATTGCATTGTTCTGTACACCTGAAACTAATAATAAAAAAAAGAAAAAGAAAAAAAAATAATAAATTAGCTCATGAAAAAAATAATAATAATAATGAAGAGATATAAAGAAGTTGCCAATCTCCTTAAAATCCTATGATAAATAAGTATTATCCAGAAAACGAAGAACACAATACACAGTGGCTGATATCCTATTAAATAACTTACTTGTCCTCACAGGATCTCAGTGTAGCAGAAAAGGCCTAGCAGTGTTGCCCCTGCATCGCCTCTGAGGGTGTGGGCAAGGCTTCGGTACCCAGGACTGTGCTCAGATTGAAACCCAGGCTGTACAGTGAGAGAACCTGTACTAGGACCCCAGCTCCATCATTGTGTTTTATGCCAAATACAGTAAAACCTTGGATTGCGAGTGACTTGGTTTGCGAGTGCTCCGCAAGATGAGCAAACATTTCTAATACATTTTAACGTGGTAAATGAGCAATGTCTTGCAATACAAGTAGTTTGTTTCTAGAACAAATTATGCTCGCAAACCAAGGTATGACTGTACTTCCTTTCAGGACTCACATGTCTCCAATCACTGAATATTCTCTCCAGTAGGGGGCAGAAGCAAACAGAAACACCAGCCTCAAAGCTGTGTTTACTTCCCTTAGAATGGTTCACTTCCCTCAAAACTCTCACTTCACTGATACATTTCCTCTCTTCTCAAAGTCTTTGAAAGAAAGCCATAGTCTCTCTTTCCATGCTGATATGCAGAGACAAATGCTGTCCTGTGCCTTCCGCCTCTTCGCTTTATCTGGGCTCCCTGTAAGTTCTTGCTGGAGCAGCAGATGTCACACGGCAGTGAGCAGGCAGCTGCATGGTACAGGGTAAAAGAGGAACCAGGCTTGGAATCACAAGATCTGAGTTTAAGTTCTGCCTCCTCACCCTACTTGCTGGGTCTGAACTTTGCCTGGTCCTGAAAGAGGACTAACTTACACAAGCAGAGGGACTAAGAAGGCCATGATAGGAATCTGAGGTCTGAGGCAGGGAATCCTTAACCAAATAAAAGAGGAGAAAAAAGGCTAAAGCTGGAAGTGAAACCGAAAACCATCCAGGTCCTCACTGCCAAGAATAGACCAACATCAAATCTGGACAGGCCTCAGCCCAAGATGGAGCACTTTAAATATCCCTCTAGCAACACAGTCACTCAAGAGATACAGGCTGAAGTCATCGCAGCTGACATTTCTCATTAATATCACATCTTTCCTCTATCAGATAGTGAGGTGGCGTGGCAACTGATGTTAGCTGGCAATTGCCACTTTCTTTCTTGGGCCACAAGAACATGGATATAGCCAGTCTAATTTATAGGATCAAAGGGATGGTAACAGTGTGACTTTGAACAAGTTACAGCCTCAGTTTATTCACCTATAAAATGGGATTGATACTAATGCCTACACTGTAGTCTTCAAAAGATGGTTGTGAGGATCCAATGAGGTTTCTGTCAAGATACTTTACGCCATCTGTACCAACATGGATGAACCTGGAGGGTATTATGCTAAACGAAATAAGTCAGTCAGAGAAAGACAAATACCATATGATCTCACTTATATGTGGAATCTAAAGAACAGAATAAATGAGCAAAGTAAACAGAAATAGACTCATAGATACAGAGAACAAACTGATGGTTGCTAGATGGGAGGGGGGTCAGGGGATGGGGGAGAAGGTAAAGGGACTAGAAAGTACAAACTGGTAGTCACAAAATAGTGATGGGGATGTGAAATATAATATGGGGAATGTAATCGATAATGTTGTAAAGATTATGTAGGGTGCCAGATGGGTGCTGGACTTATTAGGGGGATCACTTCATAGATTATATAAATGCCTAACCACTGTGCTGTACACCTGAAACTAATATAAATATTGAATGTCAACTATAATTAAATGTATGTGTGTGTATATATATATATGTATATATATATACATATATATACATATATATATATATATATATTACATCGTATAGTCACGGGATGTCAAGTATAGCATAGGGAATATAGTCAATGGTATTGTAATAGATATGTACGATGTCAGATGGGTAGTAGACTTGGTGGGGTTATCACTTTGTGAGGGGTGTAAATGTTATACCCCTGAAACTAATAAAATTAAATTTTAAAAATAGTAAAAAAATAAAATTTTAATTTAAAGAAGATACTTTGCAAACTGTGAGGCTTAAAAATGTAAGAGAATAATTTTAAAGAAAAATAAAGGCAGCTATTTCAAATCACCAGTCAGAGAGCCTGTAGTGCATCTCTCTCATGGAATCTACCTCCTTAGAACCTAGAGAGAGGTCTCTATCTCCTAAACTAAAATGGGCCCATGTAGCACAGTAACTGCCTGTCCTTTCCTGCAAATTGGGGAAGAAAAACTTGGGTGCTGGGTGTGGAAAGTAAAACAGCAACGAACTGCAGAAGTCCCACTTCTCATTCTACTCACCCTGGAAACTCCACTCCCGACCTAGCCCTTTGTAAAACTTCTGTTCTTTACAAACTACCTTCCTGAAAAGACAGGGTTGGTTTTTGTGTTGTTTTGTTTTTTTTCTGGCTATACAGTTAGGACGGGGCTGTTAGCAAAGCATCTCCCCAAACTACGACAGGCTTTCAGGACTTCTGTTGCTCTGTTAGACAAGAAGGTTTACTTAGTCAAGATTTTCAAGGAAAATGTGCAGCATCTGCTAGAGAAATCGAAGTCTTAGCCTGGTTTAAAAGTACAGAAAAATGTTCAAGCTTCTCAGAAAGAGCCAGGAAGAAAACAGAGAGAAAGAAACACTTTCTCTTAAAATCTGCAACACCTTCTTTCATTTAGGAGCCTACAAATCAGCCAGACCTTTAGATCAAGGCCCAGAGTCCATCTGTCTGTGACACGAGTCATTCGATTCTCCATTCTAACAAGATCAAAAGTCAGCTTTACATCAGGGCACCACGAATCGGGGCCTGACTTTGCAAAGTCACTGACACAGACAACGCAACACCAGGACTTATTTTTTAATTCTACCAAACTGAGATAATTAGCCCCAAATCCCTAAGCCTCTCTGTCTGCTCCAAGAAGATGTTACTGACCTCTATAAGGATTCTTCTCAAGAACAAGCCACCAAAAAGTAATCACCTTATCTTTGTTCACAATGTGGCTCTGAGAACAGACTCCACCTCACAGCCTCCAAATTTGCTTCACACAGGGCAAAACATGGTGCTCTGCACATAGTAGGTACTCAACAAACACTTATGGGATAAAGGAAGAATAAACCTATAAAAGTCTGATTTTTTTGTTGTTCTTTTGAGGACAGGTATAAAAGAGTCTTCTAAATTCTACAGATACAAAGGCATGGTTTTAGAAACACACTGAGACTAGAAGAGCTTACTCCTTCATTCATTCACCCACCTAATACTGACTGGGCTTCTATGTGCCAGGCACTATCCCGGGTACTGAAGACACATTGTAAAAGAGATGGACAAGCTCCGCACCCTCATGGGACTAACATTATAGCAAAGTAGCTAAGAGCACAGGCTTTGGAGTCCAGCTTTCAAATCCCAGCTCTATCAGTTACTAGAGAAGTTAGGGAGTGAGTTCACTGTGCTCTGCTTGCTCACCTTGAAAATGGGGCTAATAGTCCCTATCTTACAGTATTATTTATGAAGATTAAGTGAGAATCCACATAAAGGAATTAGCAAAGTACCTTGCCCATAGATCTTTAATAAATTTTACACTCTGATCGCTACCACCTCTAAGTTATTTACTGTTAGTTTCTTTTCAGAGCCCCTGTTTCAGTAGGCAATAAGGTTTTTTATGTTTGTTTGGTTTTTTTTAAAGATCTTTTTTTTAAATTGGGGAATTGGGGGGATAGGAACAGCGCTGGGGAATTGGGGGAAGGGGAACTGACAAGTTGTTGTTTTGTTCTTCAGTCTAGCTGTGGAGGACGTGGCTTCACTGGCCCAAGTTGGCACCATCATTGCGCTCTTCCCGGGCGAGGCAGATCAGTCACAGGCTTCTGGACGGATGGCCACTCACTGTGGCTGCTGGCCGCTCACGCTGGCTGCTGGCTACACATGGTAGCCCATGGCAACCCACTGCCACAGGGGCTGCAGCCTACTCCATCACCGGCGACTCACAGCAGCCCAGCTCCAGGTTGAGCTGTTGTTCAGCATCTTAGCTGTGGAGCTCAGTGTCACTGGCCCTCATATGTGGGATCCAAACCGGGGCCCTAAGCCAGTTCTTAACCATCGCGCCACTCGGCCGGCCGGGCAATAAGGTTTTATTACCAGACTCCTACACTCTTCCTAAATGCTCAGTGTCAGCCAAATGACGAAGTTAACCAGGCAAGAGACAATGGAAACCCCACATAATCGCTCTAGATGAAGCACCTCACGCTGTTCAGGTGAAAATGAAGACACGAAGAGTGCCGCACTTAATTAAAGCTACTGTCAACAAAATCAGGAACCCAGGCCTGGAGTCCTCCGTGAAAAATCACCAAGAGGGGAGTTGGGAAAGTGAAGCGATGGAGGCCGAGAGAGTGTGTGAGAAAAGGAGACAGTGCCTTCCTCTTCAGATGAGTTAAGCCTCTCCTGCTGCTCTGCGTCTCAGCTGGGCATATAATAGATTCTGTACCACTCAGCTGATAAAAGCCATAACACAGTGGGAGTAAAGTGTGCTGTCTTGTTTCGCAGCTGTCAGTTGGCCACCTGAGCCCAGGGCGAGTGTACAAGTGGCCTCAAGCCCACATATTCCTTTTGTTTCCAGAGGCAGGGAGGGCTTGAGTCAAGGAAGCAGACATACAAATGCACCGGAAGCCAATACCTGCTCTTACCTCAAGCCAAAGACACAGGTGCCACAGGCGCTCCAACTCCAGTTCTACCCTCCTTTCTATCTTTCTCACCTATCAGGTCTTGCCATTTCCTGCCCTCTCTTGCCCCAGCCTTTGTACTCAGCATCTCTTTCTCTGCCAAGCCCATTCATATTGATGACTGGTAGGTCTGTCTGGATTTCCGCCTGGGTATTTCCTCAGAAGTTACCACCTCTTGGGGCATCCCCTCCAATCCACTTAGCTCCAGCCTGTGGGGACCTGCCCAACTCCACAAAGCCCAGCCCAGGCCTCAGGCCCCCAGTTCTCTAATGCCTCGCTTATCTGTGATCAGACTCCATGTACCAAGCACAAAGCTATGCAAGTTCTAGCTTAGTGGTTTGCAGCTAAAATTAAACAAACAAAATGGAAAAATAACGTTAGCTAGTATTTATAGTGCTTATAGTGAGTGTGCCACACACGGCTCTGAGCCCTTTACAAGAATGAACGCACTCACCCCTCCCAATCTCCCTATGAAGTAGGTCCTGTTAATAACCCACTTTACAGAAGAAAAAACAGAGACATAGACAGACTAGGAAAATTTCCCAAGGTCACAAGCTAGGACATGGCAGAGCCATGATTCACACCCATGTAGTCGTGTGTGAACTCTGACCACGCTCCTGAAATACAGGAAAATACAAATATGCATTCAGTCCCTGCCCACAAGAGGCCCATAACCCAGCAAGGGAAGCAAGCAGACACTGGATTTTAGGCATAAATTCACAGCAGAGCATGGCATTATAATTCCCTTCATACAACAGATACACATCCTGCACCACGTACACTTGGGAATTGCTAATGAATGAAACAGAACCGATTACAACAGAAAGTACAATACAATTACACAGCCTCTTTTAAAGCAGGAAGTAACTCGTTGAGAAAATATTTTCCTCATACTTATATGGGGACTGTGGCTAGAAAAGGAAGGAAACGTATCTATAGCTGAGGAGACAGTATTTCTCAATCTAACCCAAAATAGGACATAAGAAAGTGACATCTTATCTGAAATCCTGGGACATCCAGCCTAATATTTGCTAATTTAACTTGTTAGATTCTCTTCCCATAAATCTCATCACAGTAACATTTTAAGTGAGTCTAAAATATAGCTCTGACTCATTCTAAAAGAATGTGGAAAGGGCCAGCCGAGTGGGGCGTTGGTTAAGAGCTGGCTTGGGACGCCAGAGGGCCCCGGTTCGGATCCCACATATGAGGGCCAGTGACACTGAGCTCCACAGCTAAGATGCTGAACAACAGCTCAACCTGGAGCTGGGCTGCAGTGAGTCGCCGGTGATGGCGTGGGCTGCAGCCCCTGCTGCAGTGGGTTGCCATGGGCTATCGTGTGTAGCCAGCAGCCAGCGTGAGCGGCCAGCAGCCGCAGTGAGCGGCCGTCCAGAAGCCTGTGACTGATCTGCCTCGCCCGGGAAGAGCACAATGATGGTGCCAACTTGGGCCAGTGAAACATCCTCCACAACTAGACTGAAGAACAAACGACAGCAACTTGTCAGTTCCCCTTCCCCCAATTCCCCAGCACTGTTCCCATTCCAATTCCCCAATAAAATTCTTTGAAAAAAAAAAAGTGGAAATATAATGATCAATCCTCTCAAGGAAAAGATAAATAATTAAACTTAATGTTATTTCACTTATCTAGATTCTTCTCATTCTCTTTTGATGTATCTACAGTGATTGATTCCATTTGAGTCAGACATCCATCAACAACTGGGCAAAAGAATCAATTCAGAGTCAAACAATGGTGACACCCAAGTAGCACAGACTCGGGCCAACAACTTTAGTTGGCAGGATTTAGGGTGGCAGAACTAAGTAACACACTGCCTTTAGGGAATACACATTTATCATATTTTTAATAGTCCCCAGAAGAGTTTTCATCATCTGTGTGGAAGAAATGATGAGGCATCTGATAATATTGAAGCCAGAAAGGCTTCCATTTTAAATGTCCCTCTAAGTCCCAGGACTCCTCCTTGCTGCAGCATCCAGCATGGAAAGACAAGACATAAGTTCACCGAGTTTCACAAATTATGCCTTTGTGCCAGACATACTAATACTACATGTTTCCCAAATCTCCTTTCAGTTTCCTCCACACAGGCTAAATTCCTGTCCACTGGGATTAGGTGGGGCCACATGAGTGAGTTCTGCCCAACAGGATGTGCGGGAAAATAACGCATTCCTAAAATCTTTTGTGAGATCCTCTACAACTTCCTTCATCCACCAGCCAGATACAGAGGATCCTGGGGAAAACTCCAAGGCCTCAGACGATGAGGTCACTAAATGACCACATGAAATAAAGTTTCCCCAGCCCAAACCACAAGAGATTGTGACCTGAGTGAGAAATTCCCCTTTATTGTTTGAAATCACAGACTTTAGCAATGGTTTGTCATAGCAGCTAACATTAATCACTCTGATGAATACAGCTTGCCTATGCTGTGACTGTGGGTGTATCAGTTAATCTATAGCATTCACACCTACCTGTGTCATTGCCAATGCAATCAATGATCAGGCAGATTCCTAAGGGCTTGCTCTGCATCCTGTATCTCTCTTCTGGTATGTGCTGGAAAGGAAAGTAGGATTGTTAAAGAAAGACTCTGGAGACTGATGTTTCCACAGGGTACCACCTACCCTGTGTACCACCTACATCTTTTCTTTTGAATTTCCTTAAACATCCCTTTGTCAGATGAGTCACTCTTAGAAGTCATCACAGCTGACATTTCCCTAATATCAAATTTTTCCTCTGTTCAGGTAACGTGCGTAAGACAAACTATTTCAGTTTTTATTTAATTTTAATGAAAACTGCAGTCTCTTTACATGTGTCTTAGCTTTGCAGGATAAAGATAATTTGAAAATTTGAAACAGAGAGCAAAGATGGATCACATATTTCCTCGGTAACCTGAGCTTGTCTAAACCAGTACAAAAGGAGACCTTCTATTGACACAAGTCAAGGTTCAGTGTCACTGCTTACTTATTTGTTGAGTAATCACTCAGCTGAAAAGAGAAGTGCCACTTTGAAATTTTCCCGCATTCCAAAGTTCACTAATGCAATCCACTTCATTTTTCTCTTTGCTATCCAAGGTTCCCCTTTAGAAGAGTTCTCAGGAGAAAACTTTAGCACTCTCAAAATCCTATTGTCACAAAAAATTCTTAATGGACAGATATTTTTAAAGAAGTCAGCATTCTCCACAGATACTGTGCATACAATACAAAAACAAATCAGATCATTTATTCTGTACCCGAGGCAAAAATGTTTCTGATTCTTGAATAGACGTCTTCACTGGTTCTCCTAGGGATGAGAGAGAAATCACTTACAAAGCTGAAAAAGAACTAAGCCACTCCTATGCTGGCTGAATTTCTTTATTTTACAACCGTTCTCTTCCCCTATTTCCCTCACCCTATATTTCTTCTTTCCTCAGCTATACTCAGCCCCAAGTTTCCAACCTCACAGTGAAAAACCTAACTGATAAGGAAACCCAAGTTCCTGTGCTAAACAGAGGTTTTATAGAAAAGCTGCTTAAATAGCAAGTGAGGGAAGGCTCTCCCTGAGGACCAGGTGACTGGTGAGTTTTCAACTTGATTGGGAGAATCTAATACCCTCATCACCCAACAATAGCAATAGCTTTCCTACATGTGCTAAAATTAGACAACACCCAAGGGAACAGCCTTAGAGGCTGAACAGATGGCCATGTTTTCTCAGTCCAGTGATACTGGGAGATTATAAAATAAAATGTCAGTGGCAAGATAGGGGACAGTTTACAAAGTAGATGAGCCTGAAGCACATTTTGTTACATAAAAATGACTTTATTAATTAATTAGCTCAGGGAGATAGAAAAACCACCAGTTTTGAAGCCATAAAGGCTAGCTCAAACCTTAACAGCATCACTGACAAGCTCTGTGATTGGAGCAAGTTTCTTCCAGAAGTCTCAGGGTATTTTTTAAAAGTCTCTAAGATGAACATACCAACATCTACTTTATAAAACTGCTGCAAAAATTAAAAGTAATGTCTAAAGACTAGCATAAAAAATGTATTGGTATGGTTTGGGGGACATAAGCACTTTCGAATGCTAAGGCTACTGTATAAGTTGAAACGGTCTTTTTAAATGACAATAAGAAATGCCCTTTAAACCATTTCTGCTTCGAGAAGTTTATCCTAAGGAAATAATAGAGCCAGTGTTTAAAAATGTCAAGAATGACATCTACTGAATGACTGTTTGTAACGGCCCCACATTAGAAAGAAACTAGAAAGCTGCCAACATGAAACAGGTTAAATAAATTAATGTACATATAATGGAATACTATGCAATATTAAAAAGGATACCTGACGTGAAAAGATATGCAGGATATATTAACTGAAAATGTATTACTAAATAATATGTATGATTATATTGAACAATGTACTTAAAAATATGTATTTGTGTGCATATACTTACACATCTATATGCTAAAAATAAGAGTCTAGAGGTATATAAATCAAACATTGACTGGTTATGTCTGATACTTGGAATTAAAAGGAAGTTTCACTTTATCTTTTTGTATTTTAGTAATCATGGATTAACAGAATTAAAAAAAAACAAAATAATCTATGTAATACGCCTATCTCAGTTTAAAGCCTTTAGTAAGAGCTTAATAAATTGTAGTTATCATCATCATTCAGCTGAAATCTATTTGGAAATCCAAATTAATATGAATACTTGGTTTGATTATTTTAAACTTGTATTAGATTAAAGCAAAGTTATCAGAATGCTTTTTTCCTTTTATTGGCAAATAAACCATGTCCAGGCAAAAGCTGGTAATAGCTCTCATAAGGGTCACTAGGGACATGCGGGAGACTCACTTACCTCACCTATCTAACAAGCCTGCAACAGGGATCACAACAGAAAGAACACCAGTTGTTTTTAATTCCTATCCAAATCTACAAATCTACCAGGTCTCCAATTTTCCCTTTAAATAGCTTTCATAGCCTTACGGGTGTTTTTTAAAAGACAGACTGTCTGAAAGTAATTACTTCAGGAAGTAATTCACTTCTCAATGGCTCTTGCTGGGGAGAGGACTTTTAGGTGGGGAAGGACAGGCGTGAGCTGCACCCTCTGGCTCATGTGGGCAAAAGGCTTCTGTTTCCAGGTGCATGCAGATAGCATATAGGCTGCCACACAAAGAAGGCTTCCATCTGGCCACTGCCCTACCCACAATGTTCCCAATCCCCATTACACACAGGTCAAAGTCCAAACTCTTCAGGTAAGGCTGAGCCTTCCTTATCTGCCTATCAACCCCGGCCTCCACTGCAGTGTGAGACTGAGTCTCAGCCCTCACTTCAAGGAGGACTCAAGACAAGCAAAAGAAATAACACTTTTTAAAACTGATGGGATCGAGTGCTGATGTTTTAAGAGGGATGAGAGAGATCATATGGGTTGCAATGACTAGTTTTTTTACTGTATTTTTTCTTTCTTTTTAGGAGAGAGGGGATGTCATCTGCAGAGTATCTAGATTTATTAAATGGGCTAGAAAACAAAATCCTAGTAGCCTTTCTTCTTCCTGATGCTCGATATTTGGTTTAACATGGCTCATTATCATGGCTAGATTGATGTTCAAACTGGCCTGGTTAGTCCATTTCAGGTAGGAATGTCACATCTCTTAAAAATATGGCCAAGAAAACATTTGAGATCTTGCTTCCTGACATTGTCCTCAGTTTGGCTCAAGTAAACTCTTATAAAAATTATCTTTAAAAACTTATATAGCCAAGATAACGAAGCTGATGGAGTAAGGGGCATTTAAATCCAAATAAGTGAATTCAATAGATAACTAGAAATGCCAATGAATACATTTTAAGATTTTAACGGCTTTTTATTTTGAGAGCTTAATTAGGATATGTATTTAACGGAAATGGCCAACTCAAACAATGCAACATTTTATACTGGAATTATCAAGCATTTATAAAGAATGAACATAAAGAAAAGTGGGTCTTACTTTGAACGTTAAGTTGTTTGACCATGAGTCTTTGTTCTTTACTTCTCCCATTCTGAAGCTTCAAATATAAAGAATAAGGTCACATTCCTTGTTAGTTTTTTCAGTCACATTATATTACACCTCTTTAAATATCTTAATAGGATTTTTCCCCAGGAAAAAAATTAAAAATATCACATTCACTGTTAAATTATATAAAGAATAGCAAGAGCCATTAACTCTGTGAATCCTATATTCTACAAAGAAACAAGGCAACTCTGAAAATACAATGAACGTGAAAATGTGCCAAACTAACATATTAGAATGTTTCAAAACAGCTGAATAAAGTCAGATGTTATGGTGTAGTAGAGTTGTTTTAAGAGCTCCAAGACAGAACAAGCTGTTGGAACATGCAATTGACCTTCAACCGAATCCTTTAACATAGAGGCAATGTATGGTTAACAGTGGGAGTTTTAGCCCGGACAAACCTGGCTATGAATCCCAATTCTGCCACTTACTAGCTGTGTAATCTCAAGCAAGCTATTTAACCTCTATATGTCTGTTTCCTTGTCTTCCAAATGAGGATAATAATAGTACCCACCTTATAAAATTTTTGTGAAAATTAAATGTATACAAAGCATTCAGCACAGTACCTAGCACATGGAAGTACTTAATACATGCCCAGTTATTTTTTTTCTATAATTGCCTAGCTATACATAAGCCACATGTGGGCTTGATTCTTGAAAATAGCTACCACTTCTGAGGGCTACAGTGGGATTGATGAATCAGAGAACGAAAGATTGAACCGACCCTTTCTCTTCTCAGATGTCAGGTCCTGTGTAAGAGGTACACATACCACATACTGTCAACCATCTGATACGCTCAGCTTTCAAATGACAGTTCTCCTCTGAAGCTATCCTAGCCAAAAGAGAGAAGTAAACTGTTCATTAAGCTGTGTCTGTAGCTAAGTCTGTGTGTCTAATTAAAGAAAAACATATAAGTTGCTTTTATCACTAATAACCAGTGACTGACGATATTAGAAGGTCAAACCCCACATGGGTGTGCATTCACTTTTACATAGTATTAAGGACATATAACACTGAAGCAAAGCTAGATTTGAAAAGCATCATACTGCAGTCATAGAATTTTTTTATTCTATAATATGTTGGTGTCATGTGTCATTTGCTGCTGTAATTTTTAAGCACTTTTGTATCCTTGTATGAGTTAACATCCGGGTATTTGGCTCTTAAATCTTGTGAGAAATTCACTGAATTCATATGCCACGGTGCCTGCTTACTAAATGAATGAATGAACAGGGTCACAGATTAATACAGCAAATTTAAGGAGAAGTTTACACACAGAGCATGTTGGTTCCCAATAGGCTTCATAGACAATGAACACAATTACTTTCATTAACAAAATAGAAAAGCAATAGTGAAAATACAACAGGCTTTTAACTAAGAATGGCAGTATAATTCATATTAGATAGGCAATAGCAATGAAAGCTCAGAAAATCTGGATCTCTATCCTAAATCAAGTTTGTCTCATGATTTGGTATCAAGAGGTTCAGAAGGACAAAAGAAACATAGTTGATTCTTGGAAAATGATAGCTATATCTAAGCTATGGCATGCCATGGTATGGAGGAAAAACCAGGGACTGGGCCCAGTTCTGGTGATAGTTGGAGGTGGGCAAACAATGTTCTTTAGGCCTAACTTTCCTTATTTGTTCAATAAGGGGTCTGCACAGTATAATCCTTAACATCCATTTTTGCTCTGAAATTCTATTGCTCAATGGTATCTCTTATAACTCATGTTCCTCATGAAACTATATCATAGGGATAGTTAATGTTTTCATCACATACTTTTATGAAAGCATTTATAATTTAACCATGAAATTGCACTGTGGTCTAAGTCCTCACTACAAATTCCACATATCTTTAGATAGCGATAAGAATGAGATTACACTAAGGATGAGATTCTCAAGATACAAAAATTAACTAAAGAATAACTCTGAGGACACTGCACCATCTACTAACACAACAACCAGAAGTGATTATGTGATATTTATGTTCACAAATCAATAACATCTCTCGATAACAAAAATGTTTTGCTGAAATTATTAAAATAAGCAAATGCTCAGAGAGGTAAATACAAAGATATTTATTTTGAAGTACTATTTTTAATAACAAAAGACTGGAAACAATCTAAATACATATACACAAGAAAAGGCTAAACATATTATACATCTAGAAAGTAGAACCACGCTCAACTATTAAAAACAATGATTAAATGGAGGCAGTTTCATAGGATTCACATGGAATAATTCCGAAGAATTCTCAGATCAGGACAATGTTAGCTTTGTAATCATAAGATATTATATATATTTTAAAGACAAATGCCCATTTCTATTACAATTTTTTTCAGATATTATAAAAGGTGTATAAGTGAGGATATGTATATTTTTAATCAAAGTTCTGAAGCTGTTTCATGCTGGGATTCCATACATTTGCTTCAGACTTACTCTTAAGTTATGTGAAGGATCCTTGAGACTCAAGTTTGGGAGAGATGCCTGGAGAGCACTGATATAACTTGTTCCCGCTCCTTGAGCTGTAAGCAGAAGAGAGGTACTGAATTCAAATTTACCAATTATTATCAAATGAATCTTCAACAATGGCTCAGTACAGGGTCAATCATCATCTTTCAAAATACCCTCAATTTTCCAGCCATCTTACTTAATTCAAAATACCAGATCAGATGACTCTTCCACCAGCATCATTAAGAATGGACTAGGAGGGCCGGCCGAGTGGCTCAGTTGATTAAGAGCTCGCTCAAGGGTTTGAGCTCTGAGCAACAGCAGTCCAAGTCCATCCAGCCCAAGCTGAGCTGCCGCTGAGCTGCCAATAGGTGGCAGGATGGCTCAGCTAAAAGAAAAAAAAAAAAAAAGTACTCTTTAAATCAACACCAAGCAAGAGAAAAAAAAAAAAAGAATGGACTAGGGCCAGCCAAGTGGCTCGTTGTTTAAGAGTTGGCTTGGGAGTGCGAGTTCTGAGCAACAGGACCGCCGGTTCAGATCTTACATGGGCCAGTGACACCGTGCCCTCTATAGCTAAGATGGTGAACAACAGCTCGACCTGGAGCTGGGCTGCCATGAGTCGCTAGCGATGGCGTAGGCTGCAGTGGGGCTGCAGTGGGCTGCCGTCAGCTATTGAGTGGTCGGCAGCCAGCGTGACAGCCGGCAGCTGACGTGAGTTGCCATGAGGCCAGCGTGAGCGGCCATCCAATGGCCAGTGACCAATCTGCCTCAGCCGGGAAGAGCACATTGATCACAATACCAACATGGGCCAGTGAAGCGAGTCCTCCACAACTAGACTGAAGAACAAAAGGACAGCAACTTGTCTGTTCCCCTTCCCCCAATTCCCCAGCGCTGTTCCCCTCCTCCAATTCCCCAATAAAATCTTTAAAAAAAAAAAAAAGATCTAAAAATTCTACTCTTGTACTTGACCTTTTATCAGTCATTTAGGTGTGGGAGGTAGAGGGCAGGGACGGGGGAAGATGTCTGTAGATCACTGGGTCTCAACCATGCCCTTGAAACTGTGACTCTGGTGGCAGTGGACTGCTAACAGAGCCCATGCTGAGGCTGAATCTAAAAGACAATGGGGCAGGAGTGGCATGTGACAGAAGGCCAGTCTGAATCTGGTCCCCTTTTCGGAGGGAGGGGTTATCAGCAGGAAAGATGCCCTTTTCCATGAGAAGATTTTGTGAAACTCAGAACACCTGCAGGGCAGCTACGGCACCTCAGTGATAAGGTACCACCCAGAGTTGGATGATGGTCAGGTCAACACTGGAACAAGGCAGCAGGGCTCAGCATCTACTCAAAAGTCCTGAATGTCCACAGCACCTCCACCTGGTGCAGACTATTTCTTGAAGGTGGGAGTATTAAGAACTGCTTAGTGGCATGTTGCAGAGGGCCAAGACTCTGTGGTCATAGGCGTGGGGTGATGAAGTCAGCAGATCTGGGATATGAAGGATACAAGGAGATATGATCTCTAATCACACTCTAGTGGGAGCTGTGGACATTCAGGTGCCATTCCATCCACACACCCAACAAATGAATCGTTACCAACCAAACCTACTATGCACAGGGTACTTTCCTTAGACCACTGAGAAGCCAAAATTCTGCTTACCAGACTGCTTGTATTTCTGGATTTTTGTCTTCAGGTCTATTCTGTGGATGTTCTTTAGGCATTTTTCTAATAAATCCAGTTGATCTGGAGCAACCAGGTTTAGTTTCTCCAATTCCATCACAAGATCCAAGAAGCTCTAAGAGAGCCACCAACAAGAAACAAATGTCAGTAGGGCTGTTAAGTCCCAAATGCAAACCTCAGGCCGTGTGATTTATAACAACAAGAAAAGGTGACAGGAAAAGGAGCCCTTTCAGACCTTCAATAATGCTAAACCAGACCCCTCCAAGGCCAGCAGCAAATTACACGCCTGGATTTTACTCAGCAAAGAGGTGGTTGGAAGCCTTTTGGTGGCCCACCTGTACCTAGTTTGGGGATGGACACATGGGCCATTTTGTGTCATTAGGGGTATGGGGAGAGAACAGGCCCTAAAAATACAGTAAAATTCTCCTGAGTTTATTCTCTTCCAAAAAATCAGGTTGGTGTTATATTGAAAAACTCTAAGGGCTTTCCTGAAAAAGGAGGAGAGAAGGTAGCTGGGGAGAAGGTTTTACTAGAAAAATCCCAATGATACAGTTTTGAAGTTCCTGAAACATTACTGGGTGTTCTAACTTATTCTGACTCCAGGAATGAGGTGGCAAAATTACAAGGTTAGGGCATTTTACTAGTCAATTAACCCTGAACCATAGGGGTTGGGAAAGAACTATACTTCAGAAACAGGTATTGCTTTTGATTTCATTTACCTTCTGTTTAACATTTGGTTACTGAACTACTATCCTTACTTTTAAACTTATTTAATTAAATCTATACGCATGATTGAGTGATAAATTGATTAGGGGACACCAGAAAAAAAGTTCTATTTTTTTTCATTTCCCTTTCCATTTTGCATTTGATAGTGGGAGTATACAGTCACCCTGTATTCCCAGATTTCAGAAACTACAATCATTGCGAAACATGAGGAAATTCTCAAGCAATGACTTACCAGAGTCCTCAAAGGCAGGTCCTTTAAGGACATATTGTTATATAATAGAGACCTGAGCTCTTCCTGGCTTGTTCTTAGGTTAGCAGTACCATATAGGATTAGCTGGAATTTAAATACTTTTCAAGCAATCACAACATCCCTGAGATCTTCACCCCTACCTAGTTTTCAACCCCTAATCTCAACTTCTGCCATTCCCCAGATATATCAACCACAAGGACCGCCTCACACCCCATCTCCACATGCAACCTAATGACTCCACACTGACGTTGAGCTACCTGAGGACAAATAAATGAGCAAGGAAAGCAAGACGAGAATGGACTAGCACTTCCCACCTGTTTCTACTCAGCACAAGCAGATGAACTGCCTAACCCTCCCAGATGATCTGTCAAACCAGGGAGAAAAACTGATGTGTAAGCCAGGCCTATGAATTTTACAAAAATAAAGGATAAAATACAAGGATGAAAGAAACACCCTGGGCCACACCAGAAGATATCACACAGAAGATATTTCCTTTCAATTCATAAACAGATTTTCTCTCCATCAATGTTATTATTTTAAAAATCCATACTATTCTCAGTTCCCGCTTTCATCCCCAGTGTGTCTCCCTGCTCAAGTGCTTGCTTCCCTCTGTTCACGCCATAAAGCATCCTCCAACTTCTGATAGGTTCTTGGGAGCATGAACCAAGAAAAAGAAAACTCACCTTATCCTTGGCTATCTTGCTTCGGCCCATATAATCCCTCATGAGAAAAAGTAATGAGGACATATCAGTTTTATCCAAATCTTCACCAATCTCAGTCATCAGAACCCTATAAAACAGACAAGTTGCTTTAGTAAATTCAGACACTAGTCCCCATGAGAACACTAAGAGCCTACGCCTCCTCTGTGCCAATAAATTGGCTAAAAGACTAGTTCTTACCCCCATCTGAATATGCCTCTGCCATAAGACAGACATCCTAGGAAGACCTCTTAAGAGAACTCAAAGAGGAAACTCATCTTTTCCCCAGTTTTCAATAGGAGATGGTACTTCTCTTTCCAACTAACTGCTCTGAAAATAACTCAGAGAATAAAAACTTCCCTAAAGAATCCCCTAACGCCCCCAGAAGTTACAACGAAATAAGTGAAGAACATGAATGACTAAGATGAAGACAGAAATAGAATTCAAAGTGATCTTGTCTTCTCTGTTTAACATGCTCCCAGGTGATGCTGATGTGATGCTGACAGAGGGACCATACTTTGAGTCATAAGACTCTAAAGCAAAGTAACACCCTAGATATCCCAGCCCACTCCAGAACTCAAAGGGTCAAAGGCATCTAGACCTTGGGGACTGTGACCATAGGTGTCTTGATCTAGAAAGCCCCTCCTGACTCAGTCACCTCTGCTCCAATTGGAGCTATCACCATGCTTTGGCGGAGCTCCCAGGCCATAATAAAGTTAGCATTATTACCTTGAAATTGTCATCACTGCTTAGAGGCCCGTTTTCCCAATCAGACTCTCATAGAGTCTTGAGGATGGAAGAGTCTTTCATTTTTTTTTGCTCTAGTGCTTCCCAAACACCTGGCACGTGTCAACCCACAAAAAGGCCCACTGAACAGATGAATAATCTAGCACTCCCCTCCCACGGCCTGGCCTTTCTGCCCAGAGGCCCTCAGAAACTGCCTCCACTTACCATATAGGAAACAGGAAAGGGAGAGAGTGTCCTAACTTACAAAAACCCAGTAGGTGCCTCCCCAAAATGTTTAGTGATGTTATATGATGGTTAGAGAGCTGAAAGACGATCAACAGTAACTACAATTACATTTGTAGAGTGCTTCATAGTTTTAAAAGGTACTTCCCATGTTAAATTAGCACAATTGCTTAAATGAGCACAAATGACCCTCACAAACAAACTTGTGAAGTCAGGTATTATAATTCTTAGCTTCACAAGTAGGAAAATGAAGGCTCAACCAATGTTAGTGGCTGGCGCAGCCTCCAAAGCCTGTACCTGACAGTTCTGAGGCTTGAAACAGGCCTTCAGACCTTGAGTCTCAGGCACTTTCCAAGGCCCACACTGCTTTCAGCTCTTTTTAATACAGTTTTTAATAATACACATCATCTCTTAATATACATTATTGATATAACTAAACGCTGGTCGTCTGAAGAAAAGGAACTGCTAATTTAAGAGTACAAGTTCTCTTCCTTTCCCCAGAAACAGCCTTTCCGGTGGTTTCTGTGCCCTCCAGAACTGCCAAGAGAGTACTATGTGAACAGGAGGAAGGAACAACGTAAAGGCTATCTGAACTAAAGGGGACTCCAACAGACGTGCTCTCTGAACTGAAGGGGGCTACAGGCGGTTAACTGAAGAGATGTTCAATCTGGACTCTCCATGGTCTCTAGAAGCAATGACCTCACAGGAACTCACAGAAAGGAAGCCCACCCCACTGGCTTCCTCTGCAAGGAAAAGACCAGGGATGTTCAGGAAGGATCACAGAGTTCTACTACAAAGGCCATTTATCAGACTTGTTATTTCCTTTCTCAGTACCAAAAATTACCATGGTCTGATGACAGCAAGGAAAATCAAGCTAGCAAAGACCACTGCTGATCTCACAATCAGAGGCTGGCAAGACTTACTAGCTCTTAATCATTTCTATGTCTCTCACTCTACTATCAGGCAAACAGATACCATCCATCCTTTCAACTTTCATTATGATCTTCTGCCCAATTACTTTAAACAAATTCAATCTAAGAATTCGAAGAGTTCAAAGAGATAAAGTAACATTATACAGCAGCTGGATCAGTGGATACAGAAAATAATAAGGCTGCCTTTCTTACTGTCTTTGTTTCTCTCATTCGGAAGTCTAGATCACCTCATTCCCTTTCAGCCTCAGAAAGAGCTCATGAATTACCTATAGTCCGAAATAAGATGAGGGTGCCTGAGCAGGTGGGCCTCCATTGTCATTCTGTCTATCTTCAAGATCCGTTTGAGCAAGTCGAACCGCCTCACTCTGTAGAGCAGCTCAGCCAAGTGCATGACAGACAGCATTCCTCTCTCTCTTAAAATATCCAAAAGGTCCCTGACATTAAGTGGAGTCACATCTGCAGCAATGTCCCGGCACAAAAACAGAAGCATCTCCTTCTCATCTTCATCAAGTGCCTCTTCAACCTGATGGATGACCTCAGCAGTCATGCTGTAGAGTGTTGTTGCAAAGAACTGTATTAACAAGGCTCTCATCCAGTCAACAGAAGGCCACGAGGCAACTGACTTCATTTCTGATGGTCTTCTTCATTTCTTTCAGAATCCTTTCCAGTGGAGGTGTTCTGTGGTTAAAAGGGAATTTTTAAATCCTCTCATCAAAGTAATTTATGCCTATTCAAAGTACAGTCTCTTCTTTTCTCATTGGTTTCTTGAACCTAGCACATTAAATTCATGTTGTTAAGTCTACAGAAAGCGGTCCTCAGTAAACAAAGCAACTGATCCCATGACCAAGAGAAAGAAGATAACCTACATGTTAAAGGAAATGAAACTATACACAAATTATTTCCCAAAAAGCCCACACGCTTTATCTGAATTTCAGAACATATAGTATGGTAAGGGGAAAAATCATACAGTGGGTTAATGACTAAGTGACAAATGAATGACCCTGATAGGAGGAAGAGGAAAAAGCCCAATGACTAAGCCCTGGACCAGAAAAACTGGTGTCACAGGGTTAACTGCCTCTGTTGGTGACCTCGCTCTGGTAGGCTTAAATAAATATGGGTCTTGGCAAAAGGAACCCTCTGTGGGGTATCAAAAATGATGGCAGAAAGAGGCATCTGTTCCTACCCCCCCACCTTTTTTCAGTTGTTCTACTTGAAAATCCCTCATTCACACCTGTAAGCATAAATCTCCACTGCCATCCTCCCAAAGTCACAGGCCTTTTTCACAGATTCATCATGAATGCTCTTAGAACCTGGGGGACCCCTTGTGGAAGTGCCAGAGGCCCCTGACTCTCAATATACTGCTGAAGGGCAGCAATTATCACTAGAGTTCCTAATGGTATCAGTGGAAGGAAGGAAGAGGAACAGGGCATGCAGGGAAAGATCTCAGTCCTGGGATGGGACGGGGTGGGAGTGGTGGGGAGGTCATGCCATGAGTATATTCTTAACTTCATCCATTGGAACTCAACCTATTTTTTCTTAAAAATTAAGTTGCAAATGGCAATCACTGTTCACTGTAAAGTTTCATACCTATATTTTACATTAAATAAGTTTTTGTGTTGTTCTACGAGAGTACTTTGATTCTACCAGAGAACATTTCAGGTTAAAAGCTACTCTTAGCAACAAGTAATTGGCAACACAACCCAATGGCAAGTTGCTAACTGTTGCTGTGTATTTGCATACAAGTATATTTATATATTTATCTAACTATATTAGTAAAATGAACACTGAATCTATTTTACTTATTTATAAATAATCTATTTTATTTATATACAATCTCAGTTCATAAAAGCTTTGAGGCATCTTACAATAAAAACAAATAAGTACAAAAAAATCTTACATGAGAACAAGGAGAAAATTTAGGTTAGAAAGTCAAATGGGGTGTAAGGTTGGAGAACACAATGCAAATATGCAGGCCAGAAAGGCCTAAACAAATTTTAATAGGCTGTGAATTAGTCCCTAAACTTCCTGGCAGTCAAAGCAAAAAGGGTATATGGGACATTAAAAATGTAGTTCTTGCTGTCAGAGAGAAGAAAAGCAAAAGAGATTCTTAGAGGAAGCACAATTTTCCTAATGTTCCAATTAAAATATGAATGAGTATTTTAGTGCTCATTAATGAGAGCAATAACATTACATTTATTTTCAATTTTATTTCTTAAAATTTTTAAATATTTTATTTTAAAACAGACCATTCATTCATCATACCTTTTACACTGGTCTCCCATAACCAGTCTAAATGTGTGAGCTCTTAACAAAAATAGACATTTTATCCAGTGTATATGTATTAATAAGTATTGATGTGTCTATGCCAATCCCATGCCCATTCATCCAAAATTCACTTAAATGTGGCCATTTGTGAATAACTATAGAGTAATGAAATTTACTAAATTATTGCTCAATGAAAGTAAAAAATAACTAGTACTCAGACTACTTTATTTTTTTTTAGTCTGAAAGCTGAATTTTAATTTTATGTGTTCCAGAAAGCATAACTCTATACTCCACTCACAGGCAACAGTACTTTAATGTAGCCATTAGTTTCCATGAAGGGAGGTCAAGTTCTTTTTCTATTCACTAAAAGTCACAGTATTGTTCGCAGTTGTTATTATAAATTAACCTATAAAATATTTATATACACTAGAAAGTATGAAATAACAAGAGATAATTAAACATAAGAATAAGAAATGAGATATTATCCAAAGTCGCCAGACATCTGAAAAAAAACCAAAAAAACAAATAGAACTATGAGAAATTAAATGTTCAACTCCCTAAAAACAGTAATCTAACTTTTGTAATTCATAATTATCAATGATATAACAATGTCATCAACAGTTAACAAAATTAGATAATCATTTTTAAAAACATTATCTGCTCAGGGCCAGCCAAGTGGCTCAGTTAGTTAAGAGCTCACTCAAGAGCACGAGCTCTGAGCAACAGGGTCACCAGTTTGATTCCCAGCCCAAGCTGAGCTGCCGCTGAGCTCAGCTAAAAAAAAAATAATAAAATAAATAAATAAATAAATAAAGAATAAAAAACATTATCTGCTCAGTTCATTTCCTCCAGCAAGACTATTTTCTGCCAGTCATGTACACTAAGCAAAAGAACTGGCATGCTGTCTTTCCTCTGTCCTAATGGGGGTATAGTTTGGCAGCAAAATCCAAATTACTCAGTGGTAGCATCTGGCATATTCACAGAAAATTGCGAAAGGAAAACTACAGATCCCGTGTTGAGCCAGGCCAACAGGATGCAGCAAAATACCAGTGTGTATCTATTGGGATAGTGTTGGGGGCAGTTAACTGTGACTAGAGGTGATAGGCACTTACGAAAGGGGAGTATGGAAGAAAGAGGTAGGGTTGCATCCAAATAATCACTATTTTGTTGGGGTGTCTTTTAAACCCAAACCAACTTCTAGATATCAAGATTTAATATAAATGTATAGTAATATGGCACAGGGATAGATAACAAAACAACAAATACACAGATGAGAGCTTGGAAATCAGTCCACACCCAGATGACTGAGGTGGCCCTGTAAGTCAATACGGAAAGAACATTAACATCCAGAAACAGTGCTGGGACAACTGGTTATTCAGATAGATAGGGGGTAAACTGGGGTTCTTGCCTCATACCACATTCCATATGTACGAAAGTCCAAGACATAAAATTCTAGAAGAAAATCTACAAGAACCTCCCAAATAGCCACTAATCATGTGAAAATATGTTCAAGTCACAAGTAGTCAGAAAAATGCAAATTTAAACTACAATGAGATACTATTTCACATTAGTCAAGTACTAATATCTGTTACCAAATACCATAGAAAATACAGAGAAATATGAAATCTTATACATTGCTGGAGGAATTAAAAATTGGTCCAGCCACTTTGAAAAACAATTTGGCAATATCTGGTAAAGATAAAAACATATATTACTCCATGACATGAAAATTTCATTCCTAAATAAACATCCTTTAAAAAAAAACACAGATTGGTATACCAAAACACATATACAATGTTCCAAGCAGCAATAAATGTTATAGCAAAAAATGGAAACTATCTAAAAGTCTATCAAAGATTGAATAGAATGTTATAGTCCATTAATGAAAATAATATACAGCCCTGAGAATGAATGAACTAGAACTACATGAATCTCACAAACAAGCAAAAAGCAAAACAGCAAAACAAATATTTTTGCCTGGGCAAAAAGCAAGTTGCTAAAGTATGCATTAAAATCCTAAATGTTAAAAATAATACTATATATTGTTTTGGAAGTGTGTGAGTGTGTGAGTGTGTGTGTGTGTGTGTGTGTGTGTGTGTGTGTGTGTGTGTGTGTGTGTGGTGAAAATATTAAAACATAGTGATAGTAAATACTGAATTGGTTTCCATTACAGGATGAGTGGAATATAACTAGATAAAAATACAGAGGGAAAATGACTGAATTTGTAATAATTTCTTTCATAAGCTGAGCAACAGGTACACAGATACTAAAAATAAATATACCTCACACCACATTCTCTGACCACAGTGCAATAAAATTAGAGAACAACAGTAAGTCAAAAGAAAACCCTATAGGTTTTTAAACTGAAAAATTAGTTTCTATCTCTTCCACACTTATATAGAAACTATCTCACAGTATTCAAATGCTTTTAGAGCTTCCTTGGTGTAGATACAGACAAACCTTAGGACAAGTAAGCCTAGAAATGTTCCAAAGTTATTCTCAAAAAGAACAGGTCAAAAGAGAAGAAAGAGGGGGTGAGAAGGGGTGGTGGCAGGTAGAATGAGTTCTTTAGAGGTCTGTAAAAGGGCAGTGCCCACCACTTACCAGCCCTGCCCTGCCTGAGCTGCCCTGCTCAGCATCTCCTCTGAAGTCACTTGCTTCACCTCACTCAGGTGACAGACAATGGGGCTATCCAAGCCCAATTCTTTTTCTTTCCTGCTTTAACCCTACCAGACCTGAGGCCCTGAACCTAACTGTCCCCTATACCTGGGCTCCTGAGCATTAAAGAGAAAAAACCAACATGATATAGAAAAATGTTAGTTACATGCAAACAAGAGGTTAGAATAAGATGGAACTTGGAGACATTGTAGAAAATAGGTCTACCTTTCATCTAGCGCCAATATTCCACCTTTGTGTGCCAATCCACCCAGCAGGATAAGCCTTGTTTCGCACAGAGGTACTTCTTGCAAAGTGAGCACCAGATGTTGCTCTTCACCTTCTTGCATGGATTGTCTTGGTAAGACACTCCAGGATTTTGCTTGTTGTACCTGGAGTGCTTTTCCATGCACACAACACAGATATGATTAGATAAGATATGATTAGAAATTACCGAAAAATCGGTACAGCGGTCTGGTAGGGTTAAAATACCCATTCCTCCCAAGTGATCAACATTCTGTTAGTTTTGTTTCACCCCACAAGACATTTCACCTTTGCTAGCCAGACAAAACTGGAGTCTGTTTGTACTTTTAAAAAATTTTTAAGGAATTCCCCTTCTCTTTCCTCCAATCACTGTCAAATTTTAACTTAATAACTACTCCTTTCCTTTTTTCCACACCCACATAAAATCCATCCCAGTCACCATTTCAAAACTAAAATAAGTTCCAGTTTCATTTCTCCAGGGGAAGTCTTGGGACAGTTACCAATTATTTCAAACACTAAACAAAGCTAATCTAAGTTACCAAAATTAATTTCCACAGCATTGGCTAATAGAAAGGGATGTCATGTTCTAGAAACAAAAACCACTCCAGGTATTTTCAGCAGAAATGCATTTAATATGTATGCTTACAAAATTGATACAAGGGCTAGAGGAAGGGGCTCTTGGCTGGGCTTCTGAGAACCATTCCTGGGGCTCCCAGAAAGACATGTCTCTCAGCCAGGGCAGTGAGGAATCAGGAGGCCGCCCCTGGGAGCACTGAGCTCAAGAGCACCTGCACAGCAGTGACCCAGAGATGAGAAAGCGACCCACCACCACACTTAACTCCAACACCGACAAATCTGGTGACTGGACACCATAACACTGCTGCCCAAATCCCCACACCACCACCACCATGCCTGCCAGCAGGGAAACTAAGAAAATCAGCCAGCTATTGGCCTCCACCTCACTTCTGTATATAAATCTTGCATGAATGCACCTGACAAAACAAAACTCCCAGGGAAATACAGTCTATAGTTTTCCACCCTCTGGACAGAGGTGAGAATGGGTTCTGAGCACCAATGGTCCCGATCCACCACAGAACAGGAGTCCATAAGGGCATTTGTATCCTTTTAGTTAAATCCTCTGTGCAGACCCCAGTGCCTGACTCATAGTAGGCACTCAATTTGTATTGGTTGAATGAATGAATGAATGAATGAATGAACGAACAAACGAAAGAATAAAATTTCATAAGATGCTACCAGGTAATAGCCCACTTCCCTTTCTCCCCATACTGGACCTAGACCATATGCCAACATCCTTTTGCCAACACCCTCAATTCTCTTACCCTTTTGCCTCCTGACCACCAGTTCTGCAACACCTTGAGTAACCAACTGGTCCTGATTTGTCAGGACTTTCCAGTTTTAGCACTAAAAGTCCCGTGTCCCAGAAAATTTCTCAGTGCTGGAAAAAGCAGGATGGTTGTCACCCCAGCATCCCATTCTCGATAGTGAGCCACCTCCACTCATACATCTAGAGTAGCAAGTCATGCTGAAGGAATGGGGAAAGATCACACCACACCCTTGAGATTTTCAACCTTAGCAGGTCTCTTGCTGCTGCTTGGCAATTTTTGACAAAACCTTGGGTCAGGTCTTCCCAAATCCTCACAACAGCTCCACCTTCACTGCTTTCTTCCACCCTAACACAAACCACTGGTGCCATTTCTCATCAGATGACCTTTCCGTTTATCAGGAACAAGTTCCCACAACCTTCTACAGAGCAGCCAGCATGACTGGTTCCCATCACACCTTAATCAATCCAAGGACATACTTAATATTCCATTCTTTATACTGCTTCTCTACCTGAAGCAAGGTCATGGCACAGCATGAAAGCAAGGTCATATCCACCAAGTCACAGCAGGCAAGTTAAATGCAGTTTCCCAACAACTACAAAACCAGACGGTAATGAAATGAAGCCTGCCTGGCCAGCTGCAGAAAGCAGCATGCAAACCCAAAACTTACAGGTGTCTGGGAATCCCCACTGAGATATGAATATGCAGGGCATCCTGAGAATTGGCAGGACCTCAACTTGAACAGGCAGAATACAATGTCTCCAGGCAAGCTCACCAGACATACCCCAGCCTTTTAGCAAACGGTGCATCTCCCCACCCCTTTAGCTAAAAATTTCTTTTACACTTATCACAATTTCTAAAACTGTAAGGTTCTACAGTGGTTGTAGATTTTTTTTTACTTGCATTTCCCACTTTTTTTGTGCTTGCTTTTTTTTGCACTCATATAACCACTGTATAAGACGCACCCAGCTTTTAGACCCCACATTTTTTGAAAAAGGGTGTGTCTTATACATGTGGGAATACAGTAGTTCTTTCTTAAGTACTGAATTACTAAAGATGAAAACTCAATATCTAGAATGAGGAAAATAATGAAGAAGTTTTTTGTCTGTTTTGCACAAGAACTTAAATGGTCAAATAAAGACAAAGGGGCCAAAAGCGGGGACCATCAAAGAAACATATACAGAACAAGGTACAAAGTGTAGAAAAGAAAGCAGTTTTATCTGTAAAGATTCAAGAATATAGGTATATATTATATATTATATAAATTTGTATGTGCATGGGATCAAAGAAGAAATTATCTCTAAACCCAGAACTGATGAGGGAGAAAAAACATTCGGACATCTGAACAAGCAGATTCATGAAATGTAAATTGTTGATACACACATTCTCAAAAACAAGAAAAGCAGCCATTAAAAGAAAAAAAAATCTTTCATTAGAAACACTGTTGCCAAAGGAGAGTAAAATTACATGTGAGAAAAGCAGAGTATTAACAGAAGAAAAAAAAAGTAATTCTGAAACACTATTGAAGAAACAGCACCATACAAAATAAAGCAAAATATACGGTATATTTTTAAAAACATTTAAAAGACTGTATTTGAGTGCACACATTTCTGAAAAAGAAACTACACAGCAACCTTTGGTTATCTTAGGTAATGGACTCCTGGGGGCTTTCTCTAATTACTTTCGCATGTATTTTAACGCCAATAATTATAATACAATTTGACTGAAAAGTTTTTGAAGAAAAAGTATGCCAACACTGTGTTAAGTGCAATCCTATGGTATGTTGCAAAAATAGCCACTGAGTATATGCAAGCATAGAGCAAAGGAACCCACCTTGGGTTGTGAAGTCTTCCTAGAAGTGGTGACAGGAGCTTAATGTAAAAGAGAAATAGGGCATTTCAATAATAATAGTGTTTCTTACCTCACTAATTTATAGTAAAGAAAGCAAGGACAAGTGTGAGTACACGTTGACAGCTCTGTGACACGAGTTTAATTAGCTTTGGGGGCTCTACAAGAAAGAAATAATCAATGCAGTCCAGGAAAATTTTAAAAGCTACACGCCGAGTGACTAACAGGAGTGCTGCGAATGAGTCCCTAGGAGGCTCAAAGAAGGGCCAAAGGGCTAAAAGTCGGAGACTCAGTCCTTTTCTGCCGAAATCGGGACACAGTACCCCCTGGCAGCTCCGGAGTCCAGGGCGACGCCAGCACAAGTAGAAGAGGAGCGAACAGGGTTCTCGGTCTACTCACTCCGGGGCAGCCGCCGGCGCTTCCAGCTGGATCTCGGGGGGCAAAGGAGCGCACCCAAGTGGAACACGATCAGACCCACCGCGCCAAAAAACCAGAGTCGGAAATTCTGCAAACAGGATGAGGAACTGAACGTAGCGTCAGAGGCTGCTTCGTGTAAGCAGGCGTCGGGAAGCCCCTTAGGGCAGAGCACCCGAGAGAAACTCCTCCAAGCTCCCCGGCAGAACGCGTGGCTCACCTGACACTTCAGGTTTGAGAACCCTCCGCCTGGACCTTAAAAACGCCACAAGGTTGTGCACACACCTGTGTCTCTCTGAATAAATTCTCCCTTGTTTAGGCAAGGAGGCTGCGCGTAGCTCCGGGAAATTGCCTGCGGAGGGCGGTAACTGAGTGGACGCCGCTGCTGTGCCCCACTACCTCACGGCAACGGGTGAGCATGACCTACCTAGTAACGAAAACACCTTCGTTTTGCTTCCAATACCTCCTGCCACCGCTCTTTAAAACAAACAAAAACTACCCTTGACTATCCTCCCAACGGCCCCGGTCGCACAAGACTCCCAAGGAGGCAGGGGGCAAGGGGTACCCAGTTCCTGCAGACCTGCCGGTGGATTCACCTAAGATCACCTAAGAAACCGGGTGAAAGATAGGGTGTAAAGATAGTTAAAGGGAATGCAAATGCCAGCTACAAACAGAAATGTAAAACATGAAGTCGTTAGAAAAAGCCAATTTTAATCAGGACCGCCAACCCAGAAGCTGTAAGTAAAACAAGTAAAATAAAAAATGAAAACATTCAAAATTCCCTTCCAAACTCGTCTTTTGTTTTGTTTTGTTGGAATTGAGCCAAGTTTTTGGTTGTTTTTCTCTTCCTCTAAGGGGAACCAAAACCAAAAAAATACAAAAAATGTTGTTCCTTTTATCTGAAACTTCTTATCAAAAGCAGGTCAGAGCCCGGTCTGACTTTCAGACTATTCATCCGGGTTTGTCCGTGTTCAAAATAATTCCAAGTATGGTCAGCACCTTCTTACTGGCACCACCTCTCGTTGCGTAAACAAATTTAAAATGTCAACAAATAAAAACATTGGCAGACCTTCAACGTCCTTGAACTTACTATTTATTGTCTTGAACCAAAAACTTGGCCTGAATTTCAATGGCCTTTGTTCTACTGTAATCCAGTTTACATGTTAAAATCTGGACACCATCCAAAAGCAACAACTTGAAATCAATCACCTTCCGTTTTCCCAGTTCTCTTGAAGGGAGAGGGGAGCCAGAAACACTTTTTTTTTTAAGGCTTTATATAAATTTATCTACCAGTCAGTTATTCTGAACTTTTCCACAGCAAGCTTTCCTTGCAACTTGCCAAAATATATTATATGTAAATGCTTCGAGAAATAATCCTGCCCTACCTACTTCACCAAGTTATTGCGAGAGAGTAAAATGTCCCGCCAGGGCGGCTGCCCCTGCCCGATCAAGGCAAACATGCACACACACTGAGCAGGAAAAACTCCTCTTTCTCATCAACTTTTTAAAAGGAAACTTGCGAAATGTTTGTAAACAGTTCACCCCAGGTACTGAGCAACTCTCATGATGATCTTCAGCAAAGTTTACAGGATGCTGGCGACCTGCCACCGAAGCTCACGGCTTGTTTTCCACCAGGGGTAATTTGGTCCGGTGCATCCGGGGGCACCGCGGACCGTCCCTGAGATCCGGACAGCCTCTGGCAGCCCTCCTGAGAATCCGGGGCGCGAGGAGAGCGGGGCAAGGAGGTGGGAGCCGGGAGTGGGTGCGGGAGCGGGGGGCTCCACCCCAGCGGGCGCCCGTGGGCAAACCAGATATAAGGAATCTACTGGACTGCGTCACCAGTCAGAGGCCCACCGCACTCCAGACCCTTGCAGGGCACCCCCCGCCCAGTTCTGAAAGTGCCAGTCGGGAGCTGTGGCCAGGGGCGCGAGAGGCGGCGCTCGGGACCTGCGGCGACATTGACGCGGAAACCAGCAATGACAGAGACCTCAAGGACTGAGGAAAATCGAAGCAGCAGGATTGAGTGCGGGCACGTACCATCGGGTCCACGGTGGGGCCTTCCTCCCGCTGCGGCCTGCCAGGCTTCACTTTCCCGGAAACTTGAAAACAAAATGGAGGAAAGGAAACCGAAAGCCTGGAGGCGGACGTTGTGCTACGTGGCTTTGTGCTGGCCTCGTGCGAACACTTCACTCCACAGGAAAAGTTTGCTGGCTTGACATTCACGGCGTTAGGGCCAGAGACACCCTACTCACCAGCCACAATGAGTCTCTTTCTGTTGAATTGCTCACACTCTCCTAGCCACAGCCAGATCGTAAAATACGCTGTGAACTCAGGATGGTGGTTTAAAGGAGTTCTGATTGTCGTTATGAACAAACACTGTTAGTGTTTTTTACTGATATATAGGAATAATAACAAATAGCAAATGTAAAAGCTATTTATGTTTTAATCTATTTGTGATTTTTTTTTCATTTAACTTTTCTTGAAACAAACGTAAACTTAAAGGAAAGTTGCAAGAATACCAAGAGAGTATTGACCTTGGAGAAGGAATATGCCTACCAAGAAGGACTCCTTGTGGTTAATTGGGCTCAAGTTCATGAGTCTAACAGCTATTGCTGGCAGAGACCACACATGCACTGTGGATATCAGAGAAAAGCCACAGAATGAGCTACCAGCCTCCTGCACTGTTCCTTTCCTTTGAGTCCACCCTTATAAAATCATATTGGACCCCAATGGACTGATACCTGCCCCCTCCAATAGGAACACTGCACAGCTATGTCCTCATTTGCATTTACGTTGAGAATGGCTTCATATCAACCAATCAGAACACACGAAGCTGACCAGTACTATTTGGACTAATCAGACTCCAAATTTAGATTCCTTATTTGCACTTTCTCTTTAAAAAGCAGGTCTTCCCTGTGTCTCAGGTGAGTGCTTTTACCCTTCCACTGAAGACTGTGTCTCCCCAGTTTGCAAACTGTTAACTTGAATAGTCTCTCCTTTTTCCACGCCCCAGATTGGGAACTCCTGTTGGTGTTAGATTGCTGGCAGCTAACTTTTGTTGACAAAAGATTGACTAATGGCATAACAGCATAAGGAGCTTAGCTGACCCACTCCCCAGTGCAACTGATGAAAATTATTTTATTTTATTAGTTTCAACTGTACAAAACAACATGATAATTAAGACATTTACACCCCTTACAAAAGTGATAAACCACCCCCAATCTACTACCCCTCTGACATTGTATATAATTGTTACAATACCACTGACTATATTCCCTATGCTGTACTTTACATCCTGTGAATATATATAGATAGATAGATAGATAGATATACACACACATATATATATTTAACTATAGTTGACATTCAATATCATTCTACTTCAGCTACAGGTGTATAGTGCAGTGGTCAGGCATCTACACAGTCTATGAAGTGATCCCCCTGGTAAGTCCATTCATTATCCATCTGGCATCCTACATAATCTTTACAACATTATTGATTATATTCCCTATACTGTATTTCATATCCCCATGACTATTTTGTGACTACCAATTTGTACTTTCTAGTCCCTTCACCTTCTCCCCAATCCCCACCACCCTCCCATCTAGCAACCATCAGTTGTTTCTCTATATCTCTGAGTCTATTTCTGTTTTGATGAAAATTATTTTAAAACAACAAACAACCTTTTAAAGCTTTGGAAATAATCCTAAGAGAAAACAGCAAATGAAGAAACATCTATTTAAGAAAATCTACGGGGCTGGCCGAGTGGCTCAGTAGGTTAAGAGCGCAAGCTCTGAGCAGCAGGGTCACCTGTTCGATTCCCACATGGGCCAGTGATCTGTGCCCAAGCTGAGCTGCCGCTGAGTTGCCTACGGGCAGCCAGATGGCTCAGCTGGTGAGAGCGCGTGCTCCTAACAATAAGATTGCAGTTCGACTCTCGCATCTGTATTCTTTCAACCAAGACTCTTATTCCCTTTACCCTCCCAACTCGGCAAGGCAGATCCACACTCTGGACTGCTGCTAGCGAGAACACGGGCCCACCTCTCCCCATGGCTCCCAATTGGAAGAGCAGAGTGTCAGCAATTCTCACCCTGCCTGCAGCTACCTGATACTGAGGCCAAGTCCTGGATAAGTGTGGCTGACAAATGAAGGATGCTTTTTTCATCCAGCCCCACTCATGGAACAGAGTGTGGATGGAAAAGTGGTGCTGTAATAAATCATAAATCCCTAACTCAGCAGGTCATGGTGGGTAGTCACATCCCAGGCATATAAGCTCTTTACTATTATAAAAGGCCTACCTTTGCCTTAAGCAAGACCTGTCTGTTGTGTCTGTGCATCTAGGTTAACACACCTTTGAAATGCCCCCTCTCTGACCCCTCCTTCTAAAGCATGACCACCTCAAGAGAGCACATGATCTTAACTATCCTGTAACCCAGCCCCCAGCTCGCTTTCTCCAACCTTCATGTAATCTTCCTTACTTCCCTCTTTAATCTCAAATGCATAAAAGAAATGTTATTCTCCAAATATTCACTCTATTGTGATCTTGCTTCCAGGCATACCCTCTATTTGACTCAAATAAGTTTTTATAAAAATTGTCCACAGGTTTGGATGTTCTTACATCGACATTTAGGTTTTACTTTGGGTTGGAGTGCTGAGAATACTGGTATCCTAATCACCCTTACCCTAGCTCCTGAAGAGGTGGTTCAAGCCAGAAAAGATAAGCCTGAAGATCTCAGGCTGCTACCCCCTCCTCCACCTAGAGTTTAGCCTCTAGAGCAGGTGCAATAAATATAACATATTGTTCCACCTGTTGCTCCAAAGCCCTAGTTCAGTGATTGTGCCTGGGGGGGGGGGAGAAGCAGTTCATAAAACAGATAGCTCTTAAACTCTTCCCAAAGGAACTGACTTCTTTTCATTTGCAACAGAACATGTTGCAATTCCTGGAGGTTGTGATGACAGGCAATTGGGAGGAGTTTCAAGATATGGGCTAAATTGTAATCTGGCTAATTTGCAAGGGGGAACCAGAGATAAAAACAGTTGGGGGAAGCCTTCCTGGAGTAAGAACAAATATTAAACACTCACCTCATAAACTATTGCTTCAAAGGGGCCACAATTTGATTGGATTCATTTGTAGAACAAATTATGCCAGAACATTGTTGAAAATAATAGAGCAATCGGAGCATTTGAGATCTTGCTGCCTGGCATATGTCATCAGTTTGGCTTAACTAAACTCTTATAAAACTTCTCTTAAATAAATAATAATAGAGCAATCAGTTTGCAAACTGATGGAGTTTAACAGCTGGGTGTGGTCAGGAAATAAAAGGAAGAGAGCCCCACCCAAAAACGACCATAATACCAGGATAACAATATCAGAAATTTATGAGGGGTGGGGATAGACTTCACTAAAGTAATTTAGCCCTCTATGTAACAAATAAACAAGCAAATAACAACAATAGGGTGGGGGTTGAGGAGTGGGAAGAACCAAGTACCCAGAGTTGCTACAATATATTATCTAAAATGTTCAGTATTCAACAAAAAATTACAAGGCATTCAAGTAAACAGGAAAGTATGACCCATACACTGGAAAAGTAATAGGCAACAGAAACTGCCTGTGAGAGAAACCAGATGTTGAATTTATCGGAAAAAGCATTCAATAGCCATTATAAACATGTTCACAGAACTAAAGAAAAGCATGATCAAAGAAGAAAAAGAAGGTATGATAACAGATTATGTCACATCAAATACAGAATATCAATAAAAAAATATTCAGACACCTTAGAGCAGGGATGTGACTGAAAAATTATAAAAATGAGCCAAATAGAAATTCTGGAGTTGGAAAGTATAATAACTGAAATAACTTAATTAGGAGCTCAAGAGTAGACTTGAACTGGCAGGAGAAAGAATAAATTGACTTTAAGAAAGATGGATGGAGATTTTATGCAAGGCAAAGAACAGAGAAAAATGAAGAGAGCCCCAGAGAAATGTGGGACATCATTAAGCACACCAACATGTACTTAATGGGAGTGTCAGAAGGAGAGGAGCATGCAAATAGAGCAGAAAAACATATTCAAAGACATCATGGCTAAAAACTTCCAAAATGTATTGAAAAACTGTAAATTACACATCCAAGAAGTTTAACAAATTCCAATTAAGCTAAATGCAAAGAGATCTACAGATACATACAGTAAAAATGCTGAAAGTCAAAGACAAAGAAGAAATCTTAAAAGCAGCAAGAGAAAAACAACTTATTACTTATCAGTGAATAGCAATAAGATTAATAGCTGACTTCTCAGCAAAATCAATATAGAGGCCAGAAAGCAATGAGTTAACAAATTCAAAGTGCTCAAAGCAAAAAACAGAAACTTTCAACCAACAATCCTATATGCAGCAAAACAACTTTATGAAAATAAGATTGGTGAGATACTTTCCCAAATAAACAAAACCTGAGATAATTTGTGGTAACAGACCTGCCGTGTAAGAAATACTAAAGGAAATTCTTCAAGCTGAAAACAAGTAACCCCAGACAATAATTCAAATGCTCACACACAAAAAAAAAAAAACCAGAAAAGGTAATTCTACAATTATAAGACAGTATAAATTAATATTTTCCTCCTATTCTTAACTGATTTAAAAAACAATTGTAGGGACTGGCCAAGTGGCTCAGTTGGTTAAGAGCATGAGCTCTGAGCAACAGGATCACCACTTCAATTCCCACATGGGCCAGTGAGCTGCGCCTGAGCTGAGCTGCCAACAGGTGACAGGATGGCTCAGCTGGTGAGAGCACATGCTCCTAACAAGGTTGACAGGATGGTGGGCTACACACACCTGCAACTAAAGTTGAACATGCTACCTTGAGCTGAGCTGCCCTGAGCTGCCCAATGGTCAGCCAGATGGCGACTGGACTTGGAGCTGAGCTAGCTGCACCCTCCACAACTAAGATTGAAGGACAACAACTTGGCCGTTCCCCTTCCCCAATTTCCTAACACTGTTCCCCTTCCTCAATTCCCTAATAAAATCTTTAAAAAAAAAAGCAATTGTATAAAATGATATAATAGATTTTTGTGCCTATAACAAAGAAATGAATATGTGTGAAATATATTTCCCAACAAAAAAGAGGTAGGTGGTAGCAAAGCTATATTGGAATAAGAAAATGACTACAGATGGCAAAGTAATAATTATAACAATCTATTGTTGGGTGTGTAACATGCATTAATGTAATATATATACAAAATACCACAAATGGGGAAGAAGGGAATAGAGCTATGTAGGGGTAATATTTCCTTATACCACTGGAACCAGCTAGTATAAATCTGAAGCTGCTTCTGATAAGTTAAGATATATATGGTAAACCCTACAGCAATTATTAAAACAATAACTCAAAATATATAGTGAAAAATTATTAAAGAAATTAAGACGCTACATTAGAAAATATTCACTTAATGTAAAAGAAAACTTTTAATGTAAAATAAAGGAGTAGCAAAAAAGACATATGCCATATAGAAAACAAAATGTAAAATGGAACATGTAAGTCCAACTATATCAACAATATTAAATGAAAATGAGCGAAATAATCCAATCAAAAGGGAAACTTGTTAGACTGGATAAAAAAATAAAAGCATAAAAAAAAAAAAAGTATGATCCGGGCTGGCCAAGTGGCTCTTTGATTAAAAGTTGGTTTGGGAGTGTGAGCTCTGAGCAGCAGGGCCCCAATTCAGATCCCACATGAGGGCCATTGACACTGCCCGCTACAGCTCAGATGGCAAACGACAGCTTGACCTGGAGCTAGGCTGCCATGAATCACTGGCGATGGTGTAGGCTACAGTGGGGCTGCAGTGGGCTGCCATAAGCTACCATGAGTGGCCGGCACTCAGTGTGAGCGGCCAGCAGCCTGCGTGAGCTGCTGTGAGCCACCGTGAGCAGCTGTCCAAGAGCTGATGACCTATCTGCCTCAGCAGGGAAGAGTGCAATAATACCAACATGGGCCAGGGAAGCGACGTCCTCCACAACTAGACTGAAGAACAAAAGGACAACAATTTGTCTGTTCCCCTTCCCTGATTCCCCAACGCTGTTACCTCCCCCAATTCCCCAATAAAATCTTTAAAAAACAAAAACAAATAACCTATGATCCAATTATAACTGCCTATAGGAGACATACTTTCAATTCAAAGATACAAATGGATTCAAAATAAAAATATGGGAAAAGATATAACATGCAAACAGCAACAACAAGAGGGATGGACTGGCTATACTGATATCAGGCAGCATAGACTTTAAAATAAAAAATATTACTAGAAGTAAAGAGGGGCATCTTATAGCAATAAAAGTGTTGATCCATCAGATAAATATAATCAGTAGAAACATATAAACATTTAATAACAAAACATCAAAATACATGAAGCAAAACTGAAAGAAATAAAGGGGAAAATAGTTCCACAATAATAGCTGGAAACTTAGACACTCCATTTTCAATAATGGATAGAACAACTAAACAATCAACAAGGAAAAGGAAGGCTTGAGCAATACTATAAAACAACTAGACCTAACTCACAGCTGTAGAATGCTCCACACAACAGAATATACATTATTAATTATACATGAATATACACATTCAAGTGCACAATGGAACATTCTCCAAGATAGACCATCTGGTAGGCCATAACACAAAGCTCAATAAATTTAAAGAGATAAAAATAATATAAATATGTTCTCTGACTACAATAGAATTAAATAGAAGTCAATAACAGGAAAAATTGGTAAAACTCACAAATATGTGGAAATAAAACACACTCCTGAGTAACCAGTGTGTCAAAGACCTCATCAGAAAAACCTGAAAATACTTTGAGATGAATGGAAAATCAAGTGCAACATAGCAAAACTTATGGGGGACAACTAAAGCAGAGTAGAAAGAAAATTTTTTTTTAAGATTTTATTGGGGAGTTGGGGGAGGGGAACAGTGTTGGGGAATCCAGGAAGGGGAACCATTGCTGTCCTTTTGTTCTTCAGTCTAGTTGTGGAGGACTTCGCTTCACTGGCCCATATTGGTATCATCATTGTGCTCTTCCCGGGTGAGGCAGATCAGTCGCCAGTCACTGGATGGCATCCCTTGGCAGCTCACACCATCTGCCGGCCACTCATGGTAGCTTACGGGAGCCCACTGCAGCAGGGGCTGCAGCCTATGCCTTCGCCAGCGACTCATGGCAGCCCAGCTCCAGCTTGAGCTGTTGTTCACCATCTTAGCTGTAGAGGGCGCAGCATCACTGGCCCTAATGTGGGATCTGAACTGGGGCCCTACTGCTCAGAGCTGGCATCCCAAGCCAACTCTTAACCAACGCGCCACTCGGACGGCCCAGAAATTTTTAACTATACATGCCTCTACTAAGCAAAAAGAATCTCAAATTGATAACCTAATCTTCCAGTTTAAGACACTAGAAAAAGAAGAGCAAACAACCTAAAGCAGGCAGAAGAACGAAAATAATAAACATTAAAGTGGAAATTAATAAAAATAGAATAGAAAAAACAATAGGGAAAATCAATTAAACCTAAAGCCAATTTTTTGAAAAGGTGAACAAAATTGACAAACCTTTAGCTAGATTGACCAAGGAGGAAGAAAAAGACTAAAATTACTAGAATCAGAAGTGAAAGAGGGGACATTACTACTGATCCTACAGTAATAAAAAGGATTATAAAGGAACACTATGAATAATTGTACACCAACAATTTAGATAACCTAGATGAAATGAACAAATCCCTAGAAAGGCACCAACTACCAAAGCTGACTCAGGAAGAAATAGACAATATGAGTGACCTATGAAAAGTGAAGAGATTGTGTAAGTAATTGAAAATCTACCCAAAAATAAAGCCCAGACCTAGATAGATTACCTTGTAAATTCTACAAAAGATTTAAGGAAAAATTAAATCTAATTCTTCACAAACTCTTCCAAATAACAGAAGAAGAGTGTGTTAGTTTGCTAGGGTTGCCATAACAAAATACCATAGACTAGGTAGCTTAAACAACAGAGGCTTATTTCTCGCAGTTGTGGAGGCTAGAAGTCCAAAATCAAGACATCAGTAGGTTTGCCTTCTCCTGAGGCCTTTCTCTCCTTGGCTTGCAGATGACAGCCTTCTGTGTCTTCTCATGGTCTTTCCTCTATACACAAACATCGTTAGTGTCTTTCTGTCTGTCCAAATATTCTCTTCTTGTAGGAACACCAGTCAGGTTGGATTAAGGCCCATCCTAATAGCCTCATTTTAACTTCCTCACCCTTTTAAAGACCTTATCTCTGAATATAGTAACATTCTGAGTTACTGGGAGTTAGGGCTTCAACATATGAATTGGGGGGTGAGGGTGGGCGACAAAATTCAGCCCAGAAAAAGGAAGGAACAACTCAGTTTATGAGGCCTTATTGCCATGTTACCAAAACTAGACAAAGATATCACAGGCAAAGAAAACTATAAATCAATATCTCATGCATATGGATGCAAAAGTTCTCAACAAAATACTTTAAAAGTTTCACCACTTATGTATGCATTTCTAAACAGTATAGCTTAGTTTTGGCTATTTTTGCACTCCTTATGAATGAAAACAAATCTTATTCTTTTTGTTTTCCTTTTTTCCATACAATGGAATACTGCTTAACAGTAAAAAGGAACAAACAACTGATTCATGCAACAACATGGAAAATTATGCCTGATATGCTTGCCAAAATGTTTAGGGAACATACACTGATGTCTTTCAAATACATCAAAAAATAAGATGGATAAATAAGATGTGTTAAAGCGAGTGTAGTAAAATCGAATGGTACAATCTAGTGGTAGGTATGTGGGTGTTCACTGTAAAATTCTCTCAGATTTGCTTTATGATTGAACATTTTTATAACAAAAGGATGGGAAAGAAAACATTGTGCTGATTGAGAGAATCCAGAAACACAAAAAGTACATACTGTATGGTTTATTTATACAAAACTTTAGAACAGACAAAACAAATCTATAGTGACAGAGGGCATACATCAGTAGTGGCCTGAGAAATGTTAATTATAAAGGGGCATGAGAAAAAATTGGGAGTGTGGAAATATTCTATATATTGATTGGATGGTAGTTACATAGGAGGATACATTTCTCAAAAGCCACTGAACTGTACACCTAAAATAAGTTATTTACTTATGTAAATTATGTACATTGTACAGTGATAAAGTGAATTTTAATACAAACAGGCAAACAAAAGTGGATTGGAAGCTCTGAGCTCCTAAATGGGTCTAATCCATTCTAAGCATCTCAGTGGACAATCTAGCTGAGCTATTTTGGGGGGGAAACTCCCTCGTCAGTATTTTCAAAATGTTCCTTTTAAATTGGTCAGATTTAGCAAAGATGATTCTTCTAATCTCCTGCCTGCAGAGAAAAGGCCTGGTTGCCAGAGCTCCCAAAGTAGAGAGCGAAAAGATTGATGAGGTTTCCTAATCCAAGAAGCATGCGTCATTGTAGCTGGACACTCTTGGCCAGACCCCTTACTGAAACCCTTTCTTCCTTTGCTTCTAGGATCCAGCTCTTTCCAGATTTACCTCCCACTTGTATGATCATTTTTTCTCAGTCTCTTTATAAAACTCCTTTTTTTGTTTGTCCCTTAAATAGTAATTCTGTCCTTGAGCCTCTTCTTTTTGTCAACCAGGATTTAATTATCTTTTGTTTTAGTGATTATACATCTCTCTACTGTGTTTCAATAGTTCCCATATCCATCTGATTTCTCCCATGGTGTGTTGGAGTTCTGTCTATCTGTTGTCTGCCTTCACGGAACACTAAAGGAATGTGCTGAGTACAAAGTGTGACAGGGAGAGGCAGTCAAGGTCAGAGGTTAGAAAAATCATCAGAGCTCAAAGGCCACCAGCTGGTTCAGCAGTGTCCCAGGTGTGAAAAGAGATGCTGACACAAATGGAGACCATACCTAGGTGCAGACGTGGCATTTCTGTGCCCTTACTTGTGGTGTAGATATTTACTTGTGATGTTGCTGTTTCTTACTTGTGATGACCTTTTCCCACGCTGTCGCTCCACAGCAAGGAGCCCTTTCCCAACACAAAGTAAATGCTTGGGCCCTCTGGTTTGCCTTTCTTTACGACTGAACATTTTATCATAAAATGTTGGGGAAGAAATCATTGTGCTAAGTGAAAGAAGTCAGACACCAAGGAGTACATACTGCTTCAGGACCTAACATTAAAGTTAGAGATTGGGCTATTCCCCCATAGCTTGGGGCACAGACTCCAGGGGAGAATCTGTACTATCCCCTCCTGGGGGGCCTGCAAAGATAGTTTCACAATGGGAGCTACCATTGAAAAGTAGGCACACAGTAAGTGGTAGCTGTTATTTTAGCCCGTGTAGATTACCATGTTCTTTATACACATCACTCGTAATTCTCTGGTAGGGACCATTATCCTCATTTTACTAATGGGAAAACTGAGGTTCAGAGAGGCTGAATAATTAAGTAACCGGAGTACTAAAGTCATACAGATAATAATTGGCAGAGCTTGGGTTCGAAAGCAGGGAGTCTTACTCTAGAGCCCAGAGGTCTGTTGCCTGTAGCTAACGGAAGAGGTGGCCGTGTTGGGAATAGGGATGCCTTCTACACCCACCTTGTATAAAAATATTGCTACCACTGATCTTTTTACTGTCTTCATAGTTTTTCCTTTTCTAGAATGTTGCATCATCGGAATCATATAGTATGTAGCCTTTTCAGATTGACTTCTTTGCCGGGGTCCTGCCTCGGCGTTCCAGTGAACAGTACCTGAAGTGGGGGGCGAGGTTTAAGGAAACAAAGAGACAAAGAGACAAAGAGGGTCCGGGAGGACTGGAAGCACTCTTGGCAACCAGCCTCTAGTTTATTTTTCCTCCCCATTATATACCTCCAGAGTACATGCAACACAGAAGGGATAAATATGCATTACCTCATTAAAAGTACATCATTAGCTACCTACTAGAAA
>NW_017731373.1:5313393-5318359 GCF_001890085.2 Hipposideros armiger | reverse complement strand
CTACAGCAGCAGTAGCAGCAGTTGCAATAATAGTCACTAAAGCCATTATTCCAGCAATTAAAAGCCCTATAAATCTTTTTGGTCTACTTAAAGCATATTCAATTTCTTTAAAGACCTGCAAACTTCTTTCAGCATACCATGGTCCAGAAACATTGACAGGAAGCATAATAAAAGAAGGTTGATTAAGAATCATAATACGGGTTCCAAACGACACCCAAGAAACAGTTTGTTAAATTACAATGAAAACAAGATACATTAAACTGATTTCCCTCAAAGTGGATAATAATATTTCCAATCAAAAGTACATAAGGGGAAGGAACACAAGCAAATACATCAACAGTTTTAACAGTGGTAGTCCAATCTCTAGTCCCATCTTCTCTAACAGCTGTCTGGCTGCAGGGAGTACCTGACTTACAGACCTCAACCATCTGGATGATCTCACCCATCGCCCCCGCAAGTCTCCAAAGTGAGTTTTGTTGATACTGTGTATCAGAGTTCCATAGTCCAGAGACCAGTCCTCGGGCCCAACTTGTCCGATTAGTCTGTGACCAGTCAACAATATATCGATCAGTCCCAGGGATGTCATACCGGGCAGGGCTGTTCCCATGACAGTCTCTCCATGGAACAGCCTCGGTGTCAAGTCCCAATTTTCTGCCACAAGGCAAACATGACTGAGGAACAGGTCGATTTATCTTCTTCCCTCTGGACCAATCACCTAACAAATTAAGGCGAACATTCCATCCGACCTGGGAGTCACCAGGCCGGGCCAAACAATCTGGAATCCAAATTGGAGTGTCTGTGTCCTGTTGTGAGTATGTTCTTTTTTCCTTTGTCCTGCATTTCTAGGAAGAAACATAGACATTCCTTCCCCCACACAAGGATCGAATCTAGTCCTTGTTAGATAAAATTGTCCATTATAAAGACGTTGTAAAGAATTTTAAAAACTGTGAAAATTAGAAATCTTAAAATTTGAAAAATTGATTCAGTTAAGGTTGATATCCTTGGCACCTAAGGAATACCTATAGTCTCCACCTTTTTGTTTTATTAATTAATTTTTGAGAGATTGATGGGTATTGTTGACTGACCCCAAAAATAAAAAAAAATACTTACAGTTGACTATATATATAAACAGAATTATTAACAATTGTAGAGAGGACCTAAGATCTTATACTTGGTTTTATAACTTTAAGAGGCTACAATAAGGAGTGGGGGGTCGCGGCTGCCGCCCCCTGGGTTTAAAAGTGCCTCTTTTTTTTTCTCTCTAGTTAAAGTATCTCTTTTTTTTCTCTTTAGTTATCTCAGCCTTAAGCGGAGGCTGTTTACATTTAAGGCTATTTGTAAGACCTTGAAAGTTACTGAGAGAGAAATCTTGGGGAGGAGTGGAGGGAGTTATACTTTCAGTTTTTTCCGGCTCCGCGGCTGTATTTATTTTTTATTTTTTATAATTTACTTTTGACTCCTCCTTGGCCATCAGGCCGCTCAATGACTGGATAAGCCATAAATCTTGATACATCCTCTCCCTGTAAATATGCTTGCTGAATCGAGGTCTGAAGCCTCGGCTGTCTTTTCCATTTCCGCCCAGTAGACATAACCACTGGGGCAACGACAGCTCCCTCTAATCCTCTGCATAAGGGTTCATCTAACATATCCTCATTCCAAATTCCCATCTCAGCCATTTTTCATTTCATTTCTCTCACTTGAGCCGCTAAAGGAACATGAGCAGACGGTGGTGGAGGCCGAGGGGATTTGCTTTCAGTTTTAGGCTGTTCTAGGTTACTTTCAATTTTTGGTGAATCTTGATTTAAATTTTCCTGAGCTAGAAACAACTGAGGATTATCAAAATCAGGGTCATGATATCTAGCTACTTCTTCCTCTAAATCTTCCTCATCCTGAGGATCCAGCTCCTCGTCTGGGGTAACTTTCTCATAGAGGTGGAGCGAGGGAGTAGACGGGGGAGGGGCAGTCGGAGCTACAGGGTCCGGTCGCGATCCCGACTCTTCTTCTAAATTTACCTTCTCTCCTGTACTATTCTCCTGACCCCGCATACCCTCATGGCGTGGATCTAAACTATCTCTAATTAGAGTCCATAAAGCAAAAGTATCTACTGGAATTTTTTCAGGTCCATGAGCTTCAAAGTGACCTTGTTATCTGACCGCACTTCTTCCCAAGTTTTTAAACTTACAGTCCCCTCTTCTGGAAACCAGGGACAAATCTTTTCTATAAAATCTAGAAACTTTTCCAATTGTGGTTTTCCTACGTTCACTCCCCTGGCCTTGAGGTGGTTCAGTAGGAGATGGGTGTACACCTTTACTATTTTCTGCACCCATCTTTATAACAATCTCTCCCGGTCTTTTCTCACCTCACACCACTTACCCGTACATACCATCTTTTTCCGCGGTGACCTTCACCTGATCCCCAGTATTCAGGTCCCTGTTCGGGCGCCAAATCTGCCGGGGTCCTGCCTCGGTGTTCCAATGAACAGTACGTGAAGTGGGGGGCGAGGTTTAAGGAAACAAAGAGACAAAGAGACACTTCTTTCACTTAGTAATATGCATTAAGGTTCCTCCACATCTCTTCATGACTTCATAGCTCATGTCTTTTTAGCATTGAATAATAATATTCCATTATCTGGATGTACCACAGTTTATCCATTTACCTACTGAAGGACATCTTGGTTGCTTCCAAGTTTTGGCAATTATGAATAAAGCTGTTATTAACATCTGTGTGCAGGTTTTTGTGTAAACATAAGTTTATAAGTAAATACCAAGGAGCATGATTGCTGGATCGTTGGCAACAGTATGTTTAGTTTTATAAGAAACTGTCAAACTTTCTTTCAAAGTGCCAATACAATTTTGCATCCCCACCAGTGTATCAGAGTTTCTGTTGCTCCACATCCTCACCAACATTTTGTGTTTTCAGTGTTCCAGATTTTGGCCATTCTAGTAAGCATGTAGTAGTATCTCATTATTGTTTTAATTTGCATCTCCGTGATAACATAATTTGTGGAGCATCTTTGCATTTGCCTATTTTTCATCTGTATATATTCTTTGGTGAGATGTCTATTAAGGTCTTTGGCCCATTTTTTAAAAAGGTTATTTTCTTGCTGAGTTTTAGAGATTTCTTTGCATATTTTGCATAACAGCCCTTTCTCAGATGTGTCTTTTGCAAATATTTTCCCTCACAGTGTAGCTTCTCAATCTCTTTACTGTCTTTCACAGAGCAGAAATTGTTAATTTTAATGAAGTACAGCTTATCAATTATTTCTTTTATGGGTCGAGCCTTTGGTATTGTATCTAAAAAGTGATTGCCAAACCCAAGATCAACTAGGTTTTCTCTGGTGTTATCTTCTAGGAATTAATATAGTTTTGCATTTTGCATTTAAATTTGTGATCAATTTTGAGTTAATTTTTGTAAAAGGTGTAAGGTCTGTGTCTAGATTCAATTTTTTGCATGTTTATGTCCAGTAGTTCCAGCACCATCTGTTGAAGAGACTGCTTTTGCTCCATTGTATTATCTTTGCTCCTTTGTCAAAGCTCAGTTTATGATATATTTATGGGTGTCTATTTTGGGGCGCTCTATTCTCTCCCATTGGTCTATTTGTCTGTTCTTTCACCAATCCCACACTGTCTTGATTATTGTAGTTTTATAGGACTTCTTGAAGTTAGGTATCATTCTCCCAACTTTGTTCTTCAATGTCATGTTGGCTATTCTGGGTCTTTTGCCTCTCCACATAAATTTTTAGAATCAGTTTGTTAATATCCATAAAATAATTTGCTGGGATTTTGGTTGGAATTTTATTGAATCTATAGATCAAGTTGGGATTGGTTTAGTTTGGGGGAAGACATAACTTTTGGACGATAAGAGGAAGAAGAGTTATCTTGGCGATAAAGGGATAATAAATAAGATAATAAAAATCAGCTATAGGTAAATGGAGGGATTTCAGTGTAGACTGGATATTAGATAATACTGAGTATTTAAGTTAAATTTCTTGGGTGTGATAGTGGTATTATGATCACATAGGAGAATGTACTTGCATAGGGAATACATACTGAAGGATTTAGGGGTAAAATATCATGGTGCATGCATGTTACTTTCAAGTGATTAGCAAAGTTTGTGTGTGTGTGTGTGTGTGTGTGTGTGTGTGTGTATCTTGGGATAGAGAGAAAACAAATGTGGCTAAATGTTATTAATTGGTGACTCCAGATGAAGGGCGTATGTGTATTTTTTCAACTTTTCTGGTTTTCAATTTCAAATGTTTGAAAATAAAAAGTTGAAAAAATATCTATGTGTGATTCTTATAGTCTACCAATTGTATGCAGAATGCAATGCAAGATTTTTTTCGTACACATCATTTTGTTTTAAAATGTTGTATTGAATGTGTGGGGGACCTTTTCTCCACAAATATTAGTTAAAAATCACTGTATTGAGCCAAAAATATATTCTCTGAAGTTTAGGTTTTAAAAAGCAAGATGCATTCTTCTACAAAGCCAGGGAGGTGCTTTGTAGAATATGACTATATATATATGTGTGTCTTTCCTTGTTTATTTTTAACCTTCTTGGTTAAACTTTAAGGTCCACAAAGGGATCCTGACTCTTTTGTTTCTCATTGTACGTCCATCCAGCACTTAGCACAGTGTCTGCCACACAGTAGGTCCCTGGATTAGTTGGGTAGAACTCACTGCTTTAACAAAGTAACCCCAAAATAGTAGTAGCTTAACATAATAGAAGTTGATTTTTTTCATCCACTAGCTAATTGATGAAGGTGTTTCTGGCAGGCAGCTTTCCTCCATGCAGTGATTTCAGGGTCAGAAACGCTTCCTATTTGGCTTCACCATTCCCAGGGGACTTGTTATCCTTAGTATTCAGTCAGCAGAAGGGGAAAGAATGTGCAAAAGGCATATCTGCTTCTTAAAATCTTTGCCCTGGAAATGACAACCCTCATTTCCACTCACATTCCATTGGTGAA
>NW_017731373.1:5271404-5313304 GCF_001890085.2 Hipposideros armiger | reverse complement strand
TGGTGGGGGACGCGTGTCTGAAAAACCATAGTCCCTGGTCTGGTAGCCACTTTTCAAGGACAATTCCATAATACAGAAAGGGGGCAAGTTTTAGTGGATAGCTAGCAATCTCTGCCATAATGTTTAAATATTTGTTGAATGAATCAATAAGGTTTCTAGGGTTACCTTATTCTTTGCAAATGTAATACGATGTAAATCTCAGGATGTGGAGAAACTCAGGTGCAGTCCATGTAACTACTAGTGATTCTGTTCACTTTAGTTTTATACATTTTTTTTCAATCAGTTTTTTAGGAGGTACCCTCTTGCCTGAAACAACTAAAAAACTGATTGAAAAAATGTATAAAACAACAGTTTTCAGATATTGGATATCAAGTAGTATAGGACAGGGACCCCTGAGAGGGATAAGCCCTATGATTACCCTAGCTTACAGCCTGGAAAGAGTTTCCAAGTCATAGTACAAGGAGGCAAAACTCAGGAAGAGCCTAGAAGTCTCCTTAAGAAGACAGAGTCCAGGGAGGCCAAAGTGCCTAGAATTTGCAGGGCAAGGTACCAGAGAGATCTAGCAATTTGCAGAGAGTCCCTCTCAAGCTTTCCACTGAGGAATAATCAGTACATATGAGGAAGGAAACTACCCAAGTTTCAGGAAGAACTACTGAAAGGAGCAGAGGAAACAATTCTCAAAGTTCACACCAGAGTGGAAAATCTTTAATTCATGGATCACTGAGTAGTGCAGGGAAATTAGTCCTAGACTAAAGGCTACTCTGCTTCCATACTGCAAAGCTTAAAAGCAAGTCTCAGTAGGATTAAAGTGTTTACAAATATCTTACTTAACTGCATCTCAAAACAAAGCTCAAAAATATTTATAAGAATACAACAATATCTAGCACCCAGTAAAGTTCACAATGCCTGGTATTTAATTTCAAAATTACAAAAATGCAAAGAACCAAAAAAAAAAAAACAACCCATTATGAGGACTACACTCAATTAATAGAATCAGACCCAGAAATGCCAATATAATAATCAGCAGCAGGTTAGATACTGAAAAAGAAAAACTTAGTGAATCTGAAGACATAGCAATAGAAACTATCCAAAATGAAGCACAGAGAGAAAAAAAGACTAAAAGAAAAAAAAAGTAAACAATGTTAGGGAAAGCTGTAATATAACTTCAAGCAGCCTAATGTAATTGGAGTCCCTGAATGAGGGTGTGGAAGACAGAAAAAATACTTGAAGAAATAAAGGCTCAAAACTCCAAATTAGCTAAAAACCATAAACTCATAGATCAAAAAAGCTCAAAAACCCCCAAGTATTAGAAACATGAAAAAAAACATAAATAGCTTAAAACCGGTAGTACGCCCCTTGGATGTAAATGAGCTGTTAATCTGTCCCATAACTTTCCCTTTAGACAGCAACTGACTGAGCTAAACACACGGTATCCCTGGCACTTTGCCAGAATGTCAAGTTTAGTGTCTGTTCCATTCCAGACTCTAACTGAATTAGATCAGCCCTAAAATGTGAGATCCAGCCTCAGGCAATAGCAGTTGTCACTGGCTTTCATTCATACAACCTGCCATTTAGTGTCCAGAATTGTTACATTTATTTTCATTGCCTGGTTTGGAGATCTTCAATTTTAATCTATGCTCATGTCCTTTTTACTTGCACAATCCATTTGTACAGGATTTTCTGGATTTGGCTATCAGTAGCCTCCCCAGACTTGATTTGGTAAATGCCCTCTGCCCCAGCCCTCAGACCTATACCAGATAGGCAAACTACCATTCCTACCAGTTTTCTTGTGAAAAATTTCCAGGAAATTTGAAGAAAGTAGATCGTAAATATTCTCATCACAAGAAAAGAATGCTACTATGTGAGGTAATAAATATTAACCAATCTTACTCTGGTAATCATTTTGCAATATATATATATGTATATATATATATGTCAAATAGTTATGTTGTACACCTATAATGAATACAATGTGGAATGCCAATTATATTCAATAAAAATTTTTCCAAAAATAACTTAAAATTTCTGACCTTGTGGCCAAAGTCTAGGCAATGGTTGGGATCTACCTTGGTGATATGAAAGTTTTATCAAGTTGAATGTTGAGAATTTAAATTGCATTTGTTGGGCCGGCCAAGTGGCTCGTTGGTTAAGAGTTGGCTTGGGAGCATGAGCTCTGAGCAGCAGGGCCACCGGTTTGGATCTCACATGGGCCAGTGATGCTGCGCCATCTACAACCAAGATGGTGAACAACAGCTAGACCCGGAGCTGGGCTGCCTTGAGTCACCGGTGCTGGTGTAGGCTGCAGTGGGCTGCAGTAAGCTACCGTGAGTGGCTGGCAGCTGGTGTGAGCTGCCAGTAAACCGCCGTGAGCGGCCATCCAATGGTTGGTGACCAATCTGCCTTAGCTGGGAAGAGCGCAATGATCACAATACCAGCATGGGCCAGTGAAGCAACGTCCTCCACAACTAGGCTGAAGAACAAAAGGACAGCAACTTGTCTGTTCCCCTTCCCCAATTCCCCAATAAAATCTTTTTAAAAAATAAATAAGTAAAATAAATAAATAAATAAATTGCATTTGTTGTGTTAATCTGGAGCTTGAATTGAAATATGCCATCACATCAAATATGCCTTATGAGAAATAACCTGTATTCTTGCTGCTTCAATGAAAATTGAGCAATCAACTACTAATACTATTGACACAAATATTAACTTTACAACAAGGCATTTTTGTATAAAGTTGAATAGAGATTTTTGGACATCTTTTGTATTACTGCAAAAAATATTTTTTAATTGCTTGGTTGTACAGTGGTCATTAAAAAATTAACCATCCACAAATGTGGGTTCCTGGTCATGTTGTTCTTTGTTAAAAACATTTGGACACACTGTATAAAAAATGCTTAAATATCTATGTAGAGTCATATGTGGCCTGTGTATACAACTCTAAAATAAACCCAAATGGGTGGTGCAGCATTAGTAGTCCCAAAGGAGGCTAACACAAAAGAAGCTCTGGAACACAACTTTATTTTATTATTGGTGAACATCTGTAACTGCAATGTAGCAACAGGGAAAAAGTGAGAAACAAAACACCTGGTCTTAGGGCTGGTGGAGTGGCTCAGTTGGTTAAGAGCTTGCTCAAGAGTGCGAGCTCTGAGCAACAGCAGTTCGATGCCCAGCCTGAGCTGAGTTGCTGCTGAGCAGCAACAGGTGGGAGGATGGCTCAGCTAAAAAACAAACAAACAAACAAACAAACAAACAAACAAAAAACACCTGGTCTTGGTCTCAAGGAGTTCACAAACTAGAGCTGTGGTTCTCAACCTTCCTAATGCCGTGACCACTTAATATAGTTCCTCATGTTGTGGTGACCCCAGCCATAAAATTATTTTTGTTGCTATTCTATAACTGTAATTTTGCTACTGTTATGAATCGTAATGTAAATATCTTTTTGTTTTCCGATGGTCTTAGGCAACCCCTGTGAAAGGGTCATTCGACCCCCAAAGGGGTTGCAACCCACAGGTTCAGAACCGCTGATCTAGAGGCAAGACCACAGTCAATCAAAGTAGAATGAGATAAATCATAAATTAAGTATAAGCATCGGGTGAGGGCTTGAAGAGATAGGATTTATTACATTTGTGGCAGTTACTAGGTTCCAGTAAGATAGTGAGAGAAAAGGAATATGGGAAAATAGCCTGGGATTCAAACAATTGCTAGATGTTGAGCTTTGGGACTCTTGCGGCATTGAAGCCATTGGGTTGTCGGAAAAGTCATGACATATGTTTGCAACAGATGGCACTAGTTCATTTTTGGAAGCACTAGAGTCATTTGCGTCTGTTATTGCTATATCATTTGACAGCTGACAGTTCTAGCTTCATTCTAAAAAAAAATTGAACGATTTGGTTGAGTTTTGGAGATTTTACAACAAGTTGAAAATGGAAGACCAAACTGTGCATTTTTGCCATATTTTACTGTTTTACTTCCATAAAGGGAAAAATGTGTGTCAAGCTTGTGAAAAGTTGCATAAGGTTTACAGTGACAATGCTCTACAAGAACGTCAGTGCCAACAATGGTTCACGAAATTCCGTGCTGGTGATTTTGATCTCAGCAATGCTCCTTGGTCAGGGAGGCCCACTGAGGTTGATGACAACAATATAAAGGCATTGATCGAGTCAAACCCACGAAAGATTGCAGAAACATTGAACATCCATCATTCAAGCGTTCACAACCACCTGAAGAAGCTGGGATACGTAAGCAAGCTCGATATTTGGGTTCCGCATGAACTCAAAGAAGTTCATTTAACGGCGCATATAAACATCTGCAATGTGCTCATTAAACGTGAGGGAAATTATCCTTTTTTGAAGTGACTGATAACTGGTGATGAGAAGTGGATTATTTACAACAATGTGGTGCACAAACGATCTTGGTCCCAACGTGATGATTCGCCTCAAACGACATTGAAAGCAGACATTCATCAGTGGAAGGTTATGTTCTCAGTGTGGTGGGATTTTAAAGGTGTTGTGTTGGGCCAGCCGAGGTGGTGCGTTGGTTAAGAGCTGGCTTGGGATGCCAGAGGGCCCCAGTTCGGATCCCACATATGACGGCCAGTGACACTGCCCTCTACAGCTAAGATGCTGAACAACAGCTCAACCTGGAGCTGGGCTGCTGTGAGTTGCCGGCCATGGCGTAGGCTGCAGCCTCTGCTGCAGTGGGTTGCCATAGGCTACCGTGTGTAGCCAGCATCCAGGCAACCAGCGTGAGTGGCCAGCAGCCGCCCTGCGCAGCCATCCAGAAGCTGGCGACTGATGTGCCTCACCCAGGAAGAACGCAATGCTGGTGCCAACTTGGGCCAGTGAAGCAACGTCCTCCACAACTAGACTGAAGAACAAAAGGACAGCAACTTGTCTGTTCCCCTTCCCCCAATTCCCAAATTAAAAAAAAAAATCTTTAAAAAAAGTGTCGTGTTTTTCGAGCTCCTACTAAGGAGCCTAACAATCAATTTGAATGTGTACTGTCAGCAATTGGATAGTTTGAATGAATCCATCATCCAGAAACATCCAGAGCTTGTTTATTGTAAAGGAGTTGTGTTCCATTGCGACAACGTGAGACCACACACAAGTTTGATCACCCATTAAAAATTACTGCAGCTTGGATGGGATGTGTTGCCACACCCACCATACTCACCTGACCTTGCACTGTCAGACTTCCCCTTGTTTCGCTCTCTTCAAAACTCCTTGTGGGGTATAACGTTTAATTTAGATGAGGCTGTAAATCAGCACCTTGTTCAGTTTTTCACAAATAAAGACAGGTCCCTCTATGAATGAGGAATTATGAAGCTCACTGAAAGATGGCAAAAGGTTATCAAACAAAAGGGGTGATATATCATTGATTGATCTTTGTTCATATAAATAAATGACATTTGAAAAACATAGACAAAATATGTCATGACTTTTCTGACAACCCAATAAATCTATGTAATTTGTGGCTTAGCGAGCAGATGTCTTATTATTTCCTGTGGCCTACAGAGACCGTAGTAAGACAGGTTACTTAGTATTATGTCAGGCAGTCAGGAATTCCCTGGTAGGCTGAGCAAAGATAAAAAAAACTGACCATTTCTTACACTAGCCATTTTTTTCAATGTTATGAGTATAACTCCCCCTTACTAGAACAGAGGCATCAATCATACACCAGGGCAACAAAAACATTTTGGACAACAGTATGAGAGGCCTTCCCAAGGCTAAACAACAGAATGCCTTAATTACAGGCACCAGCATTCCAACATTCCCCCTCCTAGACAGAAAGAAAAGTATAAAACTCAAACTCAAGCCTTTTACCCTAACTAGTGGGCATTCCAGTTCCAGGTACCCCTCTCGCTCGGGAGCTATAACCTTTCTCTTGCTTTAATACAACTATCCTCTGCTACAAACTTGACCTCTCTGGTCCATGTCTCCATTCTTTGGCTTCACAAGACTATGACCCCGGCACAAGAAATACCCTCCATCAGTAGGACCCTGAGAACAGAAAAGAATGCTTTCTGTTAAACTACACAATCAGGTCAGCTTCCCTCTACCATGAACACACTCAGGCCACCTCTCATGTAGTCCAGCCCACCACACAAACCCACTATATTTCTTGACAAAGGTTCCATGTGCAAGCCACTTCATTATTTTTAGATTTTGTCACTTCTTGGAATTATACATTTTATCATGCTCTTTATTACCCTTAGTGAGAATAATCAATTGACTTTAAAAGATAGTGGAAGGGGATAGAAACTATTTCGTTTATGAAGCAAGTATAATAAATGCTTGTAAGTGGACAAAAAGGAAAGTCGATCCATGTATAAATTGGTTGAAATTATCTAGTTTGATCAAGATGGAGATTTCTGATTTATCATGGGACAGAAAAGTGATATATTATAAAATTCTTTCAACATCTGATGGTTGTGTTTTTATATCCTTAGTTACTCTTTCATTTCTTTCCTTTTTAAAGGGTTGATTTTAGGTGGCCAAACAAAAGGGAAATTTGTAGCTCTCACAAAAACTAATTAAAATATCAAAAAACGAAGCAAAACTAAATAGTCTCAATTTGACTTAACTAATATTTATTGAGGGTTTCCTTTACACAAAGAATTGTGAAAGAAAAACAGCGTAATTGTATATAAATAGTTTAAATGAGAACTTATACTCATTTTAAGAATTTTAAGTCTTCACTTAAAAACAGAATTAAGTCCAAATTAAATATTTGTTGAACATTTACCATGTGTAAGGCACTGTATAGAAGATAAAAGAATAAATAAGACAAGATTTTCAAGAATTTATTACCTTCTAGAGAAGAATAAGGCAAGTATAAAAATACCTAAGTTACAAGATAAGGCAAGATATGTTTTATTAGGAGGGTACAAAGTTCTGTGCAATTTATAGATGAAAAAATTATCGAGAATCAAACCTCACTGATTCAAACTACAGTTTCAAATATATGTTCCTAAGAAAAAAACGTTTGGTTGGCAAAATATGCCTCATGTGGACAAAATGTCTCTGGCACTTGCTAGGTAGTGACAAGTCCCACTATTAGTCAGCATCAGGAAAAAAATTAATATCAATCCTGCACCACTTATGTAAGTACCAAGAGGAGAGAAATTTTGATTTTGTTCACTGATGTATCCTTAGGACCATGAAAATTCCTGCTACATAGGAGACGCTCAATAAATAGTTAACTGAATGACTAGAATTTGAAGAAAAGGAGCTGAGACGTCTGCCTCTGTTCTACTTGCAACTCTTTGGAGCTTCTGACTTGGACCTTGGAGGAAGGTTGAGCAAACATGCCCAATTATTTGCATGCAGGGGTTCTGTTCCTTATAATTCTGACAAAACAAAACAAGAAATGACCAATGAGTTAAAGGAGAAATGTTTATTGCATGCAATGGCCATAGAGTCATTGATTGCTTTTAGCAGAAATTGGTCTTGATCTTTGATGGTTAGTATTTTTATCACCAACGCATCAAAAACTAGGGAAGGTTTCATAGCAAAATTTAGGCCTAGCTGAATTATAATGGTCTGTGTTGGGATTGAGGACGTGCCTTCTAATTCAGGAATATGTGTCCAGGTCAACGTCCTGGGCCTTTTGTAAATGATCTCAGCTTTCTGAGAGGCAATTGGAATCCAAGAAGCCTCTTAGACACTGGAAAATATGTCTTTCCAATCCTTCATTCCCACTAAACTTTTATAGATTCATAAATAAGGTGTTAATCTGTGACAAATCATCTCTATTATCTCAGTTGTATTACTAGATCTTTAATTATTCATTCACTTAACAAAGATTTCCTAAACACAGGTACAGTCCATGTTTTCAAGGAGGCCATAGTTTAACGAGGGAGCTAAACAATTAAATGAATAATTATGATGCATTATGATAAGTGCTATAACGGAAATGCATATAGGGTTTAAGACTGTAAAATTTTTTTCATTTACTTATAAATGTGGAAATTGATATATTTAAATTATAATTGCTGATAAACCCAGATCAAATATAAGGAAGCATTTATATAGGTCATGAATTAAGGAATGAATACCTTGAGTTTAATCCTTATATTGTTAAATATATGAATTGTGACAGGTTTCCTTGTTGGAACTTATTTAGCATCTACACATATAGTTTTAGTTTATGTTTCACCAGAAAGTCTGGTCTGAATATAAGCCTCTATATCTATCTGTATTAAACCCTCATGCTCTTGTATTATGTTACTATCAAGTGGGATTCCCAGGTCCAGGTGATACCACAGCCTGTGAACCTGATTCTTCCTCAGTAAGAGGATCCCCTCTGCACTGACACAGGCATTCTTTATTTTTAGGACAGTTATTGCTATGGTTACTGTGAACCACTGAGTTGGCCTTCAGCACTGTGTCCCTGAACTGTTAGTATTTCCCATGGAAACTTTGTAGCAAGAGATTAAAGGAAATAAAATACATCATACATACAGCACAAGAAGAGCTATAATAACAAAACATCCAATTCATTGTGCAATTTGTTAAAATGCATAATGCAAAAATTTTTTTTCAATCTCTTAGCTTTTCTACAAGGTACATATGACCAATAAATGTAAAATAAGTAAATTTAGAAAAATGTTTGATTAATTACCAAATCATCAGGAAAATTTAAGTTAAATTAGCTGTTATTATTTCCAAATTAAGTTTGGGAATTGAGTAATTAGAGTAAGAGAAACATTTGCAGGGGGTACTAAGGCTTTATTTACAGAGAGATTTAATTAATAATTTACAAATACTATAAAAAAATCTAAAAGCAAGGTATTTCTTTTTAGCCATAATATGCTTTGAAGAGCACTGGAGCATTATTAAGAAATATTTTTTCAGTTTTAAAACACAAAATAAGAACACATGACGTTTTCAAATGGCACAAAACCTTCTGACTTACATCTGAACTGCACATAATGTTCTTATTTTGTAATGCTTCTCAGAAACATAAGTCTTTAGCAACAACCAAAATCCTTTTCAGTTAGTTTTGTAATACGTGACCACATTTCAAAAGAGTTACTTCATTTTGTGGCATGTGACATTAAACAGAAAAAATGTAGACCTTGAGGCAAGGGATTTTGTCTTTTTCTAACGGTTTAAGCCAGGTTTTAAATTGTTTATATATATCAAAGGTAATTCAATCTAATACAATATATGGAATTTAATCTTTACATGAGTTAGTATTTTGAACAAATAATTAATTTTTATTTGTATATTTATATTTTATATGTAACATAAAATTAAAATAAAACTTCACAGATCCTTTTTGATAGAATCATTGTCACGTGACTCACGTAAATGCAATTTCCATTGGGTCTTTTAGTCTTTGAGTTTCTGAAGCAGATTTTCTGACCGAAAACAAGAAGGAAACAAAAGGGGGGGAAAAAACCTTCCCCCTCTCCCAGAAAATTGATAGCGAAGGTAAACCGTACTCACCTGGAAGATTCCACTCTCATTAGCATCTTTGAATTTGAATACCTTGCAACTCTAGGGAATCCTAGGACCCTTGAGAATTATACTATAAAATGTTGACAATTGAGTGAGAGAACATATGAAATAACATTTCATTTTTGTTGCTAAACTACCTGTGTTTTATATAATAAAGTGTGCATTTAAAAAACATTTTAAAATCTGATGAGTTATTTGAATGCTATTTTTTTAATGACAGCCAAATATTATATGGAGAAATCACATTAAATCCCAATTTGTCTTAACATTCTATATGTAATATGTAAATATTATCATCTATGTACACTAAGAATACACAAATACAGAAATTAAAGGTAAAACAAAGAATGAACATTTTTAAATGTTTTGCTAAACATGATGACTATGTGCTATCATCATTAGTTAACATTCCAGATCAATACACTTAGGGCAAGGTTCATTGTACTGATAGTAAGTCAAAGTCTTTATTTCGGTCTTCTTGATTTTTTTTTTTAACGACTTTTTTTTCATGATTAGATCATTGTATTTACTGGTAATGTTGCTGACAAAAAAGTTCATAGCTCTGTTATTTTCCAGTTTGCTTGTTCTTGCATTGGTGGCATTAGCTTCAATCACATCTTCTTTGTAAAAGTCTTAAGCCACTTATCTACTTCATGAAAGTTTTGTTAAAACTAGTAGATAATAAATTCCATGAGCACACATAAAATACAATCTGTAACAATTTGCTGAAAAGTCTCTTTATTCTCCCCTGTGGTAGGTAGAACTCCCACTTTCCTCTCAGGATACGTTACTTACTATAAATTCTGTGTGACCACTTGATATTCACCCAGTGAGGGAAAACCCCATTGTCAATCTGTACATTAAACATTAGCAAAATTGAATTTATTTTTATTAAACATGAAAATAAATACAAATATGTTTAAATATTCTCTTCTTGCCCCAATGAATTGTCACGCACATTCCTTGAGTTGTGTGTATCCCATTTGTGGGACCACCATGTTAGAAAATGAGTCTGTACTCTGAAAAACAAATTTCTATAAAGAAAAATGGCAAATATGATCAGTAATAGGGAAGAGAAAGAGAAGAATTAAAGTTAAGACTCAGCTTATTTCTACTGGAATATTTCTTATTTCTACTTCTGTCTAGTTCCTATTCAAGAGTGCCTTGCCAATGTCCTCTGTGTCTAAAGTTAAACAAGTTTACATTAATATGCAGACTGTGCATTTCTTTTAAAAATATAAAGGATTTCCTTTCCACAGTATCAAGGTCTGCATTTGATTGAAGCAGCAAGTGGATAACTGTAAATATGCACTATCATATACTAAGTTCTGCTTGTCTCTACTGCTTCCATCACGTCAATATCCTGCAACCCCTTTTCCCTTTTTCATTTTCTCCTAATTTGTTTCTTCCACATTAACCCTCAACATGGATAAATTCCTATTCTTCCCATATTTTTGTCTTTGTACACAATTTCTATGCCACAAAGTCCTCATGTTACTTTCAAAGAATGTCTGAATCTGTTTCATTAGGTATGTAAAAACACAGTTCCCTTCTAAGTACAGGTATACAGTAAAATTACTGTATTTTTCCTGTTTCTCATGAAATATTACATGCCATACTTTAGATTGTTAAAAATTCCTATTGTTACATCAAGTGTAATTAGAAAGTAGTTCTGAGGAAAGATCCAAAAGGATCACTTTATGGTATCTTATGGTATTTATCACATATGACATAATAGGTAATGTAATATAGGGGTTACTATGGGCTGTGGAGTCAGACCTGGATTCAAAATCTTACTCTGGAACTTACTAGCTATGCCATCTTAGGCTTTGTTACGTGCACTTGCCATACATACAAAATAGACTAATACTTTTACATGTAATCATCTTCAGTGCTTTTTTTTTTTTTAAAGATTTTTATTGGGGAATTGGGGGGATGGGAACAGCGCTGGGGAATTGGGGAAGGGGAACAGACAAGTTGCTGTCATTTTGGTCTTCAGTCTAGTTGTGGAGGACGTTGCTTCACTGGCCCAAGTTGGCACCATCATTGCGCTCTTCCTGGGTGAGGCAGATCAGTCGCCGGCTTCTGGATGGCCGCTCACTGCGGCTGCTGGCTACACACGGTAGCCCATGGCAACCCGCTGCCACAGGGGCTGTAGCCTACACTGGCGCTGGCGACTCTCGGCAGCCCAGCTCCAGGTTGAGCTGTTGTTCAGCATCTTAGCTGTAAAGGGCAGTGTCACTGGCCCTCATATGTGGGATCCGAACCGGGGCCCTCTGGCGTCCCAAGCCATCTCTTAACCTTCACGCTACTCGGCCGGCCCAATAGCCTTCCTAATTTTCTACTTATTCTATAGATTACTTAGAAAGGAGTGTTGAAATCTCCAACTATAATTGTGAATTTGCCCATTTTAACTGTATTTTTGTTTCATATATTTTGAAGTTTACATGCATTTAAGATTTTTGTCTTCTTAATGAACTGACTCCTCTATTATTATGAAATGTCCCTGTTTGTGACAATTCATTCTAAAATTTATTTTGTCAATACTCTTTTCATTAGTTTTTGCAGTGTTATCTTTTTCTATTCTTTTATTTTTACCCTATGTCTTTAAAGGGGTTTTCATGTAAACAGCTTATAGGTGGGTCTTGCTTTTTGCCCAAGCTAACAATCTGTCTTTTAACTGGAATGTTTTAGAGTTTAAATTTAGACCATTTACATTTAATATAATTAATATGATTAAGTTTAAATCCACCATCTTGTTATTTCTATTTGTCCGGTTACTTTTTGTTCTTTGTTAAAACTCTTTCCTTCTTTCAGCTTTTTATGATTCCATTTACCACTGTCAGCTTATTAGGAATTCCTGTCTCATTTACTTAGTGATTTCTCAAGTTTGTATTTATAAACAAATATTTACAAAGAAAAAAAAACACCCTGTAGTTTTATACTAGCTTTGTTTTTAAGCAAAAATATTATCCCTCTTCAACAAGCTGAGTTTTAAGTCTCAACTTTAATTAGAAATTTAATTAATTAAAAATTTAAAATTCAATGATGTGGGGAGAATGTCTACTTTATTGTTAGACACACAGAAAAAAATGTCAAAAATTTCACAAAATGGAAATGAGGACTAAACCAAGAGTAGAATAAATTTTATCACAATAAAAATTTAACATGATACATGGATATGACAATCAGAACTTGGCAGGAAGTATTTTATAGTATAATCCAGATCCCTCTAAACCACCTGCAGAGAATGTAAATACAACAAGGCCAACTCCGATTTAAAAACCTATGAGAATACACCCAAGTTCATAGCAGCATTATTCATAATAGCTAAAATGTGGAAGCAACCCAATTGTCCACCAATGAACAAACAGGTAAGCAAATTGTGGTATATTATTCAGCTTTTAAAAGGAAGTAAATTCTGACATATGCTACAACATGGATGAACCTTGGAGAAATTATGCTAAGTGAAATAAGCCAGTCACAAAGTGACAAATACTGTATGATTCCACTTATATGAGGTACTTTAAATAGACAGTAGTCAAAATCATAGAGACAGAAAGTAAAATGGTGGTTACCAGGGACTGATGGAAGGGGGGAATGGGGAATTACTGTTTAATGCACATAGACTTTCAGTTTTAAAAGATGAAAGGAGTTATTAAAATGTATGATGGTGATGGTTGCATAACATTACAAATGTATTTAATACTATTGACTATACACTTAAAAATGGTTAAAATGTTAACATAATTTTTAAAATTGGAAAAAAAAATCAGTTAGAGCATATCCATTTGTTCAAATAGATACTGGCTGTATGCTATATACAGAATGCACTGCTGCTGGTACTCAGCCCCCCCGTATTTCAAATCAAATCTGATATAGCTTGAGACATTCTTTTCTTTCTTTCTTTCTTTCTTTCTTTTTTTTTTTTTAAAGAATGAGAAAAACGGACTAGCACATGTATTCTTTATTAAATCTTATTAGTATTCTTTAAGGGACAAACACACAGATGAGTAGGCTACAGTGAAGAAATCTCATCTTTATAAGAGAGTAAAGAAGCCACTAAGATACTTCCAGGTATCGTCTTCAGTGATGCTTCTTATCTTCTTTCTTGGACTCCAGGTAATATTCAATCCCTACAGCTATCACAAATGCAGCAAATCCCCATTTGAATCCTTTTAGTATTGCACCAACAAAGGAAACATTGTTTGCAAAGCCACCCGTGTATCTCCAAGCTTCATTGCTAGAGAAAAAAACGAAAAAATTATAATCACATACAACGTAGGCACATTCATTGAGTAGAATACATTTTCATCTAACAGACAAAAATGCAACCTTATATAAAATAATCTAAGTGCATCACAATAGGTATCTTTCTGTGGCACTAGATAATTAGGTCTATATGTCCGCATTTCACATATAAAATAGAAGAAAAAAACACTTGCTTTCACATTTCAGTTATAATACTCAGGATTTTACAAAACTCTCAAATGCAACACTCACTTTGGCCTATCCATCACAAGTCAGCTGTTTGACTCTGCCCATACTAGTCATTACAGCATCACGGAAAGAGGAAGTTAAAGGGTATTAATTTTTGCTCTGCCACTTACACTAGATTCACAACCTTTTAGGCTGCACAAGCTACTTAACTTGTTGGGGCCTGCTTCCTCGCCTATTCAATGATGATTACTATCTACCTTATAAGTGTATTATAAAGATTATACAGGGGAAAGTATGATATATTTTGGCACAGAGAGTATGTAACATTTGACATTATTATTACTATGCAAGAGAATCATGGCTTTCCCCTGTCATAGCAGCCTGAACTTTAGAAGACTGATTTCCTGTTCTGGAAATCATTCTTTTGAATATCCTAAACGGAGAAGTAAACAAAAGTCAGAGAGATCTAGTGAAAAAAAAAAAAATCTCACAAATAGGGATAAGTGAGTGGAAAAAATCCTCTTATGAAGAACAAAAGTCACTTAAGTCTAAAAATCTGACTTATTAAAAAATATGACAACTAATCAAATATAATGTAGATACCAAAACCAAAGACATCAGAAGAAAACTACAGAGTAATATCCCTCATAAACATAGACAGAAATATTCTTAACAAAATTTTAGAAAACTGAATCCAGCAATATATAAAAAGGATATCATGATGAAGTAGGGTTTATTTACCTCAAGAGTTCACGTTTGGTTTAATCTTTGAAAATCAATAACAACAATTCATCGTATTAATGGAATAAAAAAACTATGTGAGCATCTCAATACATGCATAAAAACAATTAACACAATTTAACAACTATAAATAAGAATGACAATAATAAGAGCAACTCACAGTAACCTAGTAATAGAAACTCCTCAATTTGATGAAGGGCATCTATGACCAATCTACAACTAATATCATACTTAGTGGTGAAAGACCGAATGCTTTCCCACAATTAGGAAAAAGGCAAGGATGTCCACTCAAATCACTTGTATTTGACATTATACTAGCAGTGTTAGCCAGTGCAATGATGAAATAAAAAGTTTATAGATTAAAAAGGAAGAAGTTAACACTGTCTTTATAGACAAAATGATCAACTGTAAAAAAAAAAAAAAAGCAAAAACAAAAAAATTGCCAGAAACTAAAAAGTGAACTTAGCAAGGTAATATGATACAAAGTCAATATAAAAACTCAGTTGTATTTTTATATATTAGCAATGAACAATTGGAAATTGAAGTTTAAAAATACCACTTATAATAGCATACAAATATGAAATAATTCAGGACAAATTTAACAAAATATGTACAAGACCTGTATGTAAAGCAATGAAACACTGCTGAGAAAATTAAAGAGGATCTAAATCATCCATGGATTAGAAGACTCAATATTGTTAAGGTATTAATTATCTGCAATTGAGCTATGGATTAAATGTGATCCCAATTAAAATTCATGCAAGCTTTGGTAGACACTGAAAATCTTATTCTAAAATTTAAATGTCAATGCAAAGAATCTAGAAAAGTTAAAAATTTTTTTAAATACTACCTGATTGGAAGACAATGTGGTACTGGCATAAGGCTAGATATACTGATCAGGGGAACAGAACAGAATCCAGAAACAGACCACAAAGATATTGTCAAAATTGATTTTGACAAAGCTATCAAGGTAAATCAATAGGGAAAAGATAGTCTTTTAATAAATGGTATTGGAGGGCCGTCCGAGTGGCTCAGTTGGTTAAGAGCTTGCTCAAGAGTGTACGCTCTGAACAACAGCGGTTCGAGTCCTGGCCCGAGCTGAGCTGCCACTGAGCTGTCAACAGGTGGCAGGATGGCTCAGCTAAAACAAAAAACAAACAAACAAAATAAATGGTATTGGAAAACTGGATATCCATATGCAAAAATATTAACCTTTATTCTTACTCCACATGACATAAAAATTAACTCAAAATGGATCACATGCCTAAATGTAAAAAAGAACACCATAAGGCTTCTAAAGACACTATCAAGAAAATATAAGGATAAGCCATACTCCAGGAAAAAACATTTGCAAAACTTGATCTGACGAAGGACTTACATTGAAAATATATAGAGAACTCTTATAAGTCAATAAAAGACAAACACTGATAAATAAAATGGGCAAAAGATCTGAATAGACATGGCACCAAGGAAAATATACAAATGACAAATAAGCACACGAAAAGATTCTCATGATCATCTGTCTTCATGGAAATGTAAATCAAAACAGTAGAATGGCTAAAATTAAAAGACTGATAATACCAAGTATTGATGAGGACATTGAGCAACTGAAATTTTCAAACATTGCTGGTGGGAATGAAATGGTATAGCCACTTTGGAAAACAGTTTGACAGTGTTTAAAAATAAAAATAATTATATACTTATCATATGATCCAGAAATCCCACTCTTAAGCACTTACCCAAGAGAAATGAAAACATATGTTCACACAGAGTTGTACTTGACTGGCTATAACAACTTGACTCGTGATAGCCCCAAACTGGCAACAACCCAAATGGTCATTAACTGGTGAACAGTATAAAAAATGAGGTATGTGCATATACTAGAATGTTACTCAGCAATAAAAAAGGAAGGCTCTATGGATATAAGTTAACAGTGTGCATCAGTCTCAAAAGCATTACGCTAAGTGAAAGTGGCCAGAAAAAAAGATTAAATACTGTATGATTCTAATTGTATAAAATTCTAGAAAAGGCAAAACAATAGAGACAGAAAGCAAATGAATGTTCGCCAGGAGCCAGGGATACATAGGAAGACACTGAGTGCAAAAGGGGCATAAGGGAACTTTTGGGGATGACAGAAATAGTCTGTATTATGACTCTGGTGATTATTACAAAGTAGAATACATTTCTCAAAACTCACAGAATTATATACTTAAAATGGATGATTTTTACAATATATAAATGATACTCCAATAAGGCTGATTTTAAAACTTTAATGTAAAAAGCCATTTTCAATGATGTTTAAAAGGAAAATATATTGAAAGGAACATAGATACTTATTCCCTAGGATAAATTCTATCTAAATTATTTATTTATTCTTACCGGCCCCATGGATCCCGTAGCCCTTGTGCAGCAAGCTTCTCCTGGACATTTTCTAATGGAGTCCCTTCTATCTTCCATTGTTTATAATCTGGAAGTTCCATTTTACTATGACCATGTTCATGTCCATGTCCATGGGCCATGTCTATAGGAAAACATTAGCATAAGGGAGAAATATGCAGATTACAGATATCAAATACCCAAGTTTACTATTAATGTTTTAAGGTAAAACATTTAAAGTTGATGTTTTAAAAGGACAGCCAATATAAATACTTGAAAATTCTAAGTTAAGAGATTTTATAAAACAGTGTCTTATTACATAACTAGTATATGTTCAGCTAGGAAGTAAATATATACAAAATATAAAAAAGAAAAATAATCAGTAATTCCACCGCTCAGAGATAACCATTTATTATCTCATTCTTTTCTCCATTATAATAACAGCAGACATTTATTGTATTCTATGTAGTCAAGTGCACTAAAATGATTTACAGTGTATTAATAGTGTATTAACTCTGTTACTCCTAAAATAACTCTTGGAACTTAAATTACAATTATTATCACCATTTTACAGATGAAGACAATGAGGCTGCAAGAAGGTAAGTAACTTTCTGAAGGTAACAAAAATAGTAAATGGTACAATTGGGTTTTGAATCTTGCAGTTTGGTTTCAGAGACTTTGCTTCTAACTTCTAAGCAATACCTGTTTCCTTCCTTTTATCAATACATATAACGAAGATGTTTCACATACTGTTGTGTTACCTGCTTTCTTCAGATGATCCTTTTAAAATGGAGTATTATTTTAAATACATATGATCACATGAACTTTTTCTGTAAAAAGCCAGATAGCAAATACTTTAGGCTATGTGGGCCAAAAGGTAAAATCAAGGATACTAATGTAGGTACTTATATAACTAGAGAAAACAAATATTTTATTGATAAAATTAAAAATATAATAACTGAGTATAATTTTTTGTAATATAGGTCTACTGATGAAGAAAATGGAATTCCCTTTTTTGGGCATAACATTTTGCATAATTGGGGCTCAAAGTTTAGTGATCCTTAATATCAAAGTGTGTGTATGTAAAAACCGTTCGTATCATGGGGTGTGCAAAACAGGCTGAATATGGCCAGCAGGCTGTAGTTTGCTAACTTCAGAACTAGACCAGTAGAGACCTTAGGACCCGATTTTAATGGATAAGTTTGCTTCCTTAAATAAAATATGCCCTCAGTAGTTATATAAATATTTCAGTTTTACTAGTGTTATTTTTACAAATAATGTGAAAATAAACTTTAACTCAGTCCACATAAATTGCTATGAATTTCAAATTAAAGGGGTATAATTTAATAATGCTATACTGTAAATTTGCATAAGATTAGTAGTAGCAATTCTATAATCACTGCTCTCCAGAAATAAAACCAAATCAAGTTAAGGATTACCATTATGTTTGCATTTATAACTATAAACAGGCAGGATTCTTATACTGCATTTTAGAAGACAATGGTAATTATTACATAGTATATACTAAAACATATTATGTGAAATGCTCATTTCATTAAACAATAGTTCCCAGAATATGAGGGGAAAATGGTACATACTAATTCTTACAAATTAACATTTAATATTTATATGTATACACATGTTAAGATATCACAAAACATTATGTTGGTGATTTTCACATTTAAAAGACTAAAAAGCAATACCCACCAAACACAAGTTAAAACTGCAACATTCATAACTTCGAATGAAACATTTAATCCATTATTGCATTATTACTTGACAGATTCAATAATATAAAGGAAAGAATTATGGTTTCAGATTTCAGACTGACTTTTAAAATTCAATACATTATTACGAAAGACTTATAGAAGCATTTAATTAGAATGGTAATGTCTTGGCTCCTTCTAACCTTGTTTCCAAAAAAACTTTTTAAAATAATGTTTGATTCCAAAAATGTTTAAAGAAATTATAAGACAAACTCTTATTATGGCAAATGTCTATTCTAGAATTCATTGAGTACCAATGTACTTTGAAGAGACTACAAAACAAACATCAAAATTCTTTGATAAATTTGATTCTGAAAATAAAAAGTTGAAACATTACCATGAGATGAAGGCTATTTCAAAGTTACAATATTACTAAGCTCAAAATATTAAGTAATTTTGAAGATAAATCTTTGAAAGAAAATATGAAAGTATACATATACTAATTTTTCCTGAACAAATTTCTTTTAATACATTCAATGTGTTTTCTATCCTACCTAATTAAAATATTTCAGAAGGAGTCCCTTTATAGGCATTTACTAAATAGAGTATTTCAATGACTTTTCAAAACGAACAAAAAGTTGGACACTATTTCTAGGAAACTTTTCATTTTCTTTTAAAAATCTTTTCTACTTGAGAATAGCCATAAATCAAACAATGATATCCTGATCACTTGAAGGAAGAGTTTGGAATTCTACTTAACTGAAGACTTTGGTGCTGTACAGATCTGTTATCAAATCCTGGATGCCCTATTGATCGCTATAAAATCCTGGGCCACTCATTTAATCTGAATGTCATTTGCTTCATATAACATAAGTTGTGCCTTCCATTTTCACACCTAAGTATGAGAATGTGACTTAGCACAACCACTTTGAAAAATTGTTTGGCATGACCTAGAAAAGCTGAACATTTGAATACCTATGGCCTAGCAATTCCAATTCTAGGTATATATACTCTAGGTCTAGCACTGCCCAATATGTAGCCATAAGCAGTTGAAAAGTGGCTAAGTGTAATTGGGGAAGCTTTTTATTTAACTTTAATTAATTTAAATTTCAAGCAGACTCTTAAATTAGTTATGGAAGCATTTTAACGTGTGTTTGGAAAAATTTTTGGTTTTGGATCTACTTTTTCAATGGTATTTGATAAAACAGAAACAGAGCAAGTGTTTATACTCATGAAAACAGCATAGAAACATTCCGTAAGCATAAAATACATCAATTTTGAAGACAGTATGAAAATGTAAAATATTTCATTAACAACTTTTAATACTGATTACATCTTTAAACAATACGTTGAACATACTGGGTTACATGAAATATATTATTAATTTATTTTTCTTTTTACATTTTTATATGGCTACTAGAAAATTTTAAATTACATATGTGGCTTGCATTATATTTCCATTGGAACACACTGCTCTAGAGAAACTCTTTCATGTGTATAACAACAGATATTATTTTTTACAAGCATCTTTTTAGCCACACTGTTCATGCTGTAAAAAATCCAAACATCCAACAACAATAATGGATTAATTATGGAATAGTCACGTGTGGAATATTACACAATGAAAAACTACATGCAAAAGTATGAATGAATTTACAAATATAATAATGGGCAAGGGGTGAGTCAGAAAAAAAATTATTTTGATCCCATTTATATGAATTGAAAATCCTAATAATTCATTTTTTTTAGGAATGCATCACAAATGTAAAAATTAAAGTAAACCAAGTAAATGCTCATCACAAATCAGGATAGTGGTTACCTCTTGGTGGAGATGGAATCAGAGCTCTACAGGGAGCTTCTAAGGCAGTGCTTTTGATCTATTTTTAATTTCTGTACCACAAAGGAGCTTTTTTGGACATGTTTTTTCCCCTATCACATGCTTATCGCCCCCCTACCCCAGCCCCAAATGAAATTTTAATACTACAGATATACTGTTTATCTGTTTATGTCCAATGGCTCTTTGGAGGGGCATGAGTTGTAGTGTCTAAGATTTTTTTCACCCCTCTACCACCCTAAGTACCAATTTTCACCTCCTTAAAGGGCAATCATTTCTGTTGGTAATGCTTTATTTCCTACCCTGAGGGGTGGTTACACAAGTGTTTGCTTAGTTACAATTCTTTTAAATGTATTTATGTTTTATACACCCTTCTGTTATGTATACTTCGCAATAAAAACTAAAATTAAATAAAGTGACAAATTATGTCAAGGACTCAAAAACGGGTTATTATTTCAGTTTCAGAGCTGCTCAAATAAGAATAGCAAAGAATTTAGTTCAATAAAGAAAGAACAGGTAGTCATAATATTTAAAAAAGCTATCTACCTGTTTGGAGTGAACCTATAAGTTTGATGGAGATAAACCTCCACTGAAGGGGGCATCCCTTCCCTAAGAAGAAAATAAAGAAGATGATGCCACTTACACTACATGTAATTTTACGGTTTACCAAAGATTTCAAGTATATATCTCAATTTCCCCATATTTTTAAAATTGCGAATAAGAACATTAGAAAATAAAAGACAAATTAACGTTCAGTGTCCCTTCCAGTCCCTACACTTAAAAATAGTAATCACTCTAAAAAAAAAGATGATTTTGTACCCTGATATTTTTTTCACTTTAACGCTATGTCCGTAAACACTCATACCAGAAAAATCTTATTGAAAACTATACACGCTTGTGAGGTAGGCATCACAATTATCCCTATTTCACAAATTTCCCATTTGGGGGCTATTCACCTTTGTTCAATTCAAAGGTAATCCAAAACCTATGGGGCAAGGGGTGCTGCGGTTGGCTGAAACATCTGGATTTAACCACAGAAATTCTCACTGCATCCTTCTACAACCCCGGACTTAAGTTTTCTCCCGCTAATTCTTCCATCTCCTTCCCTCTACAGTTACACATGCTAAGCATCCTTCTCCATTTAGTCTCTCCGTTTCTACAATCCCCACAATAGAGTTGCGTTCTTATTCCCAATCAAGAGATCTCCCACCAACTCTGTAACTTACCTGACAGCAATCTGACCTCTCAGGACATTCAATATTCAACCCTACAGCCGGAGCCAAACGGAAACGGAAGTTGTCACCTCGAGTACCTCACGGCAGGAAAGCAGAGAAGCCATTTAACGTTCCGATTCAGGGCCACAGATTCCTGGACCAAGTGGAGGTGACATGAAAAAAGCTAGAAGTTGACATTTCCCCGCATATCTGTGCATTCGGAGTCTGACTGAGGTAAGAGAAGTCGTGGAGGACAGATTGGCAGGGAAGAGGCGATGTTTTCCTTGCTTGGATGCCGGAATGCTTAGACATTGCACAGAAGCCGCGAACATCCTGCAGCCAATAAATGAGGCTGTTGTTAGAGCGTGGACTCACCCAATGGGAGGGCTGGTTGTTGCGCTGCAGTTGGCAGGCTGCTGCGGGAGGCGGTGGCGGTAAGAAGCCGGAGGCAGCGGGGTGACAGGTAGGCGGCGGCGCTGTCTTTGGGGGACGCAGAGTGCTAGATCAGAAGGGAATTTCTTCTTGTCCGGCTGCAGGAACTATAGAGGGAATCTGTCGAGGGTGGTCTGGGAAGGCGACAGCCGGAGTGCTGTTAGTGGTTCCGGAACCTCTCGTAGACCCGGTAGCGGCTTAGGAGGGTCGTGAGGAGAAGGCAACTGAGGCGGGTGAAGGCTGAACCCTGTGCGGCGACGTGGGGGTCTAGGGCGTGGGGGGCTGCGGTGGCGCCGGCAAGGAAAGGAGAGAGGCGGGAGCAAGACAGTATCGTGATGGCTGGAGGAATTCCTTGCACGAAGCTCGGAGAGAGAGAAAAGGACAAGGCATTGCAGACACCTGATAGAAAACCTAAGGATTGCTTCTTAGGGCCATTTCTCTGGGTGGGAAGGGGGAGCGGAGAAGAAAGATATTTACTGGCTGTCAGATCCTTGAAACTCTTTATAGCTATATATTATGTAACCCTTGGCTGTTATTTATCCAAACAACTAGGTTTGTCCCTCATGGAAGAGAAGGTCTGGCAACCAACCTATTGATGTGTCAGAATAGTTTTTCCTTGGTTTGAGTGTCTTCTACCCCGATAGGCTCTGTAAGCGAAGAAGCATGAAGGACAGAGTAGTCACGAAGTGCTTATCCCAAATATGGACTTGGGTTGAGAGAGTCGTTAGAGATGAGCGTCGCAAGGTTCACGTTTTGTAGTTCATGAATTTATTTGTTTTGAGGTCAAGGCTGATTATAAATACTTCCTTTTTTTTAATCTTCAGGAAAGTGGAGAACCTCAAAAATCTATAGTAGGAGGTAAGTGCAAATTGGAAAATGACTAGAAATTTAGTTGTTAGACTTTCCCCCCGAGACATTGTGGGTGTTAGAGACTGAAAATAAGGTGGTGGTCTGAATGGGGGGAAGGGTGCAAAAGTCATCTTTTAAGTAATTTGCTCTGTAAGTCTGAGAAACTAGTTATGGGTTATTTGTTAGGTTTGAAAAGTATGCTCTTTGAACCTCTCCGATTGAGGTGAAATGTATTTATAGGCATAAATAACTGAATTATATTTTTTTCCTGAGTTTTTAATAATTCATTGTTTGCACAATGAAATGTACAGTTAAATAGGAATTTCATTAAGTATGTGTTATGAAGGACAAACTACATTAAAACTTGGGTTTTCATTGGAAAACAGTTTTAAAAGAAGCATTATAAATTTCTAAAATGTAAGCTGATTGAAATGTTGCCTTTAGCTTAGAAGACAGGGCTAATGTAGTATTATAAGTGTACTATAATTTTACTTTTTCTACTAATGATAATTTATATTAATATATCCCAGAACCTATATCAAAAATTCATTTATTTCTTTAAATATTGTTTGGTAAGGAGAGGTGGATCATTAGTTTGTTTGTTAGTTCTGAAATGTTTAGAGTACTAAGATATTATTTATCAGTGCTTCAGATAAAAATTTTGATACTTGGTGTTTCATTTGTCTTTTTACCTTTTTGCAAAACTAATACAATCTCAGTCACAAAGAATACTTCTGCCTCTATTTTCGTTGCAATTCTGTAGTGTGAGTACCTGTGAACAAATCTCTTCTTTTATGTAGGGTGGTGTGTGTGGGTGTGTGTGTGTGTGTGTGTGTGTGTGTGTGTATGTGTTTCTTCTTATTATGTAATCAGCCTACTAGAGCCGTCTTAGAGAACTAATGGCTGATTTTGAATGGCCAGTAGGTGTCATTGTAGAATGCAATAGAGTTGAACAACTGAGTAGGAAATTACCAAGTGATTTAAGAAACACTAGTCCTAATTAGAATATAATAATAATTGGCTGATTATTTATATATCATTAGAGTCTACTTTTCTGACACATTTCAGTATCGGAGCTGTTTAAGGAATTTGAAACGATGGCTGTAAAGAAGTATAATTGTTTGCTCCAAAGTGGACCTTGAAAGCTTGTTTTTAAATCCAGCTCTTAAGACAACTTCACATGCAATAGATTTAGTTTGATTGTTTTTCATACAGTTTTGGCATCTTATAGTAATTTATTCAGTTCTAGAATGAGTAATATTTTCAGCTTACTGAGCTTTATAATAGAAAAAAAACCCAATGCTACATAATAAAAAAAATGATAAAATATGGCCAGAAAGTCTCCAAACAAGTTATCAGCTGCACAAATTAGTACTTTGTTATTATTTTTTTAGTGCAGGAATAGAAGTTTTGTCTTTCATTGTCTATGGCTTCTTAGTTTTTTTGTGTAAAAAAATAGCTTTTTACATTTTTGTCTCTCTAACAGACTGTGTACTTTCCTCAGGATGATGAACTGAACATTTGTCATTGTCTAAAATGTGATGTGATGGATTCTGGAGGTAGTTGGCACAGAACGCTCTAAAGGTGGCTTTTATAGCTGGTGTGAGTACGGCCCCTTACCTGCAGAGCCTTCTACTGAGCTATTGTGACTTTGTAGCTTTGCTCCTTCTGATTCCTATTGATACAATGTTAAAAATAGAGTTGGACCTAATTCAGAAATTCTTTATGAAAGTGCAGATATATATATATGAATAATCTAGGAGTTTTTTTAAAAAGGCACACACATATCCATTATATCATCTCCATTTCCCTTCAGAATCTTAGTGGTAGGGAGAATGTAAAGGGAGGTCAATACACGTATTTTGAAGGGAAAAAAATCCCCTAGATGATATGGTTCACCACTGGCTTCCACTTTAGAATCATTGATCTAATTCAAAGCTTTTATACATATAGTACAAACCAATAACAGTACTTTTAGCTTGAGAGAAAGGGCTGCCAAATCTACCAATATTTTTATAGCTCAATAAATTTTCAATAGCTGGGATAGATTTTCTAGCCAGGAGCTAGAGTTGCCAGAAGTAAAAATTGTGTTGAATGTCTTGATTTGGATTAATTTTTACTTGGCACTTAGTTGCTTCCCATAAAACAATCTAATTTCTTCCACAATTCAGACCTGTGCTAATAATTTGCACAGATATTTACTTATATCTTGTTCTCTTAATGTGTCTGAAAGCTAGCAAGTTCTAGAATGAAACTGGAATTGGAAAGTAAAAATTTGAAGTTTTCTTGATTAAAGGTCTTTTTGCAATATTGCTATGATACAAAGAAGATTTATATTTTGCATAAACATACACTCAATAATATATAGTAAAACTTGGAATTAGGAATGTGTTGATTTTGACACAGGTCCTGTTTAGAAATGCATGGTTCATCTTTATGAATTCTAGACTTTCTGTTTGGGAATCTCTCTGTCACAGAGACAAATACAAGAAAAAGTAAATGTGTAGACTTCAGTCTTGGAGAAAGAAGTAAAAAGTCAATTATGTAATATAGATGTGATATATGTGTTTATGTGTGTGTGTGTATATATATATATATGTACATATATATAAAATTATAGTTCTTTCTAGGTATGAAATATAACTGCCAAAAAAGTAGTCATAAAATATCATAAGTAGCATGAATTTACTGAATGGCAAAGCATGGGTTACAAAATATTTTGTTCTAACGTAAAACGCTGAACTCCAAAAAATGTTGGAATCAAATTTATCTATTACCTTTGTCATTATGGACTCCTGACTTTTTTCAAACTTAAGTGTAATTGATTTAATTCTTGACTCTTAATAGTGCTTGATTCTCATTTAATATAATCTTGTTAACTACTAAGATTTGTCAGTTTACTTCGTTAAATTCCTTTCTTCATATATTTTTTGAAAATGGGTGGAGGGAGTTGGATGCTGAGCAGGGAGTGAAACTTACACTTTTTACATATTCTGTTTTGGTTTTTTTAAGATTTTATTGGGGAATTGGGGGAGGGAACAACATGGGGAATCAGGGAAGGGGAACAGACAAGTTGCTGTCCTTTTGTTCTTCAGTCTAGTTGTGGAAGACATTGTTTCACTGGCCCATGTTGGTATTGTGATCATTGCACTCTTCCTGGCTGAGGCAGAATGGTCACCGGCCATTGGACCGGCCGCTCATGGCGGCTTACGCAGGCTGCCGACCACTCACGGTAGCTCACTGGCAGCCCACTGCAGCCCCACTGCAGCCTACACTGTCACTGGCGACTCATGGCAGCCCAGCTCCAGGTTGAGCCTGTTGTTCACCATCTTAGCTGTAGGGGGTGCAGCATCACTGGCCCATGTGAGATCTGAACCAGGGCCCTGCTGCACAGAGCTCACGCTCCCAAGCCAATTCTTAACAAACGAGCCACTCAGCCGGCCCTTTACATATTCTTTTGTATTCAGGCTTAAAAATTTTTTTTACTAGACTTTATTTTTTAGAACAGTTTTAAGTTCACAGCAAAATTGAGTGGAAGGCACAGAGATTTCCCATATATCCCTGCCCCTCGACACATGCATAGCCTCCTGCATTATCAGTATCTTCCAGAGTGGTACGTTTGTTACAGTTGATGAACCTACATTGAATACATGTCATTTTCACCCAAAGTCCATAGTTTACATTAGGCTTCACTCTTGGTGTTGTACATTGTATGGGTTTGGACAAATGTATAATGACATGTATCTACCATTATAGTACCATACAAAGTAGTATTGAGACTTTTTAATCAGCATTTATTCCTTTTGTGGTTCTTTTTAAATAAAAAAGGGAGTGGGGAGGGGAGAGTATACTACTTATTCTTTCTACTTTATAAGATAATTGTAAAACTCATATAGTAGATACGAAGTGCTTGTCAAATCTAAAGTTAATGTGAATTTGCAGTCTGTCACAGTACCTACTGTTTTATTGTTTGTGGGAAAAGATCTAGAAGAAACTAATGTTTCTGTTCTTCAGGATTCTGTGGTCAAAACTCTCCTCATTCTGTACCCTGTCCCTCTGATCTTATTTACTCAATTAGCATCTAAATTTGATGATTCTCAAATCTGTACCTCGAATCCAGAGCTTTTTCTTGCTCTCTAGTTCCAAGTCTATAAATCTAATTGCCTGCTAGATGAGGATGACCTACAGGCCCCTCAAATGTGTCTAAAAGTTCATTCATATTGTATCATCTATATAGTATGCTGAAGCTGGAACCTGCTGTTATCTTTGACACTTTTATTCATATACCACTCATCTGACCACTGCTAGGTTCTGTTGACTTCATCTTGTTACTGTTTCTTTAATTCCATTTATTTCTCTCAATTTTACAACCACTAGAAATAGTAGGAAGAGTTAGAACCTAGAGGCAGACTATCTAGATTAGAATCACAGCTTTACCATTTATAGCCTCCATTTCTTTATCTTTAAAAACAGTTGTACAACCCAGCAGTTGTACTCTTGGGCATATATTCCAGAGAAATTGAAACTTATATTCACATAAAAACCTGTACATGAATGCTTATAGCAGCTTTATTCCTAATAGCCCCAAACTGGTAACAACCCAAATGTTCTTTAACAGGTGAATGGTTAAACTGGGGCACATTTATAGCTTGGACTGCTATGCAGTAGTACAAAAGAATGAGCTATTGATAAACATGCAACAACTTAGATTGGTCTTAAGTAAAAAAAAAAAACACTCTCAAAATATTACATTTATATAACTTTCTTGAAAATAACAAAATTATGGAGATGAAGAGCAGATTAGAGGTTGCCGGGGGTTGGGGATCAGGGAGAAGGGAGTAGGTGACTGACTGCAGGGGAGCCTCTTGGTGATAGAACACTTCTGTATCTTGATTGTGGTGGCAGTTACACAAATCTACATATGTTATAAAGTTTTATAGAAACACACACACGCGCGCACACACACACACACAGACAAATGAATGCTTGTAAAATGGGTGATATCTGAATAACCTCTATGAAGTGTACCAATGTCAGTTTCCTAGTCTTGATATTTTACTATAGTTATGCAAGATGTTACCATTAGAGTAGCGGTTCTCAACCTTCCTAATGCCACGACCCCTTAATACAGTTCCTCATGTTGTGGTGACCCCCAACCATAAAATTATTTTCGTTGCTACTCTATAACTNTTTTTTTTTTTAATGTATTGGGGAACAATGTGGTTTTTTTGGAAACAATGTGTTTTTTCAGGACCCTTCAGCTCCAAGTCAAATTGTTGTCCTTTGATCTTAGTTGTGGAGGGCACAGCTCAGCTCCAAGTCCAGTTACCGTTTTCAGTCTAGTTGCCGGGGCCGCAGCCCACCATCCCATGCGAGAGTCGAACCTGCAACCTTGTTGTTAAGAGCATGCGCTCTAACCAACTGAGCCATCTAGCCGCCAACTGGCAGCTCAGCTGCAGCTCAGCTCAAGTCATTGTCTTCAATCTGTTGTAGTTGCAGAGGGTACAGCTCACTGGCCCATGTGGGAGTCGAACTGGCAACTCTGTTGCCCAGAGCACACGCTCTAACCAACTAAGCACCTGGCCTCCCTCAATTGTCATTGTTAAAGGTGCTGAATAAATTGAGTTAATGAGCACAAGTAATTAAATCAATAGATGTTTGAGTGCCTGCTATGTGCCCAGCACTTGGGATACAGTGCCTGTTCCTGTGAAGTACAGATTCTAATTGGAAAGACAGATGATGGTAAGTAAACAAATAAGGAAGATAATTACAGATGTAGATAAATGCTATGAAGGAAATGGACAGAGTGATAAGGGTTTGGGGAGGAGGAACTAGGGGGAGCCAATTTAAGTAGAGTAAACAAGGAGGGCTTCTCTGAGGAGGTGATACTGGAACTGAGCCTAATCCAGCCATATACAGAGAGCTGGGAGAGTGTGCCAAGTGGCTAGTATAAAGACCAGAAACATAAAGGATAGTTTTTAAAAAGTCATATGTGATTATATGGATAAGCTTATACTCTTGTCCTTTAATTAAAGTTTTTTTCATTTTAATAAAGAGTTCTTTCTTTCTACTTAAATTTGTTACAGTCTTAAAATTAGTAGTATCAAGGAGCTGAAGAAATATGGTGTTTTAATTATAATTATTATTAATACCACTGGATTTATTTAAAGGTGGTTAACTTACAGTCATTTTTAAATGGTATTGGTAAAAACTAAAGTGATTTGATGTGTCAAATTGGTGGTTATAGGAGAGATCAGATAGGAATTTGAAATAAGAAATTTAACCTGGATGTGATTCTTTCATTTTAAGTGAAAGGTGGTCATTAGGATTACTTGGGGAACTTTTCCAAAATATGTAGACCAGGCCCTATATTAGGTAGAGATTCTCATGCAATATATGTCAGATTAAAGAGGCTTGTGTTTTTTAGGTTTCTTTTTTATTTTAAAAACAGTTGATGTTCTTTGTAGAGAATTTGAAAAAAATCAGTGATTAATTGTAAATGAATGCTACTACTACAAAGTAGTAGTATACTTAAAAAAAAACCTAATCCATTGAAGTTAGCAAAAAGATAACGTATTAGTTTATAAATTATTCCTAAACATAGGTATCTGGATTTAAACCATTTCAGTATTTTAAACATTTATCTAAAACTTGTTTATTTCTATTTTTTAAAAAGCGTTTTATGTGTGTGTAACAATTGCTAGTTAGAAACACAATGAAAAAGAATCACAATCACAGCAAGGAAATATAAACTACTTAGGAATCAGTTTAATTGGAAATGTATTGACCTGTATGAAGAAAACAAAAAAATTTATACTAAGATATATAGAAGAGGATTTTTAATAAAGAGCAATGCCATGCTTCTTTCTGTATGGGATAACTCAATATGGTGAAGATGTCATTTGGAATTTACTTATAAATTTAATTCCCATGAGGATGGAGTGTGAGAAAGAAACTTATCAGTATAAGTCTAATATTCATCTGGAAGAATGAAATATATTTTTAGGAAAAAAAGAATTAAGATAGGACTTATACTGTTAAATATTAAAGTGCATTGTAAAGCCACAGTAGCTAAAACATTGTAGTCCTGGTACAAAGTTAATGGGAAAAGTTGCTCAGAAATAGTTTGAAATATATATAAGACTTTTAGTATATGATAAAAATAGCATTTCAAGTTCGTGAGAAAAAAATGGACATGCAAACAATGTATTAGAACGATTGAGAACTAATGGGTGAAAAAACATTGTTAGATCTTAATCTCATGTCACATTCTAAAATAACTTCCAGATTGTTTAAAGAGTAAACTGTAAATGTGAATTTTTACTTCAGAAGATCTAAGGGTGGTTTTTAAGATACAGTAAAATATATTGTGATATCTTTTTGCCATGTCCCTTTCAAATACATTACACCATTCTGTGTATTAAATTTTTAATGTTTTGGCAGTAGGTACACTTGAATGTTCTAATACCGATTTTTATTGTCCTCAATTTAAAAGTCATACATATCATATTAATAAATGTAAGGAGAATTGAAGTTTTTATATTTATATTTATTTAGATTTCTATGCTGAGGTATTAGCTTTATAAATAGAGCATAAAGAAATTATTCTGGGGCCGGCCGAGTGGCTCAGTTGGTTAAGAGCTCGCTCAAGAGTTTGAGCTCTGAGCAACAGCGGTTCGAGTTCTGGCCCGAGCTGAACAGCCACTGAGGTGCCAACAGGTGGCAGGATGGTTCAGCTAAAAACAAACCAAAAAAAAAAAATTATAAATTCTGTCAGAAATTATTCTGTACATGTGACAATCATATGCTCTTTAAAAATATATGATGGATTATGGTTTTCAGAATTTATATTTGGATATGCTATCAATAATATTCCTATCCTGTGACATTAAAATTTCAAATCCAATTCTTAGAATTTATACAGAAGAGAACACAAATGCATAAATATATGTAAGATTGTTCATTGCAGCATTTTTTTAAGTAAGAAGGTTGACATCAACCTGTGTGTCTATTAGTAAATTATTAAACAAGTTATGAAATTAACTTACAGTTAATTACTCTATGACTGTTCAAAAGAATAAGATAGATCTATAGGTCTTTCATATTTTTAACAACAAACTAGCACATTGTAGAATACTATGTATGATGAACACATGACTATTTAAACTATATATACACACACATATACAAGGTGCTATCAATAAATACGGTGAATGTTTAAAAAAATTTATTACAGGAGGCCGACCAAGTGGCTCAGTTGGTTAAGAGCGTGAGCTCTGAGCAACAGGGTCCCCGGTTTGATTCCCACATAGGCCAGTGAGCTGCGCCTGAGCTGAGCGGCCGCTGAGCTGGTGAGAACGCATGCTCTTAGCAGCAAGGTTGCTGGTTCGACACCTGTTTGCGATGGTGGGTTGCGCTCCCCCAGCAACTAAGATTGAACACAGCACCTTGAGCTGAGCAGCCGCGAGCTGCCAATGGGCAGCTGGATGGCTCAGTATGCAATAAGGTTGCCAGTTTGACTCCCGCATGGGATGGTGGACTACTACGCGCCTCCCCCCACAGCTAGATTGAAAGTGGCAACTGGACTTGGAGCTGAGCTTGTGCCCTCCACAACTAAGATTGAAGGACAACAACTTGACTTGGAGCTGACGGGTCCTGGAAAAACACAATGTTCTCCTTCCCCAATTCCCGAACACTGTTATCCTCCCCAATTCCCCAATAAAAACCTTAAAAAAATTTTTTATTACAGTAAAAGACACATTGCCATTAGTCCCACTCACAATACACCCCCTCACTTCAAACACACTTATCCCATCGTTTATTCCACTTTCTGAAGCAGTTCTGGAAGTCCTCTTTCATGAGCATCTTTAGTTATGCTGTCGTGGCTGACTCAATGTCCTGAATCAATTCAAAATGTTTATCTTTCATAGTCACTTTGACTTTGGGAAAGAGTCAGAAGTTGCACGGTGCCAGATCTGGTGAATAAGGTGGTTGAGGATACACCATAACATTTTCATTTGACAGAAATTGCCGTATATATACCAGAAGCAATTTGTTACATGGAGCGTGGTCATGATGAAGGATGGTTTACGGCACACTTTAAAACACACCTTCTCTCAACCATAAGCTCAAACCTGACTGACTGCACCGAACAAGTTGAAACTTGTCACACTCTGTTACTAAGGTTCAAATTTCCGCTACCTGTGTTGAAGGTCCTTGCTTTTCTGTTGGATGGCACTCGGCAGCAACATTCACTATTTTTTTATAATTTATGTATATATGCATATACATGAATATATATCTGGAAGAAAAATACATATCAAATGATTGTGTTTATCTTTGCCGGTAGGGTAGGTAGTTGGGCTTTCTTTGTTCCTTTTTTTTTTTAATAGGCATACACTATATTTTTTAATTAATAATTGAATATCATTTTTGAAGCTAAAGATATTTGTAAAATTAGAGATAATAGTTGTAGTACAGAACAGGAATGGCTTTTTAATTTTCCAATAAATAAAAAATAAAAATCACTTAATATCCAGCAATAGAGATATGGGTTTTTTAAGTTCCTGTTTTATTTTGGAAAAATAAGTCCTTTCTGTCACCACTACAATAAAATTGTACTTTTCTTCCTTACATGAGAATAAATTTGTCGGAAGTGTTTACCTCCTTTTTTCTGGAGTACTTTTCAAAGAGGATATAAAATTAAGTCTATTTTTCCTCTTGTGGTCCACTGAACTCATACAGATAATGTGGTAGAAAGAGAAGTTATAAGTGATATTAACAAAACAGCTTCTTTTGTTATAAGAGGCTTGGTAGGAAAGGGAAATATTAAAGGTAGATCAATATGTTAGAATTTATCCCTAAAAGAATGATATAATATAGGCTTTGCTTTAACTTTTTATACTTTATTTGAAGCTTAATAAAAATGGAACCTAGCTTAGTTATTTTTCAGGTGCTTTGTAAATAAAAAACATTTTTATGATCAGTAGTTATTCAGATTTTTTTAGTCTTCATACTATTGGGAAATTTGTAGCTAGCTCTGAAAGGGGTACCATCCCTTTCTCTGTCTCATAGCCAGATAAGCTTTTCAAACCTTGAATCTTATTATCTATCTCTTAGAATCCTCAGTCACTTTCCATATTTAATGTGCACTAGTATGTTCTTGATACTGTTGGGTCATGCTTACCTCCCTACCCTCAACTCTTGCCCCTTGTTTTCTATGCTCCTAGCACTTGGATCTTCTTTCAGATTCTACAACTTGCTGTGTTATTTTCTTGCCACAGCACCTTTTTATAGGCTGTTTCCTCTTTTCAGGATGTTCTTTTCCTACTCCCCTTAACTTCTTCTGATCTTTGATATCTCAATTTAAGCACTATCTCAGAGAAGCCGCTTTTGATTTCTTCACCAATGTTAGGTTCCTTTGCTTTATGCTTTGTGTGCCTTTCCTTCCTTACCTCTGCAAAAATATATTTACTCTCCTCCGTTAGACAAATGCTCCATTAATTAGAGTGAGTCTGCATCTGATTTTGTTTACCATTGCATTTCCAGCTCCTAGCATAATGGCTGGCATATAGTTGGTGCTTAAATATTTATAGAATGGATCAATGAATTTCTGACTGAATCCCTCCTTTGCTTTTTGGTCAGTTGTCTCCATGAGTTCTGAGAAGCTTCCAGAGGCAACTACCTTAGGATATTTAGACAGTTGTTCAAACTGAAAATTACAATGTATGATGGATCCATGCTTATTTTATTTTATTCTTTGTAATTAGCATTTTTTTATTGAGGTGTAAGTTGCGTAGAATGAGATGCACAGTAATCATAGTTATATCATGGAATCCAATTTTAGGTGAAGAATTAAGTTTTAAAGAATATGTAGTACCACTTAACTAACTGCTATTTGAAAGAAAAAAAGGGAATTCTGACTGATTTGAACAGTCATTGCAATATTGTAGAAGCCTTATAAAACTACTTCTTTCAAGGGGATTATCATTTGGATGTGTAGTTGTGATCTATTTTTTGAAGTTATTTTTAAGAGTCTCATTTCTTCATCAAGTGTTTTTAACATGGGAGTCCATGTCTACAATGGGATTTGCTAGATCTATGATCTCCCTAAAATTGTTTGCAAAATTGTGTACATATGGGTATCGTATTTATCTTTTTTTTTAATTAGGGATCCATCGTTTTGTTCAGATATCAAAGGTGGGGCCGGGGAGAGGTCTGTGACTTTTTGCTTTTGCCCACATCTTCCTCCAAAAAATATTAAGAACTGTTGCTTTATAGCATGTATATCATGATTTGTATGTAGGGTTAGTTCACCAGACCTTTTTTTTTTCTTATAGTTCATTATGGAACATTTCAAACCTGTAACAAAGTAGAGAGACTAGTGTAATAAAACGTGTGTTCTGGGCCAGCCAACTGGCGCATTGGTTAAGAGTTGGCTTGGGACGCCAGCTCTGAGCAGCAGGGCCCCAGTTCAGATCCCACATGAGGGCCAGTGATGCTGCACCCTCTACAGCTAAGATGGTGAACAACAGCTCAACCTGGAGCTGGGCTGCTGTGNGGTTGCCATGAGCTACCGTGTGTAGCCAGCAGCCAGCGTGAGCGGCCAGCAGCCGCAGTGAGCGGCCATCCAGAGGCCGGCGACTGATCTGCCTCACCCGGAAAAAGCGCAATGATGGTGACAACTTGGACCAGTGAAGCAACATCCTCCATAACTAGACTGAAGAACAAAAGGACAGCAACTTGTCTGTCCCCCTTCTCCCAATTCCCCAGCACTGTTCCCATCCCCCAATTCCCCAATAAAAATCTTTTAAAAAAAAGAAAAGTTGCAGTATATTTATGTCTATATTCATAGCTACCTCTAGACACTAAAAGATACTGAGTCCAGTTAGGAAACATATATTTACAAAATTTCTCTGTAACCAATACCACTCTATTTATCAAATGAAGGTACTAAAATATATTTATAGGATTTAGATTTAGAAAGTAACTTATCAGTCTAGAAAACTGAAGCCCAAAGAGTTTAAGTGATTTGTCCATGATTATATATAAGCAGTGTGGTTCATTGATTCAACAAATAAATATTAAGTACCTGCCATATGTCCAGATACCATAGGTATGCTTGTTAGTTTTGAGTGCTTAGTGAGCACTCAAATGTGAACAAAACAGAAATGGACCCTATTTTCATGGAATTTGCAATCTGATGGGAAAGATAGACAATAAGTAATAAGGCACAATAAGCAAGGTACAAAATCCAATGCTCTAGGAAGGAAACGAACCATATTTGTTAGAATGGAAAATACTGGAGAAGGGAGAAAGTGCTGCTAAAATGGTCAAGAAAGGCCTGCTGAAACTAACAGAACTGGAAGGAGCCTTTTAAATAGCAGGAGTAGGACAACATTTAAGTTGGAGCAGCCTACACAGAATCCCTGAGATGAAGGTGTGCATGAAGCAATAGAAAAACTGAAAGGAGAGATGACCAAGGCATAGAAGGCTGTTGTGATAGTGGGGGTAGTATGAACTATAAGGTTACATTTTTCAACCACAGGTTTTAGATTAGGCATTAAATTCAAATTTGAGTTCTGCCACTTAAACTGTTACCTTGTGTTGGACATTCAATGTCTTTAAACTTTAATTTTCTTATCTATTAGATGGAAATAACAGAAGCTATTTTATAATTCCTAGTATCATGAAGATTAATTATGTTAGAGTGAGTGACCTGAAACTTAGACAGTCTGGCTCCAGAGTCCATGCTCAAAGTGTGTCCTAGGAATGCTTTGAGTGGGTCTGTGGGATCAAAACTATTTTTCATATTAATACCAGGACAGTATTTGCCTTCTTCACTGTCATTCTCCGATGAATTTACAAGGTCAAATTTTTCAGTGACGTTCAATTGAATGCAGAAGCAATTATGAGTTCTGCAAAAAAATGTAAAATAATGTTACTCTTCTCATTAAATTTTTTTTGGAAAAGTAAAGTTTCAATTTAAAAATGTTATTTATGTTAACATGTAATGGGCTTGTTTCTTTTGAATGAATTAATAAACTTTTTAAAATGTAACTATGAAAGGGAGTTCTGAGACAAAAAATTGAGAGCTGCAGCTCTAAACTACTACATTCTATTGCCTCTCATTAAATCAGATAAAATATAGAAAACAGATGATACAGTGTTTATACTTGATAGGCTCACTAATAACTTACTTTTTTCCTCCCTTTAAAGACACATTTTTTTTCACATTTTAACTTTTTTTTTTTTTTTTAAGATTTTATTGGGGAATCAGGGAAGGGGAACAGACAACTTGCTGCTCTTTTGTTCTTCAGTCTAGTTGTGGAGAATGTTGCTTCACTGGCCCATGTTGGTATTTTCATTGCACTCTTCCCGGGTGAGGCAGATCGGTCGCCCGTCATTGGATGGCCATTCACGGCGGCTCTTGGCAGCTCACGCCAGCTGCCGGCTGCTCATGGTAGCTTATGGGAGCCCACTGCAGCTCCACTGCAGCCTATGCCGTCGCCGGCGACTCACGGCAGCCCAGCTCCAGGTCGAGCTGTTGTTCACCATCTTAGCTTAGAGGGCACAGCGTCACTGGTCCTCTTGTGGGATCTGAACCGGGGCCCTGCTGCTCAGAGCTCATGCTCCCAAGCCAACTCTTAACCAATGTGCCACTCAGCCAGCCCACACATTTTAACATTTTTTAAATCAAGATGTGTCTTGTCCAAATAAATGTTTCAGTAACCAGGCAAGTGAGCTGTAAAATAGCAGTAGTCATACCATATTTGGTATTTCAAGAATTTAGCTTTGTGTACTCAGTTATTTCAATTGATATTAGTAGCACCACATGGGGTTGAATTTTTAATTGAATTTGTGTCCCTAACTGTTGCTTAAAATGTCTACAAAATATTACAGTATAATACAGCTTTGCAGTGGACAGTTGTCTCAGCAGAAGATTATCTGACACATGCCAGTTAACTCAAAGAGAGTAAAATTGCCCAATCTCTGTCTCTAATTTCAAACTTGGGCAAGGTTTACAGAAGTGATTCATGCATCTGGGAGAATATCTGCCTGTCAAAGTTTCTAGGTGATTTTTAAAGAAGATATTAACTTCTATCTATACTTAATTTAGAAAAATAAAATTATTAAGCTTAATCAANAGAACAAAAGGACAGCAACTTGTCTGTTCCCCTTCCCTGATTCCCCAAAGCTGTTCCCCTCCCCCAATTCCCCAATAAAATCTTAAAAAAAATAAAAAGGTGAAGGTGGAAGCTCAAAGACCTCTTTGAGGCTTAGGTTTTGGAAATTACATGATATAATGGCCCTTCCACATTCTGTTGGAAGGACTTCTGTCTCCATCGGTTCAGGCTGCCATAATCTGGGTGGCTTAAACTACAAACTATTTTTTTTTACTCACAGTTCTGAAGTCTGGGAAGTCCAAGATAAAGGTGCTAGAAAATTGTGTGTCAGCTGAGGGTCCACTTCATGGTTCAGAGATGGCTGGCTTCTCACTGTCATCACATGGCAAAAGGGGTGTGAGAGCTCTCTGGGGTCTCATTTTATAAGGGTACTAATTCAGGAGAGCTCCACCCTTATGACCTAATCACCTCCCAAAGGGCCCCACCTCCTAATACCATCACATTGGGTGTTAGTGTGTCAATATATAAAATTTGGGAAGATGCATAAAAAGTTCATAAGAATAGGCCACACAGAGATCAGATTGTTTTCCATTTTCTTAACATAAGGATGAAAAATCCAAAAAATGACACAATCACTATAAGAATTTGGGAAAAGTTTTGCTGTAAGTAAAAATAAAAACACAAGTACAAAAGACATTTAACGGCAATCTAGGTCGGACAGATTCAAAATCTTCATGAAGAAGAATAGCTTGCATAATATGTGGGAGAATCAGCATTTATCTGATTGTTGTGCTAGGACAGTGTTTCCTGTAAAATGAAGGAGGGTAATCTGTTTATATAATTTGGTCTTGCTGGTTACAGTTTTATAAGCCACATTACTTTTCTAGAACATAACTCCCAAATGTTGGCAAGAAATTACAGTACTGTATTATGAAATCTTGTCAGTGTACAAAACTACAAACACCCCTCCAACTGAACTATAGTGGTGGTGTACCTTCACAGAGTACAGACTCTTTTTTCAGGCTTGCGTCCTACTCTACCCCTATTTCAGTGGAAATATCTTACACTTTATCAGCGTTCAGTTGAAGAATTGCTGAGTGGCTGTTGGTATCTTAGACCACAGATTTTGTTGCTGGATTCTGTTTCTTACGTTATTAGTTAGGAATTAAACTTGGTTGCTAGAAACAGAGATAAGAAATAACCATTGCTTAAACAAGATAGTTCATTTCTTTGTCTTTGTCTTGTGAAAAAACATTTAGAATTTGACAGTATAGGACTGAGATGAGTCGAGGACCCAGTCTCCTGTCTTTTTTCTTTGCCATCACATCCATGTTCTAGGCATAAGAAAGGAGGAAGAAAGGCAGAGAACAAAAGGGGCATGCACACCTTTCATCTTTTAAGAACTTTTTCTAGAATTCCCCATACAGTATTTCCTTTGATCTCATTGATCAGAATGTAGTCATTTGGCAATACTTAGCTGTAAGTAAGGTTCAGAAATGGCCTTTATCTGAGCATATAGACTAGATTGGTGGGGGTCAGGGTGGGGACCTATATTAAATGGGAACTAGTAGTCTTTGCTGTACTTGCTCCCTGTCTTCTGTCGTGAGTCTGCTGCTGTCCCAGTTGTGGCTGTTAAGCCCTTTCTTCAATAAACATGAATTATGTGCTAAGCCCTATTAGGAACTAGAAATACAAACACAACTGCCCTAGAGAAGTTATGGTTTAATAATAGGACTAATAAGCCTGTATACAGGTTTCTGAGAAAAGAAAGTATTGAACACTGTGGAGTGTTGAATTTGTTACCATTATGATTCTGCCTACTCCATCAGTTTATAAGAGTCTTAGGATGGAGAGGAGGAGGTGACCCCTTTGGAAGAGCAGTATTAGTGGGCAGGGAAAAATCAACTGTTCTCTGCTTCCTAAGAGGAAGGTATAAGGTCTGTTTCCCTTCCCTAAAGCCTAGAGAAAGAAGAGGTCCTAAAAAAAAAATCACTCTCAATGTTTTGCGTGAATTTAAGAAGAGAGACTGTTGTTGGAAACATTTTTATCCAGAATAGGGAAGAAGCTATTTAACCAGAGAAATGTGGCATGAAGTAGTGATTTACATGAATGATACTTTGATGTCTGCAGCAACTGTAATTTGATGTGCAAATACCTGTAATATCTATTGGCGACGTCATAGAAAATACTGTGGTTTTTTTTGTTTTGCCTACATTCATAATTGAGGGAAATGATAAATTTTAGAGATTAGTGAAAAGAATGATATAATATTCTTCCCATCAAAGTATATGATTTTTATTCACAGATCCCTGGGGAGGTCTATGGATTCTAGGTTGAGAACTTGTGAGTGAGGGTGAAAAAAAGGGCTTTGAATGGATACAAGGTTGTATGCTAAGAAAACGCATTATAGAAAAGGTGACTGTTGATCTGAGTAGGGCAGTAAGGCTAGAGGGTAGGTAGTTAAAAAGCATTCCAGAGGGGAGGGGAGCTTAAGAAAATGCAGGGAGGTGTGAGAGGATCTGGCATATCATGGAATTGTAGATTAACATTGGTGAGGGGAAGTCTGTGTTGAGCCAAGGTATAATTTCTATTCCTGCTGACAGGGTTGTTTTGTTCGTGAGCACATTGAACAAGTCCTGGTGACAGAGCCTGTCTAGCCAACCATAGATCTGTACTCTGGTCATCTCTTTTCAGGACCTGTGAACAGCCAGATACAACTCCTTGAAAATCTCCCTATTGGGAGGATTTCCCTTTTCTCCTGTCCTGCAGGGCCACCTCTGTGTAGGGTAATGCCAGCGTATCATATGGAACCATGTGTAAACCAGGCCAGAATGTCCATTTCTTCTTTCTTTGATCAGAGGGAAATCTACACGGCCATAGATTAGTAGAGAGTTGATAGTTAGTAGACACACGTGCAATGGGTGTCTGAACCATTTGTTTTTAAGGCTTATTTGTGTTTTTAGGGCCTGCTCTAACCTATATATATATATATATATATATGTAGCCATTGTAGTGAGGATTAGCTGCTTATGTAGCAGTAATAACCAATCTTCAAATAATGGCTTATAATTTAAAAAAAGATTTGTTTGTTTATTCTTATGTAACATCTGCTGTAAATCTGGGTGACTCCAGGGCAGCTGTTTTCCATGTGATGGGTCAGCACTGCATCTCTATATTTATCTCTGCTTCTTTTATCATTGTGGCAAGGAAAGTACAGGCTGGAGAGTGCATACTGGTAATTAAGTGCTTCTACAGAAATCATTTCTGTTCATTGGTCAAAGCAGGTCATGAGATCACATCTGACTTAAAGAAGGTAAAGAAGTATAGTTCTCCCTGTGCCCTGAAAGAAAAGAAAAGCTTACATCTTACATACAATATCACTTCCACTTAATGATGGAAAGCTGCTAGCACATTCAAATTTGTAGCTTGGTGGGTCAGAGCACCCAGTTCTTAAATGTAGACCAGGTCACATGGTCACTTTGGTATTCCTCTATCAGGGCTCAAAAGCCAAGCAAGGACCTCTTTCTCAAAAGTAGAATAATCATCTGCAGAAGAGGAGTGTAGCTTTATTCTGAATCACTTGCCCTTCCCCTGCCTCTCAACCAGAAGCAATTTTTTTCCCCAGGGGAAGTCATCTATTATTTTCTATTTTCTGGAAGACTTTGTACAAGCTTGGTGTTGTTTCTTCCTTAATTGTTTGGAAAAATTCACTGGTGAAACCATCTGCACTTAAGATATGCTTTATGGAAAGATTTTTAATAACATTTCATTTTTTAAATAGCTATGGGGCTATTTGGATATTCTATTTCTTTCAGTGTTGGTAATTTATATTTTTTAAGATGTGTTCATTTCATGCTAAGTGTCACATTTATTGGCATAGAGTTTATCATATTATTCTGTTTTTGATATCTAAAAATTCTGTTTTCTCCTTTTCCTTAATTGATATTATTAGGGGTTTATCAGTTTTATTAATCTTTTCAAGAACCAAGTTTTGGCTTTGTTGATTTTTTTTCCTCTCTTGTGTGCTTGTTTCGTTCATTTGCTATTTTCTCTAGCTTTTTTTTGTTTTTAAAAAATTGTTTATTTTTTTCAGTTACAGTTGACATTCAATATTATTTTATATTAGTTTCAGGTGTACAGCATAATGGTTAGACATTTATAATTTATGCAGTGACTCCCCCCCCACTAACCCCCCTCCTGATTAGTGTACTATCCACCTATTACTATATACCGGCGGTGCTAAAAAAATGTATACACATTTTAAGAGATGTTATCTATGTATTATTTTTCGAAGTTGAATTGAATTACGGTAGCAATGTGTAGTATGACGTTCACTCAAAAGATGGCGTTAATCAAATGAATGCTAGCATCACCAAGCTACAGGCAGAACAGGACAGTCAAAATGGCAGAAACATGGTTGTCATTCAAGGAGCACAAGACCGGTTTGAAGTGGTATTTGAAATTCGAGAAATGTTGTGAAAGTACGACGACAATGGAGGTGTGAGTGTGCAACAGAACATCAACACACGTAACAATAGCACACATCCGTGATAAGTTTGAGATGCATTTCACTGTGTGTGATGTGTACAAGGGAAGATCCAGGAGGCCTCGCACAGCAACAAGTCCTGCTCATTCTGCTATGGTGTTGGAACAGTTCACACGCTCACCACAGAAGTCTACCAAACAATGTTTGCCATAATCAGAAGTGTCTGGAC
>NW_017731373.1:5251693-5265164 GCF_001890085.2 Hipposideros armiger | reverse complement strand
ACTGTAATTTTGCTACTGTTATGAATCGTAATGTAAATATCTTTTTGTTTTTTGATGGTCTTAGGCGACCCCTGTGAAAGGGTCGTTCGACCCCCGAAGGGGTCGCGACCCACAGGTTGAGAACCGCTGCATTAGAGCAAACTGGACAAAGGGTACATGGGACCTTCTGGCACATATTTTGGGAACTTCTGTGAGTCACTCTATAATTATATCAAAATAATAAGTTTTTTAAAGGGTTATAAGGATTAAATTAGCAAATAATATGTAAGGTTTTTATTATAGCACTTGGTACATCATAAATACGTAATATAATAGTAGTAGCAGCAGCAGCAGTAGCAACAGTAGTTCAGGCCTCTAATCTCTTACGAGGCCTCTCACGGACCATTCCAGTAGTATTCTTATTGGTCACCTTGCCTTCAGTCTTTCCTCCCTCCAGTCCATTCTACAATGTAACCAGAGTGCTATTTCTAAAGTGCCTGTTACTTCACACAAAATATTTTAGTGGCTCCCCCTTGTACTTGCACACATTAATTTCTCTTTTTTAATCGTAGTGGAATGAAACATTAGTGTCAGCATGACCTCCAGGATACTATAATAGGTGAATTAAAGATAAAAACAAAAATTTCAAGTGAATTTTCTCACCTTCAGGAAACTATTAAGTATTGTTATTTTAAAGTTTATTTGTTTGGTATCACTGCTTAATACAGTACCCCAAAACTTAATGACTTAGGAAAAAAAGATTTATTATTTGTCATGATTCTGTAGGTTGGCTGAGCAGGTCCTCTGTTGGTTTTACTTGGCTGTCTCATGCAGTTGAATCTAGTTGGAGAGTTGACTGAGTTGGAAGGTTCAAGATGTTCTCACACACATGTTTGCAGTTGGTGCTGACTGTCCATTATTAAAGGCATGTTTGCAGTGTTCTCAGTGTGGCTTCTCATCCTTTAGTAGACTAGTCTGGTATCCTTACATGGCATTCTCAGAACAGCCTTCTAAAAAGGTGAAGGTGGGGTTGGCCAAGTGGTGTGTTGGTTAAGAGTTGGCTTGGGAGCTCAAGCTCTGAGCAGCAGGGCTGCCGGTTCAGATCCCACATGGGCCAGGGACACTGCGCCCTCTACAGCTAAGATGGTGAACAACAGCTTGACCTGGAGCTGGGCTGCCGTGAGTCGCTGATGATGATGTAGGCTGCAGTGGGCTGCCATGAGCTACCATGAGTGACTAGCAGCCGGCATGAGCCGGGCAGCTGGAGTGAGCTGCCGTGAACGGCAGTCCAATGGCTGGCGGGCAACTGCCTCAGCCGGGAAGAGCGCAATGATAATACCAACATGGGCCAGTGAAGCAATGTCCTCCACAACTAGACTGAAGAACAAAAGGACAGCAACTTGTNTATCTTCTTAAATCTATGAGCCTTAATTTGTAGCCTAATATGTGGTCTATCATGGAAAATGGCCCATGTGCACTTCATAGGAATGTGTATACTGTTTTTCTTGTTTCCTCATAATTATTGGCCATAGTTTTGTCTTTGCATATTTAGTAATTTTTTATTGTGTACCAGACTTTGTGTATGACAGAACCATAGAGGCTCCAGACAGTGTTACTTTCCCAACAGGGTTCCTGTTTCTTTCTGTCCCTCAAATGGGTGAGGGGCTAATTACTTCCAATTAATCGGAGATTGAGCTGTTTAAAGCTGTGTTCAAGTTTAATAAAACTCAGTTTTCTTATCATTTGTCCTGTCAGGCTGTCTTGTTTTGTTTTGCTTTCTTAAATTGAAAGCCTAGTGAGTATCCTTATCTGTATCCTTAACCCTGAAAGATTGTTAGAGAACCATCTCTACAGAGATGCCCAGCATAGAGCTCAAGTCGACTTGCCTGCACTGCTTCAAAATCTGTCAGTTGCCTTGGTGGTTCAAAATTCTCAAGGTACAAAAAGATGGCCATTGCCCCTTCCTAAAGTGTTACTAGTTCTTGTACATGTTCCCAGAGATATTATGTTAGTCCTTTCCAAGTTTTTAAGTTTTTTCCCCCCACTGCAAGGCTTCTCATGAAATAAAAATCTCCTGTAATAGCCCAATATATAAGAGAGAAAGTCAGCTTCTATAGTTGGATTAGGAGGTCCTGACATATCTTCAGTTTGGGAAATATTGGAAACTTTATAAGGATAATGTAATAATTCTGAGAATATTTTATTGCAGTGTTCTTTGTATTTCAAAAAATAACATTTTTATTAGTGAACATTTTAAAATGTTAATTTTCTTTTGGTGTTTTAGGTTTAAAGTTGTCATACAGTTTTGAGTCAGAGAGTATACTGTAGTCAGCAACTACATGAAAATAGTTATTAATTTGTGAGAAAAGTATACTTTTAGCAATTTGAACATGATTCTCTCTGACCAGAAAATTTTTAATGTATTTTTGTGCCAGAAATTCAAGTAATAGCATTTTCTATGTTCTTTTTAAAAATGAAAAAATTTTCAGTTCTGTGACACTCGTCCAAAATGATTTTATAGTCATTGATACTTATTATTTAAGCTTGGTTTTATACTGCATATTAAAATTTTAATGATTGTGTGTGTGTGTGTGTGTGTGTGTGTGTGTGTGAGGGTGTGTGAGGGGGAGAGAGAGAGGTATCATTGTACTGTGTTTCAAAAGTTGGATTCGTAGAGTTTTTGGCTGGAAATCTTAATTTTATAGATTATCCAAGTGAGGCTCCAGAAAATTTAGTAACCTGCTCAAGGTCTTACAAACTTAGGCTAATTTGAAACTAAAACTCAGACTTCCTTTCTCCAAATCTAATGTTTTTTAAATTAGGTTTGATAATGATGCACAAGTATATGCTAGTTATAAAATTTGAATCACTATTTTTTAAGTTAGATGAACTGTATTATAAATGTCTTGTCAAAGTTGTTCTTTATCCTTTGTATTACCTTTTTGCAAATGTTATTTCTCAATATTTCAAAGTTTTTCATTTTTATTTTTTATAGAATTGGAAAATATTTAAGCCTCAACAAATGAATTCCACACTTGAATTCTGCCGCATTCCTGTGCCACCTCCTCCTTTAGAAAACTGATCTTAGAACAGAGGTAAAAATTATGAATTTAACTTTTTAAAAGATACAGAATGATTTTCCCATGCAGTTAGACATATTAGAATGTTTGGTAATCTTTGGTGAAGCTTAAAATTAAACAGTTTTACCTAGGAGACTTGAAATAATCACATCTTAATTAATGCCTTTAAATTTTACTTTTAAAAGTGTCTCCTTTTTAATAGTTGTGTATTTTAACCTTTTTGTTGCCTAAACTTTACTTACTGATTTATTGAATTTACTCAGCATAACTGTATTACTTAGCTACATCTAAGTCAATGCTGTCCAACAGAATTTCTGTGATTATACCTATGTTCTGTATCTGTGCTGTCCAGTATGGGAGGCACAAGCCACATTTAGCTACCGAGCACTTGAAATGTTGCTAGTGCAACTAAGGAATTGAATCTTTAAATTTTATTTAAATTTAAATAGCCACTTGTAGCTAGTGCCTCATATATTTGACAGTTACCTCTAGATTTTTCCTTAGGGAACTTGGTATTTACAATAACAGAACATTTTAAGTGTTTAAATTTCAGATTTATACCTTTAAATATCTAAATGGTTTTTGACCTAGTTTGAAAATTTTCAATAGTACAATCATTTTTACTATCTCATATGTTGTCCTGATACTTATATATAGCTTTGTTATTCAAAAATTTGAGCCCACCAGAAACCCTTAAGAACAGGTATCATAATTAGTTTTGCTCACTGATGTGTTAACTTATTTAATTTTTTTTAAAAAAACTTTGACATAGATATTTATATTATCCCCATTTTATAAATGAGTAATTTGATACCACAGGTTAGCTAAGCAACTTTTCCCAAGGACACATAGCTTGTAGGTCATGGAGCTGGAATTTGAACTCAAGGCAGTCTAGAGCCAGAGCCCATACTCTTAAACAATTTAGCTGTACTATCTCTTATATTCTGATTCTCTGTAAATTGACAATTCCTGAAAAAGATATATGCTAATTGTCAGCCAAGACACAATGTCTACCCAATGGAGAGTTTATTGTGCTTGCAGGAAGGCAGCTACCAACGCACAATGAGTTTGCTTCCCGGCAGGTAGTTATTGACCTCCTTCAGATCATGTTCCAGTAGTTTATTATTTTGTTCATTATGTTGTATTAGGGCTNAATTTTAATACAGTTTTTTCCTTTCTTAAAATGTGTATACATTTTTTTGTCACCCTCTGTATAGTTGTTGCAGCATTATTGACCATATTCTCTAGAAACTTGAACCATTGATTTTTTTCAGCCTCTCTGCTAATACAGGAAGTCTTAGCTCAAACTCATGCATATAGGAGCTATGTCTTTGCTTTATACATGCAAAGTGGGGACTTCCTGCATATGCAATTAGGGCTGTAGCTGCTTCTCACAAGTTTTAATGTTATATCTTTCTTGGCATTGAGTTCAATATACAATGGGTGCCAAAAAATGTATATACATTTTAATAAAGGAAAAAATTATTAAAATTGTAATACTCAATATATACCAATAGCAAAAGATGCATACAAGTCACATTTGACTTCTGCAATTACAAGAGGTGCTCAAAGTGATTACCATCAGTGTCCAGACACTTCTGATTAAGGTGAACTACTGCTTGAGCAATGTTGACCAAAGTGTCCACTTGTATACATTTTTTTGGCACCCCTGGTATTTACTAATTTCAGTTTTGATTTCTTCTTTGACCCACAGATTATTTAGAAGTATAATTTTAAATTTCCAGGAGGTGATATTTTTCTAGTTTTTTATTTATTAATTATTGTTTTTATTAATGATCTCTAGCTTATGTTCTGGTTAGAGAACATATGCTGAATGGCATTATCATTTTTGAATTGTCTTGAGGCTTTTGTGTCCCAGTATGTGGTCAGTTTTGATAAATGTTTTGTGCACACTCGAAAAGAATGTGTATTTTTTGTTGTTGTTGCTCAGTATGATGTTCTGTATAGGTCCTTTAGGTCAAGTTTGTTAATTACATTATTCAGATCTTACTGGTTATTGGTTGCTTTTTCTGTTAACTTCAGAGAGAGGTGCACTGAGGTCTCCGACTATAATTAAGGATTTGTCCATTCCTCCTTTTAATTCTGAAAATTTTTGCTTTACATATTTTGAGATTATTTTGGGGCATATACAAGTTTATGATTATAGTATCTTCCTATTTGATCCCTTTATCACTATGTGATATACCTTTTATCTAGAGTAATTATTCTTGCCTTAAATTCTACTTTCTCTGATATTAGCAGAATATACCAATTTTCTTTTATGTGTATACTAGTGTTGCATGGTATATTTTTTCCATCCTCTACTTTCAGTCTTTCTGTGTAGTTACATTTAAAGTGTGTCCCTTAAAGAAGTGTGCTTGTTTGTTTAACCCAGTCTGACAAGCTCAGTCTTTTACTTGAAATTTTTTGTCCTTATACTATAATACAACTACTGATATAGTTGTGTTTATATATAGAAGCTTACTATTGTTTGCTATTTAGCCCCTATTGTTTTTCTTTCTTGCCTGCTTTTACATTAATTAAATTATTTTTCTCTAATTATTTTTTCCTCTAATCATTTCATTGGTGTATCTATACCGGTACCACACTGTTTTTATTACTGTAGCTTTGCAGCAAGTTTCAAAATCAGGAAGTGTGAGTCCTCAGTTTTGTTCTTCATTTTCAAGATTGTTTTGGCTATTCAAGGTCCCTTAAGCTTTCATATGAATTTTAGGATGGATTTTTCTATCTCTATAAAAAAGTCATCAGGGATTGCCTTGAACCTGTAGATTGCTTTGGGGGTGGTATTGACCTCTTAACAACATTAAATCTTCCATTCCATGAACATTGGATCTGTTTCTATTTATTTAGATCTCCTTTTAGTTTTTTTCACCAATGTTTGTAATTTTCATTGTACCAGTCTTTTATTTACTCCTTGGTTAATTTCTAAGTATTTTATTCTTTCTGATACTATTGTAAATGGAATTGTTTTTGTAATTATCTTTTCAGATTGTTTATTCTTAATGTAGAGAAATGCAACTGATTTTTGTGTATTGACTTTGATCCTGCTACTTTTGAATTCATTATTAGTTCTAACAGGTTTTATTTGTATGTGTGTGTGTGTGTGTGTGTGTGTGTGTGTGTGTAATCTGTAAGGTTTTCTACATATAAGATCATATAAGCTACAAACAGATGATTTTGTTTTTCTTTTTAATTGGGATGCCTTTTATTTATTTTTTCTTGCTTATTTACTCTGGCTACAACTCCCCGTACTATGTTGAATAGAAGTGGTGAAAGCAGGCATACTTTCCTTGTTCCTGATCTTAGAGGAAAGTCTTTCAGTCTTTCACCATTGTGTATGATGTTCTCTGGGTTTTTCCTATATGGCTTTTATTATGTTGAGATAGTTTCTTTCTATTCCAAGGTTTTTTTTAAATGTTTTTATCATAAAAAGGTGTTGAATTTTGTCAAATGCTTTTTCCTGCATCTTTTCAGATATTCACGTGTGTTCTCTTTATTCTAGTAATGTGCTATATTACATTTTTTGTTGTTGAACCATCCTTGCATTCCAGGAAAAAAATCCCCATTTGGTCATGGTATATAATCCTTTTAATATGCTGCTGAATTCTGTTTGCTATATATATATTTTTTAAGATTTTGGGGAATTGGAGGAGGGGAACAGTGTTGGGGAATTGGGAAAGGGGACCAGCCAAGTTGTTGTTCTTCAATCTTTGTTGTGGAGGGCGCCAGTTGCCATCTGGCTTCTCGTCAGCAGCTCGTGGCCTCTAAGCTCAAGGTGCTGTGTTCAATCTTAGTTGCAGGTGGGCGTAGCCACCACCCATGCCAGAGTCGAACCAGCTGCCTTGTTGTTAAGAGCACATGTTCTATCCACTGAGCCATCTGGGTGGCAGCTCAGCTCAATGTGCCGAGTTCAGTCTTAGTTGTGGGTGGACGTAGCCCACCATCAAACAGGCAATCTTGTTGTTACACCAGCTGAGCCATCCTGCCACCTGTTGGCAGCTCAGCAACAGCTCAGCTGGGGGCGCAGCATCACTGGCCCATGTGGGAATTGAACCGGTGGCCCTGTTGCTCAGAGCTTGCACTCTTAAGCCAACTCTTAACCAACTGAGCCACTCAGCCGGCCCTGTTGGCTAGTATTTTGTTGAGGATTTTTGCATCAGTGTTCATAAAGGATATTGGTTTGTAATTTTCTTTCCTTTCCTTTTCTTTTTTTGGTAGTGTCTTTGTCTTGACTTTGGTATCAGGGTAATGCTGGTCTTACAGAATGAATTAGGAAGTGTTCCTTCATCTTCAGTTTTTTGGAGAAGTTTGAAAATGATTGGTATTAGTTCTTTAAATGTTTGGTGATATTCACCAGTGAAGCCATCNCTCACGCTGGCTGCAGGCCACTCACAGTGGCCTACGGCAGCCCACTGCATCAGGGGCTGCAGCCTACGCCATCGCCGGCAACTCTTGGCAGCACAGCTCTAGGTCGAGCTGTTGTTTACTATCTTAGCTGTAGAGGGCACAGCATCACTGGCCCTCATGTGGGATCTGAACCGGGGCCCTGCTGCTCAGAGCTGGCGCTCCCAAGCCAACTCTTAAGCAGTGTATCACTTGCTTGGCCCATGTCATACTCTTTTTAATTGTTTGAATCAGAGTCTAAATAACATTCATACTTTGGTTATTGATTTTTTTTTTACACCTTTTTTGATCTGTAGATTTTCCTACTATCTCTTTTTTTCTCTTGCATTTTATTTGAATAAATCCATCAGTCTATCTTAAGAACATTTGCTATTTGAAAATAAGGGGCACATCTTACTCCTTTTTGTACTTCTTGCTTACAGAGTACGTGGTAGAGTGCATTATAATGGGGATATTTTTTAGATCCTTTTAGAATTGAAGGGGGAAACTAGAAAAATCTGATTTCCTTTTTTAAAATAGAAATTTTAATGTGGAATATGACACAATCTTAGGAAATACTGTCTTTTTAATAAAGAAACTTTCATTTTTAGTTGCTTTGAAGACATTTCCTTTTCCCCAAAAAAAGTTCTTTATTTCTAGTTCTTACCTTTTGATCCTTAAATTAAAAACCAAAAACCTTTTATTGTTTTTCCTCACTTTAGAAATAATACATGCTTTTTTATTTTTTTTATAATTCAGTTACTTAATTAGAATATCATCAGTAATCCTTCCCTCAGAGGCAACCACTTAATAATTCAGTGTATATAAATTTCCAGCGGGTTTTTTTAAATATTTTATATAATTTTTTAAAGGAATCACATAACATGTTTTTTCTACTTGAACATTTTTCCATTTTAGAAAACATAAAAATCTTTCTTCTTCAAGGCCTTATTTTGTGTAGTATATGTACATTTGTAACCAGTTTGCTGAATATATAACCCTTGATTTCTAGCTTTTCTAGCTTTGTCATTTATAATCTGTTACATGATTTGTCCTGTGATGTATAACTTATTCTAGTTGTATATTTGGTGAAAGCTCCAGGCATGGACAGTGCATTTATTTGTCTTGGGTAACGTGCAGTTTGATTTCATTCAGTAAACTTGTTTTTGCCACTTTGAAGTATAATTGATGGGGAAAATATAAAAGCATTAGGAAAATAGTTTGCGAATGTATCATTACAGATAGAATTTCTTTCTTAACCCTCCGTCAGGTGCAACTGATCTCACAGATTCATTGCACACAAACATGCCGCTATGAAATACGTCTTTACTAAGTCACAAACACAACTGACGTTAGGTTACGGTAGAGGGCGAAGATACGGAAGCGATGAGTCATGCTACTTAAGTTAACTGTTAGATATTTGAAAATTTTTGTGCAATGAATCTGTGAGATCAGTTGCACCCAACAGAGGGTTAAAAAAAAATAGTTTTAATTGAGCTCTAGACTAAAAGTAAGCCTCTCCTTATCTAAAATATATACTAAATGAGTTTCTTCTTTAGTGAAAGGCACACATTATTTACATTTGGTAATTTCTCTAAGTAGTCATGCTATCCGCAATTCAGTGCTTTTTTCTTTCAGAAGTAAAAGAGTGATCAAAGGTAAAAGAAGATGCTGGGATCTGAACGTGGAGTTGTGGAAGAATGGTTATCAGAATTCAAGGTAAATTAGATTGAGGATAAGAATGTGTCAGTAATTCAAACAGTGAATATGTGTTCTGCGGAGAAACTGAAACAAATGTTATGATATAAAGTGGAAATAGCAAAATTTGAAATAACATGTTTCTATAATTACAACTGTAAAAAGGCACTAATGGCTAGAAGATAATGTGTAAAAATGAAAATAGTTGTTAGGATTGATGAGGGATATATAAATTTAAAAATATATTTAGTAAAAGAGAGGAAGCCTCCAAGTTTTAATAAGGAATAGAAATAGGATTTTTGCCTTATATTTTTATTTCCTGTAATTTAAAATCATTGATTTGATTGAAAACTATATAATTTATGAACACTATAGAAATAAGTGTTTTGTAAACATAAAATGCAAGAATGGAAATATATTATTCTAAACTATTTTTTTTAGACTCGATCAGTTGAAGGTGACCATTTCAGCAGCCTTAGTATAATGTGTGATCCCTAATCATTTTTCATGGTTGAGTAGTTAGAATTATATAACATCCTAACTTAATTTGTTTTATTCACTCTCATGGTTATTTCTTGTATTAATTATTTTTAACTTTTCTTAGTTGACTCTATCATAAATCTTTTCAAGAGGAACTCATGTAAAATAAAGATCCTGACTTGCAGAATATTAAGTTCACTTTTGTTTCCCTTTGATGTTTTTTTTAGGCATTACCTGACACTCAGATCACCAATTATGCTGCAACTTTACACCGGAAAAAAACACTGGTACCAGCCCTCTATAAAGTTATTCAAGATTCAGATAATGAGGTAGGAGAGATTATAAGAAAAATAATTTTAACATAGTAAATGAAATATGTGTACTAAAACACATATATTTAAGTTTTGTAGTTTTCCGTACTCTTTTTTTATTTTTTTTTTTAATCCTTCTTAAGGGACTGGAAAACTTTCTTTCGCTGTTTTTCATTCTGATAGTTGCTTTGGCTTTCCCCATGCCCTCTCTCTCCATATTTTTATTTTGATCAGATTTGTTCCTGTTGAGGACAGTATGTTTTGATTCTTTATTTGAGTAACCATCATCTCAGTAGATTATTTATTTAATTTGAAACTTTCTGTTTCCGGTTCTGGAATGTTTCCTTTTCTGGAAGCCCAATTTCAACCATATACTGATTGAGATTTTTTATTTTAAGTATTGTTTGCAGTTATTTTATTGACAATATAAAACTATGTATAATCACTTCAATCAGTGAACTCAGACTGGTAACATGAAATGATATTGCTAGTAAATTTCGCTTGAAAATGATCAGAGAAAGCACTTTTTAGCCTAAATAGTCAAGATTAAGAAACTTAGAATAAGAGTTTCCTATTACTCAGTTTTGTGATAGAAGGGAAAAAAATGCATCTGTTGAATCTGTTTGTTAATTTATGCAAAATACACACATTATCTTTTCATTAACACAATAGTATGACATACAGTTTTATCACCACTGGATTCATGTATGCTTTAAAATGAAAATGAAAGGAACACACAGGAAAGTAGCTTCTTATCTTCCCAGATACAGCCTCCAAGAGTGCCTCTGCTGTGTACTGGAGTGAGTTTGAAGAAGTTCAGGTAATCATCTCCTAACCAGCAGCTTAACTTAAAGTGCATCTTCATTTTTGTCCTATCACTAAAAGCTTGCTTATTGACCTATTTCTTTCCTATCTCCTAAAGTTGGATTGGCTCTCACTTAGGCTTGCATCTGTTGCTATTTGTAGCAGCAATTGCAGGACTCATTTGCTTCTTTTTCTCTTTCTGTGTATTTATGAATGTTTTATAACTTTAGGTGTGGTAATGTACATATATGCGTATCCTTGTTCAGGAGCTTTCAAAATTCTGTTTGAATAATGAATGTGTGTATTCCCTACCCCTTGTTTTGCACTGTTTTAACATTTAAGCTTTGCTTATTAAAATTTGTTTTATGCTTTCTCTTTAGATTGTACGCTCTTTGTGGGCAGTGGTCATATATTCTGTATTTGTTACTAGAATCTAGTATTTTCTCATGTAGATTATGAACACTTAATAAATATTGATTAGAAGAATAATGAAATACAAAATGAGATTCTAAAATGCTGTGATTTTCATTGGGACTCACAAGCGTATAAAAAATATCAGTTTCCTTTTTTCCTTTATACTTTGGAAGCTATGATAGTAAAAAAAAGTTATTCACATTATTTTATATTGTCATACTTCATAATATTGTGTCAGACCTTGTCATGGCCAGAAATGGAAAAATTACAACTTGAGAGATTAATGGTCAAGACCCAGCACTCATTGTAATCAACCGGTTGCCAGAGCAGGTCTGTCTGTCCATTTTTTCTCCTATCAGGTCATTAGGTTCTAACCATGTGTTCATACTTCAGAAAAACAGAATGTTAATCTCTATAGAATCTTAAAGCAATTCTGGACTTTAGTCCTAAAAGGAAGGCCCTTTGAGTCCTGATTTTGCTATATTTTGAGACATAATCAAATGTATTTAGTTAACAGGAAATTATCTCAGAAAAATGTCACAAGCCATATATATTAATTGAAACTTATGACACTAGCAATTTTGCTGTAAAGACCATAAAAGTTCTTAAGAAAGTATATTTCCTAGAAGTTTAATATTACATATCATAGCCAATCTGTACTATTATATAACTTAAGTTTTAATCTCTAGACCGACATATTGCTTTATTTTTCTCCTTTCCCTCCTTTCAGACTCCTTACTCACTCTAGCAGTTCTATTTCTTCTACTTCAAGGAGACCTCCAACTTTCTCCGTTTTAAATGCAAGACAAAAAAATCTCAAATGGGCACATAATACTGCCTTGCAGTCTTGCTCTACTTCTTGGGTCCATGTCCCTTCACACTGTTCCTTCTATGTGTTCTCTTTCCTCATACTCTCACCCTCCTTAATCCTCATTTTCAGCTTGCTTTCTGTGTCATTAAAAAAGAATAAGAAAATAGTTGGGAACTCTCTTATTTTCTCATTCAAATATACCACTCTACCAGCATCTTTACTCACATTCTCATGCCTTTTCTGTTATTCAGTGGATGAAATATCCCAGATTGTGTCAAAAGTCATCTCTTCCACTTAGGCCTGGATCCCATCTTCTGCAGCCACCTCAAAGATTGCTCCTGCAGTTATCCCCTCTCTTTCTTTCATGATTGATATTTTCCTTCCCTGATAAATGGAATATGGTAAACAACTTGACCCCTTTTCTTTACCTCACGTTCTTTCTTTAACCCAAGTTGGGCTTCAGTCATCATTTTCCCACCCAAACTGCTCTCAGTGTGTTCATCAGATACTGTGTCTTATAGTAATTATGTCAAATTGTTTGCTAAATTTGGGGAAGGTATCACTTATTCTTAAGCTTTTTTTTTTAATGATAGAGGATAATTATTTTTAACATCTTTTGATGTGGGTGATAGGAGCTCAGAGTCATTTATGACAGTGAGAAATTGAGAACATGATGGTCTGATACATATGCTTAGAATTAAAGATTTTAACGATAGCATTGATAAGTTTTTAACTATCTTATTTTGCAGTGGCATCTAATTAAAAGTTACTGGATTGCTAGCCACTCCTCCTCCCTGCTTTTTAAAATAATTAATTTTAAAGAAATAATTTTCATAACTCTGTATTCTTTGTTATGCTTAATTAAAATATAGCCTCCTACACATGCCAGTGTACTTTTTTTTTTTTCATGCCAGAGTCGAACCAGCAACCTTGCTGTTAAGAGCACATGCTCTATCCACTGAACCATCCAGACGGCAACTCAGCTCAAGGTGCTGAGTTCAGTCCCAGCTGTGGGTGGGTGTAGCCCACCATCGATCAGGCAATCTTGTCATTAGGAGCACGAGCTGTCACCAGCTGAGCCATCCTGCCACCTGTTGGCAGCTCAGCGGCGGCTCAGCTTGGGCGCAGCTCACTGGCCCATGTGGAAATCCAACCAGCGACCCTGTTGCTCAGAGCTCGTGCTCTTAAGCAAACTCTTAACCAACTGAGCCACTCAGCTGACCTGCCTGTGTACTTCTTGCTAGTGAGGAAGGGAAGTTAAAATGTTTATAACATAAACAAATCGTAATTGTTCCATGGCCAATAAAATTTAAAGCAGGCAATTTTAGTCTTTTACTATAGAGGAAAGTAGATTTGAAACTTGTATATACATTTTTTTAATTATTTTTTATTGTGAAATACACATTTTTTAGAATTCGTTTCAGCTGTACAACACAGTGCAATAGTTATACTTTTTACTCCTCGAGGTGACAACCCCCCTCCCCCAATCC
>NW_017731373.1:5241724-5249903 GCF_001890085.2 Hipposideros armiger | reverse complement strand
CCATGGCAACCCACTGCCACAGGGGCTACAGCCTACGCCGTCGCCGGTGACTCATGGCAGCCCAGCTCCAGGTTGAGCTGTTGTTCAACATCTTAGCTGTGGAGGGCAGTGTCACTGGCCCTCATATGTGGGGCCCTCTGGCATCCCAAGCCAGTTCTTAACCATCGCACCACTCGGCCGGCCCAGAAACTTTTTTAAATGGAGGATAGTAAGGATTGGTCAGAACAGAAAAAGGAAACTCACTAAATGAATTTAGTAGTACAGTGGGTTAAAAGATATGTTGATATTATATGGGCATAAAGTACGTAAGTTAGATTGGTCCATTTAACATGTTGTCTTTGTACATAAATAGAGATTAAGATTTTGGTTGCATTGATTCAAAATATGCAAAAATTAATATTGAGAATTTATTTTGAAAATATGTAAGTATACATGCCTTTAAAAAAATACAGTTATAGCCAAAAGAGTGGAAATAACTAATGTACTTTATTTGCTTTTCAGCTCCTGGAGCCTGTTTGTCACCAGCTGTTTGAGCTCTATCGTAGCTCTGAAGTTCGACTTAAGAGGTTCACATTGCAATTCTTGCCAGAATTGATGTGGGTTTATTTACGGCTTACAGTTAGCCGAGACAGACAGAGTAATGGTTGCATTGAAGCACTTCTGTTAGGAATTTATAATTTGGTAAGTTGAAAATGATAGCTTGGGAAATTTAAAGTATTTTTTAAGTCCTCTAAAAGAATACTTAAAGAATATTTAGAGAAAAAGAAATTGAAATGTCTACTGAATAATTTATTTGATCTAATTAAATTGAGTACAGAGATGCTTAATAAGTAATTGCTGATAATACATTTTATAAAGTAGGTGAAACTTATAATTGACAGCATTGTTAATGTTCTATGACTTATTTCAACTTATTTTATTTGACTAATATAAATATCTTGCATTTAAAATTTTTTAAATTTATATTTAACATTATGTATTTGATACTATATTGTTTATGAAACTCTTTCCTTCTGAGGAATTCTTAAGTACCTTCAATATTAGTATTCTTTTTTTTTTCTCATGGTGCTTCATTTAGGACACTGGTATTGAAATTCCTGCCCTTTGAAGTCTTATATTCTGTGTATCCAGTACTCATTCTAAGCAAACACTCTACATAATAAAGTTAAGTTTTATAATTGAGAGGTAATAAAGTACCTCACAAAACATTGAGTCTCACAATAGATAATATTCTTCTGTACCAGTGCTCACTCCTCTAAGTATTATCCCTAAAAAAATCATTAGAGAACATTTCCATCACTAGAACATACATCTAAAGGAAAGAGCATGGCCTTTGGAGTCACTTATATTTTATTTAAAACCAGGCCCTGCCATTTATTGGCTGTTTTAAATTTGGGCAAGTTACTTAATATCTTGACTTCAGTTGCCTCATCTATAAAACAAATAAAATATTGATATAGGATTAAAAATAATTATAACAACCCAGCATGTTACCTGAGGTGTTTAATAAATGTTTATCATTAGTAGTAGTAGTATAATTAAAGGTGATTTTCTTAAGTGAAAAGCTGGTATAGGTACAAAATTCTCTATTTTGCTAATTTGCCTGATAGTTTTTTTCTTTTAAAGCAGGAAATTTGTTTCATTATATCACTGTGCCTGTAGTGATTACCACAGGCACTTAGTAGATGTTTATTGATTTAATAATTGAATTTAGTGTTTTAGGTTATGTTTAGCATTAACTTTTCACTTTCATTAATTTGTTTAGTGTAACAAAATTCACTAGTGGGACAAATGAAGCAAAAATATTTTGTATAGCAGAATGCTATGGTTTAATTATCTTTTAGCATCTTAAAAATAGTATACTGTTCAAAAAATGTTCAAATGTATGTCAGAAATGTAACCTTGGGCTTCTTCTTATAATTCCCTTGATATCAGTATTGTTTCTTCTCTGTGGTTCTCAATTTTTCTTACAGCCTCGGTTTTCTTTTATATACGTATTCATTTTTCTTTTTTCTTCTTTCCCTCCCTAATACTACTCCCTTGTTTCAGGTAGCCTCAGGAAGAGTTTTATATTGATCTCAGCTAAAACAAATTTCAGAACACCCTTGTCCACAAATATACACAAATGTTAAAAATATTTGACTTAATTTAAGATTTAGGAATAAAAATTTAAATTTTATTGCCTAACTTAAATTGCTCAGATATTGTGGTAACTAGTTTGACTACAAAGTAGTTAAATGATCTCTCTAGGGAATTTCTAAATGCATTTTCCTGCCAAAATCAAAGGTAGGGCCATTGTTCACATATAAGTGGTACTCTCCTATGACATATTAGACTCAGAAATGAGCCTTATAGGGAAGTTCTTTGGGTTTGTGTTTTTGTGATGAAAGGTGTTTTTATTGTTGCTTCTTCTTTGTGCTGTATAACGACTCAATCTCTCTCTGACCACCTTCCTGCTAGGTCTGCTAAGGGTAATCTTCTCTTTGCATTTTATGACTGTTATGTATACTAATGTAAATTGAAAAACAAACATAGACTAAAATAAGGCAGTAGAGAAAAGGTGATGATGCAGGAAGAACATTGACCCCTCTAAATGCTGGCAGATTTTCGTGGATACATGTAGACGATTGGAGGTGCTAGAGGGTATAGAAATGAAGGATACTGTTGTCCTTTTCATTGAAAGATAAAGTGCTTTGAAATTTTAATAGTCACAAGAATTTTCTTGCAGTTTAGTAAAAATTGCCTAAATATGAACTTACTTTAATATGTAGCTTATTTCAAATCATTAGTTTATTGCTGAATAATTGTAAGAGTTTCTTTTAGTCAAGAATCATTCTGTGTTAGAACAATGTGTTTTTCTTATTTTAATAAGTGTGGCCCCCTTGGCTAAGACCTTTAATTTTAATCTGTTTAACTCAGTCACGCTTCTACTTAAAGATCTAATCATTTGTAACCTCCTTGTCATGTTTGTAAATTTAACATGAAAATTGATTTGTGTGTCTGCTTCATGTCTTTGCTGTCATATTGAATTTGATGTAGTATAGAATTGCACTCAAACTTCTCAAAGGATAACTCAACTACCAAAGTGTACAAATTTGCTAATAGGTTAGAAAAGATACACTAGGGTAGTGATATTTTTTATGTATTACTATTTCTAAACATTTTTCTCAATTACCAATGATTTATTCGATAAATTAAGAAAGTATTATTTCTTGTAGTTATGTGATTATTTCATTATCTTTGTTTATTTTTTTAACTATAGGAAATTGCTGATAAAGATGGAAACAATAAAGTTCTATCTTTTACTATCCCTTCCTTATCTAAGCCTTCAATATACCATGAGGTAAGTAAGATTGGAAAGGTAAAATTATTTAAAATTATATTGAATAGAGATAAAAGTTTCTTTTTTCTGTTTTTTAAAAAGATTTTATTGGGGAATTGGGGGAGGGGAACAGCGTTGGGAATCGGGGAAGGGAAACAGACAAGTTGCTGCCCTTTTATTCTTCAGTCTAGTTATGAAGGATGTCACTTCAATGGCCCATGTTGGTATTGTGATCATTGCCTTCTTCCCCAGTGAGGCAGTTGCTCGCTGGCCATTGGACGGCCGCTCACGGCAGCTCACAGCAGCTCACGCTGGCTGCCGGCTACTCACGGTGGCTTATGGAAGCCCACTGCCGCCCCACTGCAGCCTACACCATTGCCAGCGACTCACAGCTGCCCAGCTCCAGATCGAGCTGTTGTTCACCATCTTAGCTGTAGAGGGCGCAGCATCACTGGCCCTCATGTGGGATCTGAACCGGGGCCCTGCTGCTCAGAGCTGGCGTCCCAAGCCAACTCTTAACCAACGTGCCACTTGGCTGGCCCTAAAAAAGTCAGTTTCTAACCAGAGATAAATATTTCTAACACACTGTTACTGATTTACTTCTTAAGAGTAGATGTTTGTTAGTAGTGATATAAGGTTGAGTTATTATCAAGAGAGGCAGAAATTAATGGAAAATTTTCCTTTAGTTCTTGTGTAATTCTTTAGTATTCTTCCACCTGTATCACTTTCAGTCTTTTTAGTCTTTTATGAATTTTCAAAAATATTCTTTAACTTTTTAAAGTCTTCCATATTAATTAGAAATCATTTATGTTAAATTTTTTAAATTATTTTTTAGGCAAATGCTACTTAGAATATTAACACTATAATTATTTTATTTCCATTTAAAGGTGTCTGATGCATTCTAGTTGTTCAGTAACATTACACTTCTGATTTTTGCTTATATTTATTTGGTTGAAGAATGTGAGAACACTGATAATCATATAGGTAGATGACTCCTGTTGAGCTGAACTCCTTCTACCTGCTCTTGAGGATATATGTTATGAATCAAGCTTCTTGTCTCTAGTGCCCTTTAGTGCATAAAGTTGTGAGGAAAGCATTTAAAGAAACATTACCAGTAGTCTAAAAATTATATTCCATTTTTCTTACTATTGATCAGAATCCTGTTGTCTCATAGCTCTGAGCAGCTATTTATTTTTCTTAATTAACTTCCCTGGGACTTTGTTTTGTATTGGAAATAGAATGCCTTCTATTTAGCCAGGACTCATTTTAGCATAGAATATTTCTGAGTAATAGATTTTAATCAAGTTTGGTGTGTCATGTTATGAAATAAAATGGAACCTAGTGAAACATTTATGAGTGGATGGTTCTTCTAACTTTAGAAAACATGAAATCAGTTAGTCACTATTAAAGAGACATTTGATCATATGTCTCTTATATCTTGAAGAGATATAGTCTTCAATATTGCTTGTGTTGTATAATTATAATTTTCTACACTTTCCATTCTTCATTGTAGAATGGGATTAATGAGAGCACTTATTTACCTGAAATTAGACAAACTTCGCAGTTTGAATGCACAGTCCCCAAGACTGCTCTGTGTTCTAGAATACAAACAAATTAAAAATGATGTATTTGTAACCTTTAGTCTTTACAGCAACTTTTCTTATCTGTGTTCTAATTATAGATTCATTTCATTGTCTTTCCAAAAATAAAACAGTATATTTTTAGTTTTATGTATCATGTATATAATTTCCAAAAAGAGCTATAGAATGTATATAATTGATAAATGGAAAAGGTTTTGAAAGAGAACAAATTATCTGAAACTGCCTTTTGTTGAAACAAAATTAAATATCGTTATATAGATTTTTACTTCATTTTAGAGACACAGTCTCATACTTTACCTTATTTTTGTAGCCCTCAACAATTGGATCCATGGCTTTGACAGAAGGGGCACTGTGTCAGCATGATCTCATCAGGGTTGTTTATAGTGATCTTCATCCTCAGAGGGAAACATTCACTGCACAAAACCGGTAATGGTCAAAACTGTACACAATAATAATTGTTAATTTATGCTTAGTAGTTAACTATAATTACTTTGGTTCGAGTTTGATGTGAAAAGAAGCAAAAAATTAAGTATGTCATACTAGTGAAATACATCATAGCAGTAAAATACTCATCTATACTATGCTATGACCATCTTGTATAAAGCAATATAAAAACTAAAAGTATAGGCATGAAGTCAACCAAACCAGGATTTGTATTCTACCTAGCACTACAACTTAGAAGCTTGCCCTCTTGACCAGTTTGTCTACTCTCTGCACGTTGCTTTCTTCATTATAGAATGAGTTAGTGAGAATACCTACCTACCTGAAGTTTGACAGACTGCAAAGTTTGAGTGCACATTTCCCAAGACTACCCTCACTTCTGACACCAATTGCAAGTTTGGGGATCCTCATAACCACTCTTAGGTTTGATAACTGGCTAGAAGGACTCACAGAACTCAGTGGATGGAAGCTGTTATATTCATAGTTATGGTTTTTCACAACGATACAGATTAAAATCAGCCAAAGGGAGAGAAGCATAGGGTCTGGAGGGTTCCAAACACAAAGCTTCTGTTGTCCTTGCCCATGATGTTCGGATGCATTATCCTCCTAGCATCAATGTGTCACAGTATGCACAGTCAGGCTGAGGTGTGCTTTGGTGTCCAGAGGATTTTTGTTTGTTTGTTTGTTTTGTTTTTTAAAGATTTTTATTAAAATATAGCTAACATACAATATTATATTAGTTTCAGGTGTACACCATAGTTACTCAGCATTCATTGGGCTCTATTATATAAGCATGATTGATTAGATTGATTGCTCACAAGGTTGATCTCAGCCTCTAGGTTGATTGATATGTGTGAACCAAAGCCCCATCCTAAATCACGTGGTTATTCTTTCTAGTGTGGCCAGCCCCCACCTAAGAATGTCAGGTATGGCCAGCCTTACTCTACAATCTGTTGTCACCAGCGCCCACCCTAAACAAAGATGCTCCTATCAAGTATGACATAGGTTACATCCTAATGGGGGCAAAGGACAGACCTCTTTAGGCAAGGCCAAATTCTTTACAGTACTATGTAGGCCATTCCCTGGCCTTTGGCCAGGGCTCTTTTTTTTTTTTTTTTTAAAGATTTTTATTGAGGAATTGGGGGGATGGGAACAGTGCTGGGGAATTGGGGGAAGGGGAACAGACAAGTNCTCCTAACAGCCATCAGTTGATCCTCTACATCTCTGAGACCACTTCTGTTTACTTTCCTCGTTCATTCAGTTTTTTTAGATTCCACATTATAAGTGAAATCATATGGTATTTGTCTTTCTCCGACTGACTTATTTCACTTAGCATAATGTTCTCTAGGTCCATCCATATCGTCACAAATGGTACGATTTCATTCTTCTTTATAGCAGAGTATGTATATACATTTTTAATAAATAAATTTATGAGGGCAACAATCTTTAATTCCCCAAAAGAGCTGAATGTTATTGTCAGTACTTTAAAAAGATGCCAGCAATTGACTGTTTTTAAAGGCTTATTGCTTCATTATTGGGACTATGTCAAATATACTATTTGTAATTAAACAATTCTCACCTCTTATTCCACTTTCATTCTAATATAATAAATGTGGGATAATGGGAACATCAACTTGTTGTCAGAAGACCTGAAGTCTAGTCTCTTTCTCCACCACTAACTTCTGTGACCTTGGGCAAATTGACTGATCTAGACTTCAGTATAAGGGGAGAGTTAGAATTTTTTTAAGATTTCAGATATTATGATAGTGATTTCACATAAATGGCTTAGTAGTTACTAGACTAAGATGTGTGTGTGTGTAAATTTTTCTAGGTTTAAAGTTATCCCTTAAGAGCTAAACTTAATTCTAAATATATTAACTGTGCAATCAGCATAAGATTTGTTTACTTTTAATTTACAATTGTGAAAGTAGTGACTTGATTCTAGAACGTTAGATTATTACAGACATGTATAACTATGTTCAAGCAGATTTCCAAATGTATATGCATTATTTTAATCATTCAGAATAAAGGTAAGCATATAAATTACTGAATAATTCATATTTTAAGCTAGTGTTAAATTTTAAACATTATTTTATAGTTTCCTGTCAGTATTTTGTCTACATTTTAAAATCATAGTTTTGTATAATCTGCAGTTATTTCAACAAAGCCATTCTATATTAGCAGTACATATTAGGAAAAGGGGGGAGATTTATTTAAACTCTGTTTCTTCAGTTTTCAAGGTCGTGAAGTTCCTCATAAGTCATATTGTGTGATATCATATGAAGAATTATACAATTAAACATTGGAAATGCTATTTCTGTATACTTTCCTCCTCTTCAAAATTTTTCAAATAAATATAATTAGAACTTATGTCAATCTTAAAATATAAAAGTCATCTGTTTTACTTATTAGCTAGCATTAACTTAAAATATTAGCTAGCATTTTGGATGTCCAAATGTTATGTATTGCAAAATCCCTTTCTCTACTGAGTGGTATATAATTTGTTTAAATAATAGTCTTAAGTTGATATTTAAAGTTTATTTCCAACAAGATCATTTGAAATTATTTTCTTCCAATAGAAACTTTTTTTTTTTTTTTAAGATTTTTATTGGTGAATTGGGGGAAGGGGAACAAACAAGTTGCTGTCGTTTTGTTCTTCAGTCTAGTTGTGGAGGACTTTGCTTCACTGGCCCAAGTTGGCACCATCATTGCGCTCTTCCCGGGAGAGGCAGATCAGTCGCCAGCTTCTGGACAGCCGTTCATTGTGGCTGCTGGCCGCTCACGCTGGCTGCTGGCTACATACGGTAGCCCATGG
>NW_017731373.1:5237860-5239419 GCF_001890085.2 Hipposideros armiger | reverse complement strand
GGGCCCTCTGGCGTCCCAAGCCAACTGTTAACCAACGTGCCACTCAGCGGCCCTGGAATTCTTCCTCATGTCAATTTTCAGTGCTCTTTGGTTACTCCCCCTGTTTTTGCTTAGCAAAGTTGTGAATGCCATTGCATTTCAAAATATAGCTGATTTTGCATTCGCAGTATCAGGGTAGGAAGCCTTACTCATTCCCTAGTGCCGCAAAATCATTGCTGACATGCTCTTCAACCTTCCTCATCTAGGGGATATTTGTGAGTCTCTTTCCTATCTATCTTGTGGGTCAGCTGGTTAGTCTCCTGCATATGCCCCTTCTCTTATCAGTATACTGCTTTGAATAACGGTGCAATAAAGGAATTGAAATGCACCAGTGGTTGTCAGACATAAAGAGGAATTGGCCTTACTACTTTGGATTTGGTTTGTCCCTGGCTTTCCTCACAGCAGTGCAGTCATACATTATCAGTGGCTGCCTCTTCTCTATCCTCTTTCCTTTATTCATTATCAGCACCAATGAAGCAAAGACCCCTGGCAGAATGTCCCTTTTCCAGTTGCCCCTCTTCTTCATGTGGTTTTCTTAAGCAACAGACTCTCCTACAAGACAGTCAACCTGCAGTCTGCCCTCAGTAGCTTAACCTCTTCAGAGAAGTTCCCTTACCCGCATCCATCTCCTGCCAAACTGAAGGCTGCTGCAGGCCACTGACTCACCTGCCACCCAGAGGGGATGAGTGGGATCGGAAGGAGGCTGTGCAGCTCTTTCCTTGTTCACCTCCCCCACCAGGGAAGGCAGGACCCACTCTGCCAAGGGCCCTCTGCATATCCCCTTCTCTCTGAGGAACTGGGATTTTTATCTCTGGTGCACATAAGGCACAATCTTCCTGATGCCAGTATGTGGATTTTTAACACCCATGAGTCTGAAAGGACCACAGGTTTTTCTTAGCTCTCTTCTAGCATTTGCCAGCCCCTGTGCCTGGACTGATCTGAACACTTTTTCTCTCTGACATTTACCCTCCCACTCTCCTTCCTGCCTTCTTCCACCCTTGAATTGAATGGATTTTGAAATTCTAGCTATTGTATTTTGTGGACCTGTTATTTTGGTGAAGCACATTTATTGGATGTGGGAGATAAAGAAGTATCTCAGTTGCTCCTTGTTACACCCTTTATAGCCATCACTGTCCTGTTTCTTATAACTCAGGTTAAAGTTTGCTCTCTCTTGCTCCACTGCAAAAAAACAAGCCTGACAAGATGGAACAGGAGGCATGACCTCACAGCCAGATCTGCTGGGTTTTGGGGAATGATTTTTCTTCCCCCTGAAGGGGAAAAAGCTGTTTACACTGGTACATTTAAAGTTCCCCAGCTACAGGGAGATACCGGTTTTGGACAAGTACTACTGCAACACAATGCTCAGAGAACCTGAATCTTTAGACTTTGGAGGTCTGACATTTACTGTCAGCCACTGTCAGGTCTGTCTGGTGTTTCAAAAGAATATTGGGGCCGGCCGAGTGGCGCGTTGGTTAAGAGTTGGTTTGGGACGCCAGCTCTGAGCAGCAGGGCTCTGGTTC
>NW_017731373.1:5214112-5237568 GCF_001890085.2 Hipposideros armiger | reverse complement strand
AAAACAAAACAAAACAAACAAACAAAAAAGAATATTGGGTGCTGCAAATAGGAACTGAAAGTGTAAACTTTTTTTTTTTTTTTAAGCTGAGCCATCCTGCCACCTGTGGGCAGCTTAGCAGCTGCTCAGCTCTGGCCGGCAATCGAACCGCTCTTGCTTAGAGCTCAAACGCTCGAGAGCGCGCTCTTAACCAACTGAGCCACTCGGCTGGCTCCTTGAAAGTGTAAACTTTTTAAACCTGTGATTGGTTGGTGTTTTTCTGTCATTTTAAAGAGCCTAATATGGTGGGGAGGGGGCAGATGTCAAAACACTTTTACAATTTTAAAATGTCGCAATTAATCATGAGCTGGTTCCCCCTCACCTCCCCCAAAAGAACTGCCATCCATAAATCAGGCAGCTCTGTGATGGTCAGTAGACAGGTATTCATAGGGTACTGTCCAGGTGGTGATAGAATCTGGCAGCTTGTCAGGTGGTGCCAGAGTTGGTCCAAGGGAAAAAGAGACTCCCTACTTAGGAGTACCCTGAGTACCTCTTTGCATCTGTGGCCTGTTTCTGCACAAACCATTTCCATTATATTATGGAACTCTTCTGGCACTGCCTGTGTTTTTCTTAAATCATCCAAGATATTATGGGTATTTCGTATTTCAGGATTATATTTCAGTCATAGGGGCAGTCATTGGTGCCTGATGGCAAACTAGTTGTCTCCCAAATGGCAATTTCCTGGTCCCAAATCCTAGAAGTTGTTGCTAGGTGGCACTTAACTGGCGTTTGCCATAAGCCCCAGTCTGTTGGGGTTTTGTGCAGCAAATTAATAACCTTGTGGGCTTGGGCAATCTTACTGGTCCCCATTTAGCATGTCCAATTTATATTACAGGAAGGGTGGATTTACATGCCTTCTGTTTTACAATACTATTGTAGATAGGGGAAGTATTCCCAGACACAATATCCATCCCCATAGTGCTTTCAGGTAAACGAGACACAACCACTTCACCTACAGTTCACCCAAACTTCCACCTTATTCCTATCAATCATTGCATTTCTATATCCTTTCAATCTAGCCAGAGCCTTAGGACTTCACCAATAAGGAGACCCTGTGTCATCATTTCCCACCCTAAATAAACCTATCAGTTATGACACAGATTTCTTCCCAGAAGGTGAGAGCAAAGGCCAGACCACTCTTTGAGCAAGGCCAAATTCTTTACCACACATTACTGTGGTAATGGTTACTGTGAAAAATAAATGAGGTGATGACCAGAACATGCTTAATTAGCACAGTGCCGGGCACATAATAAATATTACTTTTATGTAATATTTTATGTTCGTGGTAAAATGGTATTCTTATTGTTTACAATATTAGAGCTATGGAAGGAATATAGTATCAAGCAAATTTCTGCAGTCACTGACCTTTGATCAAGTGCTTCAGTCTTAAATTCTGGTTCTTATGGGTCTTTCCAATATTACACATAATGATAGAAAGTGCAATGGCTTCCCTTGTCTCCTAATACATTCTTTTGGAATTCAGCTTAACTGATCATCCTTATTAGCCAACATGGTGCTGTTTAACACTTGGAGAAGGCCTTACCGTAACTTCAAGTAACAGCTTAATTTTTTTCTCTGTGTTGATTTACTCAAATCATTTCACAATATAAAATTTATATTAAAATAGTCATTCATAAACATAGTCTGCAGACTGGTTTGTAGAAAAATCATCTGGTTACCTAGTTTTTTCTTGTTGTTTTCTAATTTTAATCTTTTAAAGTATAAAATACTTATAAATTTAAAATAGATCACAGTATAAAGTGAAAATAGATGAGAGTACAAAAAGTATATGTGTCCTCTTCCCTTTAACCACCCATTTTTACTCTCAGTAATTAAACTGTAGGCAGTTTTTTGTGTGTCCTTCCAGAAAATTTTAATGCATGCAAAAGCATATATTAAATCTTAAACACGTGCAGGTCCATACACATTGGATTCAGTTGTACATATTGTTCTGCAACTTGCTTTTTTCATTTAAGAATAAATCTTGGACATATTTCTCTAGCAGCATGTAGAGATCTCCTCATTCTTTATTAATGACTGCTGGTATTTTATATACTTTTACCATCAGTTTTTAACCAGTCTCATATTGACTAAAATTTAGAGTTTCAGTTTTTTGCTACTATAAACAGTGTTGCAAGGAACAGATTTTTGTATGTATATATATTTGCATGGAAATATCAAAATATCTATAAGATAAATTCCTAGCAGTGAAATTGCTGTGCTAAAGAATGTCTGTTTTATCAGTTTGAATAGATATTACAAAATTACTCTCCCCAAAACAACTGCACCAATTGAATCTTCTACCAGCAGTTTGAGAATGCATATTTCCTTATACTAACCCCCAATTCTGGGTATTTTCAAATTTTTGCCAATTTGATAGTTAAAAATTGATGTCACATTGTTTTACTTGGCATTCCTTTAATTATGAGTTGGGCTTGAATGCTTTTAATATGTTAATTCATTAATTTTCTTGACCTGTGAACTGCATATTTATGTCCTGTGTCCATTTTTCTTACTGAACTGTGTGGGTTTTTTTCTAGTGATTTGTAAGAGTTTTTTAAATATTAAGGAAACTACACTGTGTTTTACACCTTACACATTTTCAGCTAATTATTGACTTTATTTTTAATTGAAATATAATTCACATACCATAAATTCAACCCTTTGAAGTGTACAATTCAGTATGGTGGTTTTTTGGGGGGTTTTTTTAGTTTAGTCACAATATTGTGCAGCCACTACCACTACCTAATCTAATTATCCACCACTATCTAATTCCAGGACACTTTCATTACACCAAAAAGAAACTCCCCTTTCTTTTCCCCCAGCCCCTGGTCACCATGTACTTAACTTTCTATCTCTATGGCTTTGCCTATTCTAGACATTTCATATAAATGGAATTATACAATATGTGGCCGTTTGTGTCTGGCTTCTTTAACTTAGCATGTTTTCCAGGTTCATTCATGTGGTCGTGTGTATGTCTTTCTTTGTATGACTGAATAATAGTCCATTATATTGATATACATTTTATTTACACGTTCATCAGTTGAGAGTCATTTAGTTTATTTGTACTTTTTTGGCTATGAATAATACTACTATGAACATTTGTTTATAAGCTTTTGTGTGAACATATGTTTTCAGTTCTTTTGGGTATATATACCTAGGAGTAGAATTGTTGGGTCATATGGTAATTGAATACTTAACTTTTTGAGGAACTGTCATACTATTTTCCATAATGAATGTACCATTTTGTATTCTCACCAGCAGTGTATGATAGTTCTAGTTTTTCCACATCCTCACCAACACTTATTTTTCATCTTTTTTATTATAGCCATTTTAATGGTAGTGAAGAGTTGTACCTCATTGTGCTATTGTTTCGTTTTTGCTGTATATTTTAGTTTTTTATACAGTCAACCTATAATACATTGACTATCGGGAACACACATATGCAAACACATATAGTATATTTTTTCAAAGTTAATATGCACTAGTTCTACATACTTTATTGAGAAAAACCGTTCTCCAGCTATCCCTCCCTACTATTTCTCCTTTCCCAGATGTAATACTTTTAACGAGTGGTTCTCAACCAGGGCAGTTCTCTCCCCAACCACCGCACCCCACCCTCACCCCAGGAATATTTGTCAATGTCTGGAGACTTGTTTGATTATCACAACTGGGTTGGAGGGAGGGATGCTACAAGTATCTTGTGTCGAGGCAGTTTACAATGCCTTGGCCAGCCCACCACAACCAATACTTATCTCACCCAAAATGCCAATAGTGCTGAGGTTGAAAAATCTTGCTTTTAAATGATTATGTACATATTTACCTCCATCTCTTTGAGTAACTTGCTGCTGCTTAATTTTTCTGTTTTGGGCATTAACTAATACTGTATCTCTATGAAAGATTATGATTTAGCTCATTACCTCTCTCATTTTCCTATCCTTTCAATGTTGTAATTGTGAGGAATTTATTATTCAGATTTCTCATTATTTTGAATGACTGTGGTTTATGCAGAGTTAATCAGTGCTGCTGAGCTTTGTGATTAACTGATTACTTTTCCTTTCCTTCATATATTTTTGTTTTCCTTGGTTTTTTTTCTTTGTTTATTCTGTGATTTGTAATCCAACCCCTGCAAATTCTCTATCAGTTGCCTAACTCTCCTTTAAAGTCTTAATTCACATCAATTATTCTCTACATTTTATATTCCTGAAAAAGGGGCTCCCAGAGCCTTTTGACTTACTTCAATCTGTATTATGTTGCCCTCTTTGCTTGGTGTACATTGATTATCTTGGGAATATCCCTTCAGAGTTATCCTGGGAATTCCCTTGGTCTTTTTCCTGTGTGGCTATCCTGTTTCCTGTACCCTATTATTCTCATTCTTTGTTCCTAGTATTCTGAAATTTCCACTGTGATATTTCTTGGTGTGGGTTTATTTTCTCCATTGTGCTGAGCACTACATGGACCCTTTTGATTTGGAGACTCCTGTCCTTCAGGCTGAGAAATTTTCTTGAATTATTTTTGTTAATTAGCTTGGCCTCTCCATTTGATCTGATCTTTTATTATCTGTCTTGAGCTTTTATTATTTGGATGTTGAAACTCCTGGAGTGGTCATCTCTCCTCTCCTATTTGCCGTATCTTTTTCCTTTTGCTTTACTTTCTGTGGTATATCCTCAACTTCATCCACCAATTCTTTTTTGAGTTTTTAATTTCTGCAATCATATTTTGTATCTAGAAACTTTTTTTATGAATGGCCTATTAAAAGAGACCCTGTTTTTTTAAGAAGCATCTCATATTTTTTGAGAATGATAATTTGCTTTATTCAAAGTTGTGTTTTTTCTTTGTATATTCTGTTTCCTCCAAATTTCACTTTTTTTTCCTGTTTATTTATTTTGATCTCTTTTTCATGTTGGTGGTGTTCATCAGATGTCTGATAATCCTTTATTTCCCCCTTATATTTAAGAGTAGGGTAATAAAAAATGAGAGCGCTGACCATACTCATACTAGTAGGGCTAGTTGACCATGAACTTAACAACTTCTCATTGGGCCATTTATTTGAGCAGCTTCCTAAATCCATATCTTTAAATCTTTCCTCTTACAGAGGTCAGGTTCCCTAGAGAAAACTTTTGTAGTCTGTTAACTAGAGGGCTGGCTGCTAGCTTTCCGGTGGCCAAGTGAGGAAAGAAAGCTTAAGGTCTCAATTTCCAGTGAAGCATGTTTCACATCATCTTCCTGTTCACAGTATGGTATCTTTCCCTTCCAGCCCTTTGCCCAAAACCACAGTAGGGCCTGGTGGTTCCTAGGTAGAAATTTCTCTTTTATTCTTTCAGAAAATAAATCTTCAATAAACCTAGCAACATAAAGATGAGGAAGGGATCTGAAGATATGACTGCTTCCGAGTCAGACTTGCAACTCAGTTTTTAGCTTTTCATTTTGAGATAATTTCAGACTTGCAAAAATGGCCCAGAGACTTTCCATGTACTCTTCACTACCCTATGGGAAGCTTTTTAAAAGAACAAATTCCTTGGGCCCTACACCCCAGAGCTTTTAATTGGGTCTGTCTGGATTGAGACACAGGAATATATTTTTTCCAAAAGGTCCTTAAATAACTGTAATGTGCATCTAAGTTTAGGGGCCACATTTTTAGACACTTAGAGCTACACAGATAAGGGAACATTCCCTTTAGCTTGGAGAATTAAGAATAGCTTTATGTCTAAGGTAAAAATTTGAGCCAGGACTTCAAACCTTAGCAGGAGTTTCCCAAGTGAAAAGGTATGTTCTAGTAAGAAAGACAGCATGCATTAAAAGCAAGTAATTATGAAAGGTTGTAGCATCTTCATGGAGCAGTAAGAAGACTGATGTAGTGTGGTGTATGTGATAGGTAGTAGAGGGAAGGGAAGGTTGGAGATGTAGGTTGAGGGTGGATTTTAAAGGACCTTGTGTACTGAGTTTGGATTTTATCATGCAGTCAATAGGAACAGTGAACTAATGTAGATAGGGAGTCATCTGTTCATACATGATGGTTTATTTTTTGAGGAAGGACATATAGATGGAAACAGGGATATGACCTTTAAAAAAGAAAATGGAAACAGGGAACTCATTGAGGAGGATACTATAGTAATCTGATTGAGAAATCATGAAAGTCAATATTAAAGCATTGTTACAACCATACAAGGAAGAAATCATCCTTTACCTTTGTTTTTGTTTTTTTCTAGGTTTGAAGTCCTGAGTTTTCTCATGTTGTGTTACAATTCTGCTATTGTGTATATGCCTGCTTCATCTTACCAATCTCTTTGTCAGATGGGCTCCAGGTGAGAATAATAATCATTAACCTTCATATTTATTTATTTGACAAATATTTATTGAGCATATTCTCTATAGTAGGCACTGTTCTGACTTCTGGTGATAGAGCAGTAAATAAAACTCGTGGGGCTTACATTCCTGTAGAAATCCTTATTTCTCATGCATCATGACTTCCTGAAAATATTTCAGCATTAAAAAAGTGTTTTCTAGCTGAACATCAATTTAAGCCAAGATGTCTTAAGTTTAAGGTAGTTTAGTGATATACCTAATCACTGCCCCGATGCCAATTTTTATAGATCATTCTGAGAGCTTTGAATAAATAGTCCTATATGTGAAGAAAGTTTTAAGGAATGTGAACCTTTTATGTATTTCACAAATAAGTGTCTCTGTTTTGGTTAAGAAAATTAGCAATAGTACCAATTATCTATGTGTCTCATTTGTACTTGTATGTTCTAATCTTTACTAAATCAGAATTTCTAATCATTTGTACAGACCTGGACTGAAATTTAAACATCCACTATTGAAAGAAAATTCAAGTAATGTAAATATAAATCATTTTGGAGACAGAGGACATTTAGTCACAGAATTTCAATAATAGAAGAAACCCTGAGTTTATCCTGTCCAACTGATTTTTACTTGAGGAAACTGAGCTGCCCAAAAGGGTTAAAAGCTGTATTGGTTTTCTGTTGCCACAAACTTAGCAGCTTAAAATAGCACCCATTTGGGTGGCCGGTTGGCTCAGGTGGTTAGAGCATGGGCTCATAACACCGGGGTTGCTGGTTTGATTCCTACATGGGCCAGTGAGCTGTGCCTTCCACAACTAGATTGAAGACAACTACTTGACTTGGAGCTGATGGGTCCTGGCAAAACACACTGTACCCCAATAAAATTTTTAAAAAAATAGCACCCATTTATTATTTCACAGTGTCTGTGGGTCAGGAGTCTGGGCATGACTTAGCTGGATTCTTGCTTAGGGTCTTACAAAGATGCAGTTAAGATGGCTGGAGTTGGCAGTTTTATCTGAAGTTCGATTGAGGAATTAAACACTTTGGTTGGCAGAATTCAGTTCCTGTAGTTGTAGGACTAAGGGCTTCGATTTCTTGTTGTCTGTCTGCTGAAGACTGGTCTTAGTTCTTCGCCATGTGGACCTCCCAATATAGGCAGCCTACAACATGGCAGCTTGCTTCTTTCAAGTAGAGAAGGAGTGAGAGAGTCCAGGAAGACCTGCACTGCATTCTTAAATAACATAATCAAGTACAGGAGTCATGGAAATCCCATCACCTTTGCCATATTCTATTGGTTAGAAGCAAATTACAGGTCCCACCCACATTCAAGAAGAGGGAATGACACAGGGTGTGAATACCACGAAGGAGGGATCATATACCTAGGTCACAGCCCTCATGGATCTGTTCATCAGAAATGCTTTGCTCAAGTTCATTGTTTAGTGTTACTGGGAAGAGTGTGTGGTCCTGTTTATATAACAAAACTCAATTTTGCTAATTGGGGGAAGGCCAACCCAAATTAGCTGATTTTATAGAATATCTTAAAATAAGTGTACTATTTACATGTGCCTGTAATAACATGATTAATGACTAAGTTCTTGTCTCTAACCTAGATACTATTCTCAAGAGAATACACTGTTTAAGCACTTACAGTCTATCTACAGATAAATTTATTTATAAGCGACTATTTTTGGTTCATTAAAACAAATCTAAATCTCTAATTGGCAACATTATTGTAGCATTTAATAAAGTTTCTTAACAACAAAAGTGATGGCAGAGTTTAATGGTCCTCAAACTCACTTATCCCTTAAAGAATTTTGAAAAACTATGTACCCCTTGCACATTTTTAAGTTAACATTTAAAATTTTTTATCCTGTCTTAAATAGTAGCAAATGACATAATTTCCAGTATGTAAATATTGACATAATAAAACAAATAATGGTTGGGTCAATATTTTAAATGTATATAATATAAATACCACAATGATCTGATATCCACCGTTATCCATTTGAGGAATAAATGAACAATCTCTTCTTTAATAGGCTGATATTTTTCGTCTTAAAACTGAATTCCATTATATTTTACCCACATACTTTATTCTAATATGCTATTTTATGCTTGTCTTTTATTGATCACCTAATTATACATCTCTGCTAATACAGAGTATTAGGTAATGTATACAGCACCTAAGTATACATCTCTGCTGCAAATATATATATATATATACACTGAAATTTAAAATTTTTCCTGAGACTGATGCAATAAAAACTAAAAACTAAAAAATTTCTTCTGGACTCACCATTACAATTATTTTAATGAAATAATTGATTAAAATAATATAGGTATTACAACTTTTGATAATTATTAAACATAACTTTTCTGGAAACATCTCTTAAGGAAATGGAAGGTAGAGAATTGTTTATGGGTGGTTTAATTAAAAATGGCCTCACAGACATCAGTATTTTTTTTTTAAAGATTTTATTGGGGAATTGGGGGAGGGGAACAGAGAAGTTGCTGTCCTTTTGTTCTTCAGTCTAGTTGTGGAGGATGTCGCTTCACAGGCCCATGTTGGTACTGTCATTAACGCTCTTCCCGGGTGAGGCAGTCACTCGCCAGCCATTGGATTGCCGCTCACAGCAGCTCACGGCAGTTCATGCCCGCTCCCAGCCAGCCCCACTGCAGCCTACGCCGTCACCGGCGACTCACGGCAGCCCAGCTCCAGGTCGAGCTGTTGTTCACCATCGTAGCTGTAGAGGGCGCAGCGCCACTGGCCCTCATATGGGATTCGAACCGGGGCCCTGCTGCTCAGAGCCAACGCCTGACCAACGTGCCACTCGGCTGGCCCCAGACATCAGTATTTTGAAATGTCCCTTTATTTGCATTGAAATTTCTGTATCTCCCACTAATTCATACTTATACAATTCGGGATACATGAAAGTGATACATTTCTTTTGTGAAGAGGGATGATTTTGAAAGACTCTGTTATTTGTGAAAGGTTTTTTTTACTGATATAGTCCACTATTGTAGAATGTATGTTTTATGAGGGCACAGATTTTATTTTTGTTTTTTGGGGTTTTTTTGCCTGTTCACAACTATATGCCTAGGCCAGGACAGTGACTGGCACATAGCAGGTACTCAGTGAATGTTTGAGAAGTAAATAATTGAATAAATGAATTTATGAAAGCAAAAATATTTGATTCAATAAAACAGGAAATCACTCATGATAAACATTGTATTTTCCTAGGGTTTGTGTGAGTGGGTTTCCCCGGCAACATGAAAAACCCTGGAAAGAACTCTGTGGTCGAATAGTATTGGATCCTGAATTTATGGTACAACTTCTCACAGGGGTTTATTATGCCATGTAAGTAGGTAGACTATGAAATTTGGTGAATTGTTTCTAACATTTGGAAACTTACTATTTCTCTTTTTTCCTTATCACTTGCACCACACTGAATCTTTTGTTCCATGATGGACCCATTATCTTTGTTTTTCTAATATGAACTCCTCTTAGTACTTTTTTAATGAATATAATAACTATTGAAGGCAATTTTTATTGAGATATAACTGACATATAAGATTGTATTAGTTTTAGGTGTACAATATAATGATTAGTTATATTTTATATTGTGAAATGATTATTACAAGAAGTTTAGTTAACATCCATCACCACACATTACAACTGGAAGTTTGTACCTTTTGCCCTCCTTCACCTACTTCATGCACTGCCCCCCACAACCTCTACCTGTAGCAAAAACCAATCTGTTCTCTGTATCTGAGTTTGGGGGGGGGTTTTTTGTTTTAAATTCTACATATAAGTGATCATACAGTATTTGTGTTTCTTGGTCTGATTTATTTCTCAGCATAATGCCTTCAAAGTCCTTCCATGTTGTCACAAATGGCAGGATTTCCTTTTTTTTTTTTTTTTTGGGGTGTAAAATATATACGTGTGTGTGTGTGTGTGTGTGTGTGTGTGTGTGTGTGTGTGTACACACACACAGCATTTTCTTCATGCATTCATCTGCCAATGGACACCTAGGTTAGGTTGTCTCCATATCTTGGGTATTGTAAATAATGCTGTAATGAACATGGGGGTGCAGGTATCTTTTTGAGATAGTGATTTCATTTCCTTTGGATGTACAGAAGTTGAATTGCAGGATCATATGGTAGTTGTACTTTTAATTTTTTGAGGAACCTCCGTACTGTTTTCCATAGTGGCTGCACCCATTGACATTCCCACCGGTGGTACACAGGGTTTCTTTTGCTCCACATTCTCATTAATACTTGTTATTTCTTGTCTTTTTGATAAAAGCCCTTCTAACAGCTGTGAGGTGATATCTAATTGTTCTGGTTTTCCTTTCCCTGATAATTAGTGACGTTGAGCACCTTTTCATGTACCTGTTGGCCATTTGTATGTCTTTGGGGAAAGGTCTATTTAGATCCTCTGTACGTTTTTAATTGGATTATTTGGGTTTTTTTTTTATATTGAACGTTATGAGTTCTTGCTATATTTTAGATGTTAACCTTTTATCAAATACATGATTTGCAAATATTTTCTCCCATTCCATAGGTTGCCTTTTCATTTTGTTGATGGTTTCCTTTGCTGTGCAGAAGCTTTCTAGTTTGATGTAACCCCGCCCCACTTGTTTATTTTTGCTTTTGTTGCCTTTACTTTTGGTGTCAAATCCAAAAAATCATTGCCAAGACTAATGTCAAAGGAGCGTAACGCCTAAGTTTTCTTCTAGGAGTGGTTTCAGGTCTCACATTCAGGTCTTCAATCCATTTTAAGTTGAGTTTTGTGTGTGGCATAAGATAGTGATCCAGTTTCATTCTTTTGCATGTGGCTGTTCAGTTTTCCCAAAACCATTTACTGAAGAGACTGTCTTTTCCCCATTGTATATTCTTGGCTCCTTTATTATAACTTAATTGACTGTATATGCGTGGGTTTATTTCTGGGCTCTGTATTCGGTTCCATTGATCTATGTGTGTTTTTATGTCAGTGCCACACTGTTTTGGTTACCGTAGCTTTGTAATATAATTTGAAATCAGGAAGCATGATGCCTCCAGCCTGTTCTTGTTTCTCAAGATTGCTTTGGCTGTTCAGGGTCTTTTGTGGTTCCATACAAATTTTAGGATTGTTTGTTCTATTTCTGTGAAAAATGCCATCAGAAATTAGATAGGGATTACATTGAATCTGTACATTGCCTTCTGTGGACATTTTAACAATATTAATTCTTCCAATTCATGAGCACAGAATATCTTTACATTTATTTGTGTTCTTTAGTTTCTTTCATCAATATATAAAAACTAAGTGTGCAGTGTACAGGTCTTTTGCCTCGGTAAAATTTATTCTTAGGTGTTTATTTACTGATTGATTGATTGATTGATTGATTGATATAATTGTAAAGGGGACTGTTTTCTTAATTTCTCTTTCTGACAGTTCGTTATTAGTGTATAGAAATGCAACTGATTTTAGTATATTGATTTTGTATCCTGCCACTTTACTGAATCCATTTATTAGTTCTAACACCTTTTTGGTGGACTCTTAAGGGTTTTCTATATGTAATATCATGTAATTTGCAAATAGAGACAGTTTTACTTATTTCTTTCAGATTTGGGTGCTTTTTATTTCTTTTTCTTGCTTAATTGCTCTGACAAGGAGTTCCAACACAATGTTGAATAAAAGTGGCAAGAGTGGGCATCCTTGTCTTGTTCCTGATCTTAGAGGAAAAGCTTTCAGTTTTTCACTGTTGAGTATGATGTTAGCTGTGGACTTGTCATATGTATGGCCTTTATTATGTTAACATATGTTCCCTCTATACCTACTTTGTTGAGAGTTTTTATCATGAATGGATGTTGAGTTTTGTCAAATGCTTTTTTTGCATCCATTGTGATAATAATAATATGATTTTTATCCCTCATTTTGTTGATATAGTGTATTAAATTGATTGAATTGCAGGTGTTGAACCATCCTTGCATCCCAGGAAAAAATCCCACTTGATCATGGTATATAATACTTTTAATGTATTGTTGAATTAGGTTTGCTAATACTGTTTTTGAGGAAGTTCGCGTCTTTGTTCTTCAGGGATATTGCCCTGTAATTTTTTTTTCTTGTAGTGTCTTTGTCTGGTTTTGGTATCAAGGTAATGCTGGCCTCAAAGTGAGTTTGGAAATGTTCCCTCTTCTTCTGAATTTTGGAAGAGTTTGAAAAGGATTGGCATTAATTCTTTTTTAAATGCTTGGTAGAATTCACCCATGAAGCCATCTGGGCCTGGACTTTTGTTTATTGGGAAGTTTTTGATTGCTGCTTCAATCTCCTTACTAGTAATCGGTCTGTTCAGAGTTTCTATTTCTTCATGATCCAGTCTTGGTAGGTTGTATGTTTCTAGGAATTTATTCATTCTAGGTTGTCCAATATGTTGGTGTATTATTGTTCATAGTCTTTTTAGTGCTTTTAAAATAGCCAAAATATAACTACTTATTAGAGTCTAGAAATTATCAGGTTTCTTTATCAAAAACTGTCTCTCTATATATAGTTTATAACCCAGGTTTTCATGAATGCATTGAATAGATTACCCTAAATATCAACACATGATAAAAACCAACTTATGTGAAGATATACCTGTAAACTATTTTAAATCTTAATATCTTGTAATCAAATTAGGATGGGCTAGAAATGAAATGATGTAAAAACTGATGTGAAAATCTTGTTTCAGAACCAAAATAGTAGGACTTGGAACAATAAAAAAATTGTTGAATATTAGAGATATTTGCTAAAGATAGTAAACAACCTGCTTCTCCTTAGGTATAATGGACAGTGGGACCTTGGCCAGGAAGTCCTTGATGACATCATTTATAGAGCTCAGCTAGAACTCTTTTCTCAACCACTATTGGTAAGTGACAATGTTTACTTTTTTATTTTTTTTTATTTAAAGATTTTATTGGGGAATTGGGAAGAGAACAGTTTTGGGGAATTGGGGAAGGGGAACATTGTGGTTTTCCAGGACCCATCAGCTCCAAGTCAAGTTGTTGTCCTTCAATCTTAGTTGTGGAGGGCGCAAGCTCAGCTCCAAGTCCAGTCACCGCTTTCAGTCTCATTGGAGGTGGTGTGGGGGGGGGCGCGGCGCAGCCCACCATCCCATGCAGGAGTCGAACCGGCAACCTTGTTGTTAAGAGCATACGCTCTTACCAGCTGAGCAGCTATTCAGCTACTCAGCTGTTCAGCTCAAGATGCCGTGTTCAATCTTAGTTGCAGGGAGGAGGGTTGGGGGGTGCACAGCCCACCATCCTGTGCGGGAGTCAAACCGGCAACTCAGCTTTGGCGCATCTTACTGGCCCATGTGGAAATTGAACCAGCAACCCTGTTGCTCAGAGCTCGCGCTCTAACCAGCTGAGCCACCCAGCCAGCCCATTTAGTGTTTTGTTTTTTGTTTTTTGGTTTTTTTTTAAAGATTTTTATTGGGGAATTGGTGGGATGGGAACAGTGCTGGGGAACTGCGGGAAGGGGAACAGACAAGTTGCTGTCCTTTTGCTCTTCAGTCTAGTTGTGGATGACGTTGCTTCACTGGCCCAAGTTGGCACCATCATTGCGCTCTTCACAGGCGAGGCACATCAGTCGCCGGCTTCTGGATAGCCGCTCACTGCGGCTGCTAGCCGCTCAAGCTGGCTGCTGGCTACATACGGTAGCCCATGGCAACCCACTGCCACAGGGGCTGCAGCCTACGCCATCACCAGCGACTCACGGCAGCCCAGCTCCAGGTTGAGCTGTTGTTCAGCATCTTAGCAGTAGAGGGCAGTGTCACTGGCCCTCATATGTCGGATCCGAACTAGGGCCCTCTGGCATCCCAAGCCAGTTCTTAACCATCGCGCCACTCGGCAGACCCTAGCGTTATTTTTAATTGCAAAGGAATCAAAACAGTTTAAATGTGCGACAGCAGAGAATGATTAAGTTATATGATATTTACTTGATGAAATTATATATTTGCAAATGTATATTAAAGAAAGATGCTAGCTTGTGTTAAGTGATAAAGCACTATACAACTATTTTTTTTACAACTATTTTTTTAATCCAGATAGAACACAGGAAATATACAAAATGCTAATAGTTACCTAGGTGATTTGACTGTAAATTATTTTTTTTCTTTGCAATTTTCTGTGTTTCTAAGCTTTTTGTAGTATTTTAATAATGGTATTTTTAAAATATTATTTATGTATTTTTACTTGCAGTACTTTAGGAGTATAATTTTTAAAGCCTTTTTTCATATCTTTTATTTTGAGCTAAATAGAAATCTATTAAGATAGCATTTACAATAATTCTTTAATATTTTAATTTCCATTTTTTTCTAATATCATCATCCCTAATTTTACGCTAAGGGTTGCATGAAAACAAATGGATAACAAGATTAAACAGTTACATCATCATCATAATACCTTGCATTTATGAGACTCTTTAAATTCATACTTTTATCTTGGCGACAGTTTTATAAATTAAGTAGAGGGGCATTTCGACGGCAATATAGGTAAAGAGATTAGTAATCTCTAGTCCTGGACTAGTTCTATATTATTAATGGTCTTTGAGAGACCCAATAAATAGCACTCCTTTTCTCTATTCAAATCTATAGCCAGCTGATAAATAGATAAAATAGTTGGCAAATAGAGAAACAAGCATCATCTTTACCATGGGTCGGCAAACTGCGGCTTGCCAGCCACATGCGGCACTTTGGGTACATTTCATCTCAAAAGTTTGCCGACCCCTGGTCTTTACTACTGATAAAGGATAAATTGAAAGACCTAGCTCCCCACCCCACCCCTCAGTCTGGACCTTGGTGGAGAGAATGTTTGAGTTGGTAGAACAGGCACACTGATTCCAGGTTGTTATACATTCCACTTGTCCTTGTCCAAGTGCAGAGGGAGGAGAAAAACAATCCTCTATCTCAGGATTTTTGCCAAGTTAGCAATACCCAGTTAAGAAATATGGACTAGTGAATGCAGTTACTCTCCAACCAGATATTTTACTCTCCTCCATAGAGAGCAGAAAGTGATAGGACAAAATGCCAGACATGTTTGGGGAAAATCTCTTAGGGAAACAAAGGAGTGGAGAAAATGCTTAATTTTTTTTATTAGAGATTAAATTTTGCATGTTGTTTATCATTTGAAGAACCAGAAACCGACTCCACTTTTTCTTATGTCAGGGTTTAAATGTTAAACAATTTTTCCTTCTTTGGAATGCTTTTTCTCTTTGCAAGTCAATAACTCCAAGGAATTGGTGGGGTGACACACATTTTTAAAAATAAATTCTCATTTAAAAAGACTGCCTAGAAGAATACAGAACAGTGGAGATACAAACATATCTGCCACATGGTACTTTTATACTACAAGTCTTAAATACATTTTTAAAAAATCATGGAAACATGAAGTGTAAAATAAATATATTGGGTGTAAATATGTATAGACCTATATTATCATTTTAGGTTGCCAATGCCATGAAAAACTCATTACCATTTGATGCTCCTGATTCTTCACAAGAAGGCCAGAAAGTTCTTAAAGTGGAAGTGACTCCAACAGTACCGAGGATTTCTCGGACTGCAATTACAACAGCTTCCATCCGTCGCCACAGATGGAGGCGAGAAGGTGAGTACACCCTGTAGCCTACTCATGGATTCATGTAAATTTATCACTGTTTTTATAAGCTATATTAACACATGATATTATAGTACTCTATATAATTAAAGTAAAATCGTTCAGTTTATAAAGGTAGCACTAGAAATGTGGTTTAAATGCCTAAATTTCTTTTAATATAATTTTTTTTTTTAAGATTTTTATTGGGGAATTGAGGGAGAGGAACAGCGCTGGGGAATTGGGGGAAGGGGAACAACCAAGTTTTTGTCCTTTTGTTCTTCAGTCTAGTTGTGGAGGACGTTGCTTCACTGGCCCATGTTGGTATCATCATTGCGCTCTTCCTGGATGAGGCAGATCAGTCGCCGGCCTCTGGATGGCCGCTCACAGTGGCTCTTGGCAGCTCACATCAGCTGCTGGCCACTCACGCTGGCTGCCGGCCACACACGGTAGCCCATGGCAACCCACTGCAACAGGGGCTGCAGCCTACGCCGTCGCCGGCGACTCACGGCAGCCCAGCTCCAGGTTGAGCTGTTGTTCAGCATCTTAGCTGTGGGGGGCAGTGTCACTGGTCCTCATGTGGGATCCGAACCGGGGCCCTGCTGCTCAGAGTCAGCGTCTCAGCCAGCTCTTAACCAACACGCCACTCAGCCGGCCCAATATACATTTTTTTAAAGTAGAAAGATGTTATTTAGAATGCTCTATGAATGTTACAACAGAGAATAAGATCAAGTTGATTTTTGTGTTTTGTTTTTGAACTAGTAATAACAATAGGAAAGAAGTTTCTTTAAGCGTGTTACCTTACGGGGAAAAAAAGGTGCTTGTATGAGCATTGTGGGAGAAAATGATATAACTAGCCAATCTAATGGTATAATAATATAAGCTATCCATAAAAGAGTTGATTACAGTTTTCAGATTTTTGTCTTTGCTTTTTTTTTTTTCAGTAAGTGCTGAATCCAGCAGTATTTCATAGGTATATGGTACTTGAATGGTCAAGCTGTCTTGCCTAAAAGATATTAATTGAAATTCTAATGGTCCCTATTTTTCTGCCCTATTCATTTGCAAACCTCCCATTGTTCATCTGCTGCCTTATGTGTGTGTATGCTGTGCACACACATGTAACTATTAAATAGTATTTGTGTTTATATCATATCCATATATACATTCTCTTATCTGCCTGGGTCAGAATGCTCAAAGAATAGAGCAGCACAAAAGCACTAAAATCTTATATGTTGAATCCCAGATGGCTTTGACTTCTCAAACGAGGCTGACTCGAGTATTCCTGGCTCCCCGATCCAACACGGCTCCACTGACCTAGGGATCAAACGTGTTCAAGAGGGGGAGGTGCTGGTGCGCAGGACCCCTGAGCACGGCTCACCGGAGCCCAACTCAGCAGCAGCCACAACAGAGGGTAGGACAGAGATGAGGAGGCAGAAGTCAGTGAGGCAGTTGCTGGAGAAGGATCCCGGTTCTCTGTCCCCAAGCAGAACATCTTTCCATTTTAGCGTGTGTTTGCACTACTCCAGAGTATATTAGCTCCTCCTTGCTAAGCACAACCCCCTATTTCTTAGTGGCAGGTCAGGTACAATCTTTAGTTACCATTTGTGCTGGCCTGGAATCTGCATCCCTGTGTAATCAAAGAACAGCTTGGCATGGCTACTAACAAGGCAGAGGCCTGTCTCCAACAGGCCTGCAAATGCTTGGAATTTTTTCATTACTGAGCATGTTTATTCTAACATTAGGAAAGGAAAAATGCACCCAATGGAGATGAGCCTCATTAGTCAATATGAATTGATTTAATTCATATTATAATTTATTCTCTAAAAATATGTGAGGAGAGTTTTAAAACGTTATTATCTTTGAGAAATTGGACTACAGTGGAGCCAGAGATTTATCTCTAATCCCAGGGTGGTCAATTAAGAGTTTCTTATGTCTTCGATAGAGTAAACTGGTATTGATTGGCTTTTTATAATCTGTGGGTCAAATCACCTGGCTCTAACTAATGAACTATTGACATCTTTCCTCTATAAATATACTATCCGGTGCACACTACATTTTATCATTTATTATAAATAACAATTGTATTATATAGCTCCCAAACAGAATCGAAATGTATTATTTAGAGGTCAGGTATCCTAGTAGATCCTTGTTTTACAATGTAGGTATCTCAAAATGAGAATTCTCCCTACCCCACCCCACCCCAAACTTCCACTGCCGCCGCTATCTATAAAAGAACACTTCTGTCTGGTAGGAAAGTGTTTATTTGCTGCTTTACATGCGATGCCATTGGAGTTGGCTTTGTGAAAGGGGGTACTGTAGCCTAATTGTTTTTTCATCATTGAATGTATTGCTACTGTGGAAATTTTTCACTAATTTATGAAATAAAGCAAGTAGTTTTAAAATAGGTTACATATTTTTACTTATTTCAAAGACCAAACATTCATGAAGCAGTTACCTTCCACCTTAAGGAACTCTCTTGCTCTTTGGTGCATTTAAAATTTGAGCATGCTCAGTAAGAATCTAAATCTATCCTCTGTTCCCTTGCCCATTTGCCCAGATTGACCTTACTTCATTGAACAGTGTTGCATGTGCATGATCTAGGTGACCCAAAGACTTCGTGTTGTTTTGCAGAGATCCTGTGAAAGATGCAGCCTTCCCTTTTCGTTTTTTCTGTATCTGTTATCCATAGGAGTCAGTTTTATCTTGTACAAAGGCATAAAAATAAGTATATGAATAGATGTTGAACCCAGACTTGGCCTAAATTGAACAACATCCTATTTCTCAACATTCTAGATGACTTAAGGAGCCACTTGATTGTGTATCTACTACCATTGTTAGAATGTTGGAGTATTTGTGTTAACCGTAGTACTGCTATGTTAATTAACACTTAATGAAATTCTAGAAAGTGTGGGATAAGGTTGAAACATTTCTTCCATTTTATCAAAAGTCGTACACTTTGAAAAAGGAACCAAAATAGTTCCCTTTTTAATATCCTATTAAATAGTAAAATATTCTATTTTAACATATCACTGGTAGAAAATTTCAGTTTGTGAGGGTGGGGTATAGCTACAACGAAAGAGGGATAAGTTCCTTCTGTGTGTTTGAAATTTTTCAAAAATTATCTTGCCTTTTAATCTAGATTAATTGTAGCTTTAAATCAGTTTTAGTAGAAGCTGAATTTATAAGAAAAGGCAGACATGAATGAAAAGTTGACTAAATATCCTTTTTGGTTGTCTCTTTTTTGGATCATGAATGGTATTGTTACCACCCAGGGAAAAAATTAGGAAGGAAAAAAGTTGTGAGACACAATTGCCTTTTTATTCCTTGAGGTTTTTTAAACAGAAGGAAGCAAATTACTGAAACTTCTGTAGAGTTTTGTTAATTCTGGTCTGCTGGAGCTTTTGAATAAATGTTGATAATTGACCTTTAAAAAAAAGAAAACGTGTTTTTTAGTATAGTAGTTTTAAATAGTTTTACAATTAATATTGTATTTATTATATGTTGAAATTGAAGGGAATATGAGCCCATCCACCTACCTTTATCCTGATTGTCAAGTAACATTTTATTTGTTATTTTTAAAGCTGGAATTAAAATTGTTAAACTGAGGATGCCTGTGATTAAAGTACAGTCCATGTTCCACTATATTGAAAAAACATTTCTTAGTATATAAAATATCAATAGATTCTCTTGCATGGTGGCTTTTATGTTATCATCATCTCTTTTATGGCCATATTGCTTGGGCATCAGATCTGCATGTGGCAAGATTCAGAAGCTAGCACTAAGTCTCTCAGTCTCCTTTCCTAATTATATATATACCCAATAATACATTTCTGTTCACTCCCAGTTTTATATTCAGTCCTGAACCATTAACTATCCTTTTTTGGATATTTTTTAGTTCTTTGTACAAATTGTAAGTAAATTTTAAGATGCTATCATATGAATATCATTTAAAGTTTTTATTTTGAAATACATTACACACTGTTCTTTTAAACAAGGGGTTGAGAGAAATGGTGTCAGCTGCATTTTCATGTGGCTTTGCATGATAATTAAAGATTATTAAACTGCTGGATATAATAAACAAGGTGCCTTTTGCTTTAAGGATAGCCTATTTCATTCTCCTTTTGAAGGAAGGAAATAACTAATCCCTATGAAAAAATAGTGCTAAGAAAATATTTTTATTTTTCCAGGTACTGTGTTAAATAAAGATTATGTTTACATATGTCACATATATTTTACTTACATAACCCTATCTCAAAGTAATATTTGTTTATATTTCTTTGCTAACATTTTACCTTAACTATAATAGTGATATCTGTATGTCAATTCAGATTAAACTTCTAGCAGTCTGGTAAACATACTTAATGACATAGCAAACTGCTATCAGTTTTTCAAAGAAGCAAATGTATTACTTTCTAAAACAATGTTGTTCATACTTTCAGTAAGAGAATTGGGCTTTCTAGAAACCCAAGCTAAATATATTATATATGCTTCTCCCCTTCTTACAAAATCCTAAGATAAGGATTCCTTCATTAACTGCAGTTTCTGCATGAAACATATTGGGTCACTATAGTATTTTGTGATTATGAAAATAATACATCTCAAACTAAAAATGTAAAATATTACAAAAATACATAATATAGAAGTAAAAATTCTTTCCTGTTGGTTCCCTACTCTAGTAATCAAGTATTTTCTTCACATTAACTGATGAAGAAAATATGGAAACCAGTGAGTAGATATGTCCATAAGACAAAATACAATTATGAAGTTACTTGAAGCAATGTAGAATTTTTTAATTTAGAGTTAGAAAATTTACTGGTTCCATGTTAAATGTTTTAAAACCATTTAGAAGCAGTTAGCTGTTGAATAAATATAAATTTTTATTGTAATTAAAAAGGGTTTGGCTTGTAGGGATTAATGTTTTTGGCATTATTTTGGGTGACTGAAGTTTTTTTATGGTGGGTTAAGAGAGTTATGAGGAAAATTTTTTGTTTTTTTAAATAGCTATAGTCCCCTCAAATTGGCAAGGGTGGATTATAAAGACTTACGATGACAAAATGTTGTATTTTACCTAAAGTTGTTTTGTGTTTCTAAATATTGATAGTATACTGAGTTCATTTGTGGATAGTTTTACAAAAGCTAGACTAATTAAAGCTAAATGAACAGAACGAATACATATTAGAATTGTTGTAGGTTAAAGTTTCTTCCCCTAAATTATTTAGGGGGAGTATTGATAGCAGGGCCATTGCCAACTTATAACAAACATTACCCAAGAGATAAGGTCAGTTGAGTTGTTTATTCACAGCTACTTCTTATTTGATTTAGCTGTCTCTGAGTCTTTCTGATTTGTTTTTTAGGTGCTGAGGGTGTAAATGGAGAAGAGTCGGTAAACCTGAATGATGCAGATGAAGGATTTTCATCAGGGGCTTCCCTCAGCAGTCAGCCATTTGGAACCAAACCATCCTCCTCTTCTCAGAGGGGAAGCCTAAGGAAAGTAGCAACTGGCCGTTCAGTCAAGGACAAAGAAACAGCCTCTGCCATCAAATCCAATGAGAGCCCTCGAGATTCAGTAGTTCGCAGGCAGCATGTACAGCAACCAATGGATCTTAGTGTAGATTCAATTGAGCTGACACCCATGAAGAAACACCTGAGTCTGCCTGCTGGCCAGGTGGTGCCAAAAACCAATAGTTTAAGTCTAATCCGGACAGCTAGTGCTTCCTCAAGTAAATCATTTGACTATATAAATGGCAGTCAAGCAAGTACCAGCATTGGGGTTGGCACTGAGGGAGTTACTAATTTAGCAGCTAACAATACTAATCGATACTCAACTATCAGTCTACAGGAAGACCGGCTAGGTCAAGCTGGAGAAGGTAAAGAGCTCCTCAGCCCAGGAGCTCCTTTAACCAAGCAGTCTCGATCCCCAAGTTTCAATATGCAGCTAATATCCCAGGTGTAGTTTTGACATCCTCTCTCATCTTTCAGCTTACCTTTTAAACTGAACATTTCATTGTGCAAGAAGAAACTTCATCCCACATTGTGAAAGTATTGGTCATCGTAATCAGATTTGATTTAGCTTAGGTATAGTCATACTGTATTTTGTATGGAAACAGCAATAAGGTTTTCTTTCCCTTCCCTATATCTTCTCTTCACCTATTCCTTGTAAATGTGTTTGTGAAGCAGTATAAAATATTTCCATTTTCCATGCCTTCCTTTCTCTTTGGGTGATGTGCAATCCATCGTAGGCTGATCGGTCCCATTTCAACACTGTGAGACTGAGGATACTTTAGAGGAAATGGTGTATGTGATCCCTATGAAATGATTCTTTGGCTTTCGTTAAAAAAACAAAACGGGTTTGTTCTCATAATCTATAGAACTATGAAAATTACTGGGTCATTCTTTTTTCTCTCTTAACCAGGAGTGCCTCAGAGATCCTGCTGTGACTTTGGATTTCTCTGAGTCTGTGCAATCATTTTCTGGAGAAGCATGGGGAAAGGTGGTAGACTGCTGCACTTTTTCATTAAAATGAGGGTGGCTCTTTCCCCCTCCCCCCCCCCCATATCTTTTATCTAGAGGACACAAATGTTCAATTACAGAGGCATTTAAATCAAGTTGTGGCCACCTCCATTGGAGGGCAGGGCTCTAAGTTGATTGTGTAATTAATTGATAATGCACTTTCTCAATGGCTCTATAGTCATTATTAACATGCCTTCCCTCCTCCCTACAGGGACATAAGGTCACTTCTGTCCTTCAAGTTTGAACAACCAACAAATCAGAGAATCCAAGGGGCATGTTCTGTTTCCCAGGAATGACTGACACTTTGGTGCTGGGTTTTTGTGTGGGGGGAGGGACTGGTTTTTGTTTAGCTTGTGTGGGATTGTGTGTGTGAGGGGAAGTTTTGATTGATTTTCTTTCTTTTCCTTTGTGAGCTGATGATGACTGAAATAGAATAAGTACGTCTTCAGGTAAAGAAAGGGATTTCTCAACCTACTTTCTGTGATGTCAGACTATTGGAGAAACCCTTTCAGCTGCTTTCTAGATGTACCTAAATTCAGTCAGATGTTTTGGATTAAGAAACCTGAAGTCCTGATAGATCATATACTCCAAGGAAATACATCAGGGACAGATAATTGGCTGAAAACACTGATGCTTCAATGTGACACATTTTTATAGAACATTTTTACCAGGGGGTACTGACTTGATTTCTCCTATAAGGACCACACTGCCTTTGTGTTTAATGTAATGCAATTTGTGTACCTTCTAATCATATATCTGCAAAACTTTCTCATTTTTATAAAACTTTAAAATCATGCCAGTAAACTAAATGTTGAATGTATGTAAAGTAGCATTTGGTAACTGTGCTACAAAAATGCATTATAGGTTAAAAAAAAAAAATTAGTTCAGATTTGGTTGGTTAGATTTCATCATGACCTTTTCTGGGTCTCAGGCTCTAGTGCTTAATTGAAATAGAAGAGAATATATTTGGTTTTTGAAAATCGATATATTGTGACT
>NW_017731373.1:5208000-5211417 GCF_001890085.2 Hipposideros armiger | reverse complement strand
TTGTGTGGGTCCATTTTTGAGTACTTCAGTTGTTGACAATCAGTTGTCTCGTTTAATTCTCTGCATGTTTGTTTGTAAGTAAAAAAAAAATTAGTATGTGTCTTTAGGGTGTAGTACACTATTTATACAAACACTGGCAAGGAGGATCTCTCCATTTCTGATCTTAGATTACGAAATAAGTTTTGTTTTATTTTTCTCTATCAGTATTTCAGTTACATATTTGTTTTTCAGTTTAAAAATGTTTAACAGGTCATGCCAGTGGTTGGAAAAATCTGTAAGAATTTTAGAGCAACTTTTCTATACTATGGCTATGTTAAACAGTCTGAACATGATACTTTTTATCTTTCAAGTTGAATGATTATTGTCATGTCTCAAACCACTAAGTCGGTTAAGACATTTGTAATACTTTAATTTTTTTTAAAGTGCTTTTTAGAAATATGTTGTTTGAAAACCAGCTAGATATTATTGATGACTTAAACTCTAAATATTAACACATTTGCCAGATTATAAGAAGATGAAATGCAGTGTAAAATTGTTAACAGTGCTAATAAAATCATAATAAGTTACTAGATTGGTACAATTTTCCATTGCCAAGGTGGTTATGTTGATTAATGTAAGACATCAATTTTAGTATTACTTGCATTGTATTCCTAATGAGTACATCATATTGGAACTGACCATACATAGGGAATACCATTCATAGAGTCAACCAATGTGCACTTAAACTATATTAGATTTTTAATGGTGCCAGAAATTTGTGTGGTGATCCCAAGCCATGAGAATTAGAGGAATCATCATCACCAAAACTTCCCCTGCCTGTGAAGGCACATTCCTGCTAAACCTGACCATAAAAACCACAAAATTTTGGTAACTTCAATCTCTTTAATATTTTTGTATTAGCCATTGGTCACATTAGAAAGCTAGGAATGATGTGAAATAACTGGCAGCATAGTACTGAAATGTAAGCTCTATGTTTTGCTTCTGAATTTTGAGAAAATGTTTACAAATTAAGGCACATTCAGATGTCTGCTATCATGCTATTATGTTTAATATAGATTTTACCAAAAAGATTAGAATTAGGTGTAGCTTAAAGTATAAATAAGTCTTTTTATAATTGCATATCTGGAAGTGGGTTTAATAAAGAAATTATTTTATTTTCAAAGAGAAATGAACTTAATTGGGCAATCCATCCCCAACTACAGAATTGATATCGATCTGGTTCCCTGTGTTTGAGTGTCAACAGCTCAGTGTTAATTATATATCAGAGGAAAGTCTTTACATCTTTATTGATTACAAAATTTACCAAAGAAAATGTATTAACCAAATATAATTTTTAAAGTACCTAACTGTTAAGGAATGAGGCCCCTTTCACATAAAGGATTGCTTTCTAACCCTGGGGGAAATAGATACTAAAATATTCTTTGATCTGGAACATAGATATACATTACCTACAAGATTCCATTTGAGGTTTTCTTATGTCAGTAAAATTCCAACATTTACACTTTCAACAAAAGGACCAGTTAAAGGTTAAGTCCAACCAAATATTATTACTATGGCACATTTTCATGTCTCGTTAACTCAAATCAAGGATTCTGTTCATCAGTATTGAATAAAAAAGGAAGTTCCTAAAAATGGTATATTGTATGATATTGTGACTTTTTAAAAGTAAAATTGAGGGGGAAGTTATGGAAATGCACCTTTTCAAATGGGCAATTGTAATTCTAATCAGTATGATATTGGTCTAAAATGGTATGTTTGTTACATAATTTATGTTCGTGATCACTGGGTGTTTTTTTTCTTTGCAGAAAAACATAATTGGGTTAAGAAAAGCTAAAATACTCATTTTTTAAATATATAGGCCAATAAAAACTAAGGGATTTACTTAAACTATTAAATAATGATTGGGAGAATATGAAATGTAATTGTGTATTCACTGATGTTCTAAACAGGTTCTGTGTATTATTTTTTTCATATCAGCTGGTTGTTAGGAAGTAATGAATGTATTGATCTTGGAAAGATGATAGGCCTTCTAACGATTACTAATGTAGGTTTGTGGGTTTTATCATCCAAACTGAATTGAGAGATAATGCTCAATGCTCCAAGTGTTTTAAAATATTTGTAATAAGTTCATCAACTACTTTATAGTGAATCTTTTTTATTCTTATTCTAAAAATTATGCTGGCTTTACATTCAGTTTAACTAGTTAAGTGAAACAGTATTTATGGTGCAAAGATTATTTTCTCATTATTTTCCTCATAATAATTTGGCTCTCTTAAGCTACAATTTCTGAGAAGTTTTTACTACTTTAGCATTATGTAGTCTGATCTCTGTCAGAATGGACCAGTAAACAGGAAATATCCCACTTTCAGATGTGTGCTTCATAAAAGGATATAGAATGTATAGAACAGCTCTTTTTTTTTTTTTTTAAATCAGCATCAACCTGTATCTTGGTATAAATGTCCCAAGTATTCAGACAATAGTGCTGGTGAAAATTTAAATAGGATAGGCATGAAGTAAATGTTCATACGATCTCTATTTACTGGTGTCCTTTCAACCTAGGACTAGTGGAAACCTTCGTATTTTTCAGAGCTGAAGAAAAACAAATGCACATTTAAGATCATATTTATTGGTGCATGTAAGCCATTATTATCTTAACTGTCTTACTGAACTGGTTAATGCTGTTGATTGTTGAAATGTGAAATGTAGTCACTGTTGACCTGTAAATATCTGCCAGAGATGAAAAAATATTTTAAGGTATTGTAAATAAAGATGTCTAAAATTCATTATCAGTCTGCAATGCAGAAACATATCTAAGATGTTAAATATTGTGTTTCTTGAGAGATGTGTAATTTTTCCCTAGATGTATCTAGTTACATTAAGAATGTAAATTTTATTTTGTACAGTATAAAAATACAGCTTTATTTGGCTTTTGACTGGATTTCCCTCAGTTAATTTTATGTCTTTCCTAAATTTCATATCTTAAAATGGTCCTTCATTGCTATTTTATTTATGTATGTCTGAACTTTTTATTTATGTGGCACCCTTTTAAATTAAGGCAGTTTATAAAATTAATTAAGGCAATATATATTGGGTTGTCAGAAAAGTCATGACACATGTTTGCGACAGATGGCACTAGTTCATTTTTGGAAGTACTAGAGTCATTTGCATCTATGTTATTACTATATCATTGACAACTGACAGTTCTAGCTTCATTCTAAAAAAAAAAATTGAGCAATTTCGTTGAGTTTTGGAGATTTTACAACTAGTTGAAGATGGAAGATCACACTGCATTTTTGCCATATTTTACTGTTTTACTTCCATAAAGGGAAGAACGCGCGTCAAGCTTGTGAAAAGTTGCATAAAGTTTACGGTGACAATGCTCTACAAGAATGTCAGTGCCAACGATGGTTCGTGAAA
>NW_017731373.1:5201183-5207444 GCF_001890085.2 Hipposideros armiger | reverse complement strand
GTCCTCCACAACTAGACTGAAGAACAAAAGGATAGCAACTCATCTATCAATTCTGTTCCCCTCCCCCAATTCCCCAATAAAATCTTAAAAAAAAAAAAAGTTCATTTGATGACGCGTACAAACATCTGCAATATGCTCATTAAGCGTGAAGAAAACGATCTTTTTTGAAGTGACTGATAACTGGTGATGAGAAGTGGATTGTTTACAACAATGTGGTGCACAAACAGTGTTGGTCCTGATGTGATTTGCCTCAAATGACATTGAAAGCAGACATTCATCAGAGGAAGGTTATGCTCTCTGTGGTGGGACTTTAAAGGTGTCGTGTTTTTCGAGCTCCTACTAAGGAGCCAAACAATCAATTCAAATGTGTACTGTCAGCAATTGGACAGTTTGAATGAATCCATCATCCAGAAACGTCCAGTGCTTGTTTATTGTAAAGGAGTTGTGTTCCATCGCGACAACACACAAGTTTGATCACCTGTCAAAAATTGTTGGCGCTTGGCTGGGATGTGTTGCCACACTCACCATATTCTCCTGACCTTGCACTGTCATTTCGCTCTCTTCAAAACTCCTTGCGTGGTATAACGTTCAATTTAGATGAAGCTGTAAATCAGCACCTTGTTCGGTTTTTCGCAAATAAAGACAGGTCCTTCTATGAACGAGGAATTATGAAGCTCACTGAAAGATGGCAAAAGGTTATTGAACAAAACGGGCAATATATCATTGATTGATCTTTGTTTTTTATATAAATAAATGACTTTTGAAAAACAGACAAAATACATCATGACTTTTCCGACAACCCTGTAAAAAATTATATATAGCACCATAAAATAAGAAATAACATGAAGGCAGGAGTGAAATTAATACATACAATATGTGCCATATATGTTTGTATGTTGAGACACAAATTTATCTCTGAACCATAAATCACCTAAATGCAGAGAGAAGTAAGATTGATTATGTGATTTTCAGATATCCTTAAGGTAAAACAAATCAATTTCTCAGACGAAGCACAACTGTTTCTAGTACTGAGATGTTAGAAAATTTTCTTTCCTGGGTCCTTTATAAAAAGAGGAGCCATCATTAGCAATGGTACTACTTCCACTCTCTCCAGCAGTGTATTTTGAAAGCGTGTTTCCTCACACTTACCAGCTAGTTTTCTCTAATCATTACATTTTTTCATCTTTCCCACATGTGTTTTCTAAAGTATACTTTAGCCTTCCCTTGGAACATGGGTTTGATGAAGGGCTAACCCCCAGGGCCTTTCCTTTCCCTTTTCAGGTGCTTCCTAGAAAAATTTCTCTTTTACCTTTTTCCTATAGCTATTATTCCTTAAGGTAAGGACCAAGGCTTTCTTCTCCCTTTATTCGGATTCAAGCAATACAAAGCACATTTCTTTATTGACGAGACCTGCTCGTCAACCGAAGCTACCCGAGTGGATTGGGTGGGAGATTAAGAAAAGAAAGACACAGAGACGAAAGCTGGGATCGGGAGTTGCACTGATGGCTGATGGCGGAGCAGTGGCCTCCTTTATTTTTTGCACAATGCTTATATAGCAGTAAGCAGTTGCAGGGAGCAGTAAGCAGCTGCAGGGGGTCTGTTTATCGGGTTAAGCATTAGTAAGTTACATCCTGTTATTCACTGCTCAGAGTGCATTAGCAGGTTACATTTTGTTATGCACTTCTCAAAGGGCCTGAGGCTTCAGCTGTGCTTTCCTCTTCACGGATCAGTGGGGGTGGAACGTTCCCTGAACTGTTCCACAGGCTGTGAGGACCCTGTCAGCTCACAGCCTGCTCCCCACACTTTATATCTTGTTTATTATGACTTAATCCAAAATCACTGTTAGGGACTAGCAGCTCCAGAAGAGCATGCTTTAAGGCAACTCATCAAGCCCATTTTTTTCTCCTTGACTCCAGATGCACTATTAGTTAGGAAAGATGAGATTCACCAGTTGACAGTTTCAATTTTTTTCTTTTATTAAAAATGAAGGAGCCGGCCAAGTGGCTCAGTTGGTTAAGAGCTCACTCAAGAATGCGAGCTCTGAGCAACAGGGTCACCGGATCGATTCTCAAGCTGAGCTGCCAACAGGTGGCAGGATGGCTCAGCTAAAAAAAAAAAACACAAAAAAATGGAATCATTGCTTGTTTTGAAAACCTTAGAAAATACAGAGAAAGTACAAAAGGAAAAGTCATTAAGATATAATAAAATAGTGAATATTAATAAGATAGTGGAAACATTATCCCTCCACACATTTACAATTCTGGTCCAGGTCACAATATTTTATGATCCAAAGATTCTTCCTACATGAATTAGACAACAGCTAACATTTATTGGGTGCTAGGATATGCCAGCCACCATTCTAAACATTTTATAAAGAAAATGCATTAATTCAATACTCAATTAATATAACAGTGTCCAATAAGTGCTATCACTCTCCTTTTATGAAAAAAGGGAATTTCATCTGTCCAGGGTCACAGAGCTAGTAAGTAGTAGAGCTGGGATGGAACCCACTCAGGCTCACGGACTTGTGCACTTAACCATCATAAGATACTGCTTCACACAGTGTTGACTGTTCTCAATTAGTACATTTGTCCTATCCCAAGACCAAGGCCCCTGTGGGGGATGGGAAGGAAGGGGAATTGGATCTCAATAGAGCTAGATTACTAAATTTAGGCAAACTAAATCCATGAATGAATCAAGTCCTAATCCCCTAAGCATCCATAGTTATAGATTAACTTCTCTCCTACACGTATACAGTGGTTCTGATTGTGTGCTGTCCTTAACTATGTACCATTCTCAGGAGAAATGAGAAAATAGTCATTCTGTGATTCATATCAGGAACCTGTTGAGAAAAGCTGGTTTAGACCATAAAGCAGAGGAGGCTCCCAAATATAAAATTATAAAATATTTTACAAGACCTTGCCCCCAACCACACCAAAAAAAAGCTGCCAGGTAGTTTGGGATGAAAGAATTTTCTTGAATTTACTTTCAATTATTTTATGATTTAGTGTTATTTTTTAAACTGCATGGGAGAGGGTAGAAAAAGTCTTTTGCGTTTAGAGCCTCTAAAGATTTAAATTTGGCCCTGGGCCATAATTCAAATAGGCTGGATATAATCCACGGAAACAGCCCTTATTTTGTTCAAGAGGTTAACATTAGAAAGGGGTGGGACTGACTTCTAAGACTCAGTTGATGGGCCAGTCACTTTTGGCACTTTATGTTAGGGAACAATGTTTAATGCACTTTTGGGATGAAAACTTTTTTTTTATGGCTAGGTTATGCTGATCAATACAGCCTTAAGTTCTGAATTGTATAATTTAACTAAAAACGCTGTTATATTAAAAAACATTTTTCATTCTCTTCAATATTCAGTAGGGAGTTCCCCAAACATAGGTTTCCCCCACTTCCTCAAAATNAAAAAAAAAATTAGTTCAGATTTGGTTGGTTAGATTTCATCATGACCTTTTCTGGGTCTCAGGCTCTAGTGCTTAATTGAAATAGAAGAGAATATATTTGGTTTTTGAAAATCGATATATTGTGACTTGAATGCTATGTGTTATCCTTCCACAAAATACATCAGAGATATTAGTGCTTTGTACACTTACACATTTTTATTTTATTGTGAAAGAAAAATATACTGAATTTATAGAAAGCAAGTATTCTCCTAATTAACAAATTTTAAAATTTTATCTCTACTGATTAAAATTACAATAGATTTTGATAAATAACCAGAAAAATGTCCCTTATTTTTTTCACACCTATAAATCTCCCTCCTCCTTTTTTTGATTCTAAGAGGTTTTTTTGTTTGTTTTTTAAGGGATTTTCTGTTAGAATCTTTATAAGAACAATGAAATGCTTGTTTGAATTTGGTTATAAATTTTTCAGCTCATATTAAAATGGAAAACTAGAACCTGAACTAGTATCTACAACATTGCCAAAGTCCAGGGTAAAGCTAAAATGGAGATTTATTAATGTGTGTGTGTGTGTGTGTGTGTGTGTGTGTGTGTGTGTATGTATATATCACAAAGACATATTTTAGGTATCTCTTATTTCTTCTAATTTAACTAAGAGATGTCAGATAAATGAATTAAAAGCAGCCAAAATAAATGAGGTGTAAAGATCTGTAACATACTAAGGAAAGCAAAGTTTCAGGTATGAAAGGAAAAGAACATTGTACTTAACCAGGGAGTAAGATATTAGCCATGGCTGAAGGTCAGTCACTTTTATGGCAGAAATGCCCAGTTGATTTAGGAGGCTGAAAGATTGCTTTTAAATCAACAAAGTTGTGCATTTGTTGGAATCTAAATCTAGCATGATTTTAGTTAAAGCACAAAAAAAATACCAAATACCAAATTACAGCAAAAGCTGTGATAAGTATTATAAGGCCTGGTTTGTTAAAAATCTTACACCTGAAAAGTTGGTTTTGAAAACTTTCAACTTAGAGGATTTCATTTATCTGTGTGTGTATATGTATGCATTTTATATGTGTACATAACCCATTAATGTTGAATGACCCTGTAACCTTCGTGTTCCATTCTTTTAAGTGATGTGATTTGGCCCCAATGGAGAAACATTTCATTTAGTTCAAACTTTGCATTCAGCATTTTAGAACAGATTTCCTGTGCAAGATACAGTTAAAATGGAATGAGTTGGTTTAACCATAAGTCAAATTTTCTAAGAGATTTTTTAAATATTCATTTGCATTATTTATTGGCATTAATAATAGATCCTAGAGACACAAGTGTTACAAATATATGCCAGCAATATCCATACTTTATCTTTTAACAGCTTTTTGTTTTATACTTCCTAACTTCCATTAAAAAAAAAAGTCCTTTCATTTATAGAAAAATTAGGTAAGGAGAAAATACTTGTTTTCTATAATAAAATAATTTGATTGATGCCATCTATACCAGGTTGGATTAAGAAATATCTGAAGGTGTGGGGAACTCTTCTCTATGACATTCGTTTGAAACCATGTTACTAGAAAGCAAACTAAAATGTAAAGTGAAAAGCTAACTTAGAAATAAGATTTTTAAATATAAAAATGTTTTAGAAGCTGGAGGGGAAATGGTTGTAATTTGAAATCCTGACCCCTACCCTCCTGATTACTCTTCTGTGCCTATTTATTATAGAGTCAGAATTTTTGTGCTAGCAGAGACCCTAGAGATGACCTCGCTAGTATCCTAATAACCTGCCCCATATCCATCCTCAGGAAACTGAGGCTCAAAAACGTTGTGACATAATCAAGGTCACATAACTAAGAAGCAGAGCCAGAATCAAACTCCTGTCTCCCATCAAATGCATGTTAACACCCCACTGCCCCCCTTTACTTGTACTATGGTAAATGTGCTATGTAACACTTCATTTCAGCAGTTTCTGTACAGCTCTGGTCTAGTAGTTGGTGAATACAGCACATTAGGAAAGGATTAAAACAAGAAAAAAATGTAGAGTAATAAAAAAATGGAAAAGTGTTGGAAATGTAGGTATCTATACCACAGATATAAGGATAGATACATTTTTCTTATTCTAATTTATGCCTTACTATTTTCTGCCACGTTAACAGTTGTATGCTGCCATTTTATAGTTGATTATATTGCTGGAAATTTATTTAAATGTAAAAATAAATCCAATGAAATGGCTTTCATCAGTGTTTCCAGCTCTTTTAAAGTAATTTTTTAATCAGCCAGCTTTCACAGTCACCTAGGTGGCAAGTTAATTGTATTGCACAATGGAGTGCACAATCTTGCAAAGATTAAATTTATTAAATTTATTCTATTTTTTTTACACCAAATTTACACCAAAATTTCTAATGTCAAAAGAGATTGAACCTTCCTTGTGCTTAGAGCAGATAGATAAAAAGAACATTTCCTATGTGATTGAAAAAGATTTGTAGTGCAAAGCTTATGATTCCATAATGGAATGGTGACCATCATGTCATTTAAAATGTATATACCGTGCGAAATGTCTTAAATGTGGTAGTCTCAGTTATATAAACTCAGTATTTCCAACCTATATTCTCAAATTCCACTTAGTAGCTTTAAATTAATTATAATTATTTATTAGACACTGGAATACTGAGAATAACTTCTGTCAGATTGTTTGGTTTGCACTATATTTGTGAATATTTTAACAAAGTGGGGTGTTTTTTCTACCTCACTTGTGAGGTTTGTGTGGGTCCATTTTTGAGTACTTCAGTTGTTGACAATCAGTTGTCTCGTTTAATTCTCTGCATGTTTGTTTGTAAGTAAAAAAAAAATTAGT
>NW_017731373.1:5162914-5193118 GCF_001890085.2 Hipposideros armiger | reverse complement strand
AAAAAAAAAATCTCTGGGTAGAAATTATTTGCTGAGGCATTAGCTGACATTGTAGACCTATTGTACCCTTATCAAGTGTGTGTTTAATGAATAGCATCTAGGCAATTTCATATGTGACAAAATTTTTTACTGCCAATTTTTCATTCTTTCTAGTCTAGCAGTTCTCAACCCTAGCTGCACATAAAAATCACCTAGGATTTTTAAAAAAGAATTCTGATGACCAGGCCACATTCAGACTCTCAGGGATTGGGATGTGGCTGTACAAATCTGACTAGTGCCCTAAGGGCCAAAATAGCACTTCATAACAACAGACCCAAATTTGGCACTTGCTTCTTGGCACTTTATGCACTGCTCTATTGATTTTGGGGCCTTCTACCTGGAAAATTTTACCCCTCCTCTCTCCCTGGCTTAAATCTACTCAGCCCTCAGGTTTGTTTAAATATCTCTTCCTCCAAGGAAATTGTTCATGATTCCTTCTGTCATTTAATTAGATACTCCTGCCACATCATGGTTCAATAAACACTGGCCTTCCCATATCACAGTACTTTTCTCAATATTGTCTGTTGAGTATCTTCCCCTATAGTATCTACTGTGAAGGGAGAGATCATGTTTGGTTACTCAATACTGTGTGCTTATTACCTGCTTTGCAGGTGTCAAACTCAAAGAGTCTGGTGGTGGCTTTGGCTAGAAATTAATGGTAAAGATTTATTCAAGGGTTTTAGGGTTTGCAAATTGGAAACACGACTAGGTAATACCCAGAGTGTTCCAAAGAAGAAAGAAAAGCTAAGAGTTCTTCTAGTAAAAAGTACATTCTTGAGAAGAATCAATCCTGCATTCTTAGCCTTTGGATTGGTCCAAGATGGTAATCCTCTAGATGACTGGTGGTCTGGATAATAGATGTCAGGTGATCTAAATATGGGACCATTCTTCCCTTAGTCCTTTAGGGAGTAATTAGAAGGTTATCTGAAGGTTAGATGTATATCCAGGCATCAATGCAGGCCTGGAAAGTTCAAAAGGTTAAGTACCCAGGCTAGTTAAAACAAGAATAGAATCATTTCCTCACACCTCAACCTACTTGATTTTAGTAATTTAGCAGTTTGACTATATGACTCCATTTTATTTCTTCACTCTATTCCTCACAGGTGACTCTGTAGTTTTGTTTTAAATTAATGAGTGAATCCAAATGAAATAATATTGTTAGTGAGTAATACTGTATCTCAGCAGGTTCATTGTTTCTTCCTCATTATCTCTTTCTACCTCTAATCATTCTGTTTTCCCTGTCTCTTCATTCCATTAGCAGTCTGGTCCTATCTCTATACTCAGTGCCGGGATCCTAATTCTCTTTAAAAGGGAATTAAAGGGAGGAAGGACTGTCTCCCCTCCTCCCTACCCCAAGCCTTTGAGATGTACGGGATCCCCAAATGAAGGAAGAGGGAGAGAGGAAGGGAGCGAGAACGAGAATTCATTCCCATTATCTTTTTCTTCAAAAGAAGGTATCTACAGAAACCAATGAACTCTTTTAAAATTGCCTCAAGACAGACAGACCGCTCAGCCCACCACACCTCTGCAAACTTCCTCGCATCTAACCAACACTTCCTTCTCCCTTCCCCGGAAACGGAAGGAGGAAAGGAAAGGCCCAAAAACCCCAGCGCTTTGGGGTTAGTTTCCCTCGGGTTTCGTGGTAGGCGGTGCTAGCAGGTCAGCACCGGCTGGTCAGCAGAGCCATCGCTCTCGCCCAACCCCACTTCCTATTGGTTTCCTAGGGCTCCGCCCCCTGAGCAGGGCGGGAGATTCAGTGTGCAGCAACCCGCCTCCCATCCCCCGCGGGCCTCCGGGGCACCCCTGGTCGACCCAGCTGCGGTACTGCTCCCAAAAATTTGGTCTTCCCCCTGGAAGCCGCCTTCCCTGCCGCGACCACTCAGCGGGGTAGCGTCGGGCAGGCGCCAAGCTGCTGGAGCCGCGCCAGGTGGAAACCTAGCGGTGCGTGGTGGAGCGCCGGTGCAGCCTGCCTCCCTCTCCTGCTTAGCTCCAAGCTTGTGAGGTGAGTCCAGAATGCGCCCAGCCCCGCGGGCGAGCTGGGGCGCTCCTGTTCCCGGGATTCCCCCCGGCACTCGGGGCAGGGTTCCTGCGCCTTCCTGTTTTACCTCCCCAGGCTACCCCCAGTCCCCGCGGGCACGAAGACCCCTGGGGTGGCCGGTTAGCAGCGTGAGGCCCGGGCCGAAGTCTGTAAATACTTGCTGGGGTGAGAGGCTCCCTCTGGAAAGGACTGTCTGTCCAGGAGGGATAGGCCTCTGTGCAAGGGACCCCTGTTACCAACATATTTGTTTCCCGGCGTAAGGAACCTTGTGATTGTCAAGAGACAAATGCAAAAATCTGTAACGAACGAAGTCAAGTGTCCTGGGAGAGGAGCAGGTACCATGAGGGCTGAGGAGGAGATCTCCTCCCAGAACTACCACTGGGGCAAAACCCTTTGATGAGATCCCAGACTGGAGGCACCAAAAGAACGCTGCTAACCGAACAGTCACCCTGGGACAGTGTTGATTATAAAACGTTGATAAGCCAGGCTCTTTGGGTACAGCTTTTTGAATTAAAAGGATGTTGATGCATTACTTGTCGTTTTACCATTGAAGTCCTAATAGAACCATCACACCTTCCCCTAGTTAAATTGCAATCTGAAGAAAAATAGCATGGCCCTACAACTTTGTATAATGGTACTGCATGATAAATGGACACCATTCATTCATCATGTATTCAGCACTTTTTCTGTTAGATGAGATAAAGAGATGTACTAGAGCTCTGCATGGCTAAGCTGAAGTTTAAAGTAAAAAATCCATAATAGCAACACTTAATTAGCATTTTCATATACCAAGCACATGACTTTATTTAATCGTCACAACTTTGTCCAAAGTCACACAGTTATTAAAATCAGAACCGAGGTTTATCTGATATTAAAATTGGTGCTTAACTACTAACCTATATCACCTTTTTAAAAGGATTGTTTTTCAAATTTGCAGTAAATCCTTTATTTGCTCTCAAAGGATGCGTTGCTGTTAACACTCATTTAGTGCTGCTGTACTGCCTTAACTCCTTGAAAGGAATCCACTTAAAAGTAAGCATCCAAGACAGTGTCTTGAAGAGTAAATGGTCACTAAATATTTGCATTGTATTGTATGATTGTTGGGTAGTATTTTTTTCAGAAATTCTTGGAGAAAAAGGAAAGTTTTTTTTTTTTCCAAGGTCTTTCCATAAATTTCTTCACTTTGGTGATTCTCTGCTATATAATAGATGACTTAAAATCTGAACAAGGAAATGACATATAAATACATTGGACTAGAAACAAGACTTAAGTCAGGTTGCCTCTGTCTGGTCAATTCTTATGTAAAATACCATAGGGAAATTGCCTAGGACAAATCTCAGTTTTCTAAAATGTTTGTTTTTAAATTTTTCTTGAAAATCTTTTTCCCCCCTGAAGGAACTACTAAACTTTCGCTCATGAGAATTATGTGACTGAACATTACTTATTTTTCACTTTGATTGCCAGAAAGCTTAAAGCCAGAATTCTTTCTATGATTTTATTTTCTGCTTTTCTTTATATTTTCCCTGATGCAGACTCCCTCTTTTTCTTTTTTTTTAAGATTTTTATTGGGGTATTGAGGGAAGGGAACAGTGTTGGGAATTGGGGAAGGAAGCCAAGTTGTTGTTCTTGAATCTTTGTTGTGGGGGACGCCAGTGGCCATCTTGCTTCCCGTCGGCAGCTTGTGGCCTCAGCTCAAGGTGCTGTGCTCATTCTTAGTTGCAGGTGGGCATAGCCACCACTCGTGGGAGTCGAACCAGCAGCCTTGTTGTTAAGAGTGCATGCCCTATCCACTGAGCCATCCAGGCAGCAGCTCAGCTCAAGGTGCCGAGTTCAGTCTTAGTTGCGGGTGGGCATAGCCCACCATGGAACAGGCAGTGTTGTTATACCAGCTGAGCCATCCTGCCACTTGTTGGCAGCTCAGCAACAGCTCAGCTTGGGCGCAGCGTCAGTGACCCATGTGGGAATCGAACCGTCGGCCCCATTGCTCAGAGCTCATGCTCTTAAGCCAACTCTTAACCAACTGAGTCACTCAGCTGGCCCCAGACTCCCTCTTGGTGTTAATAGTTTATCACTTGTTTTATTGCATTTGCTTATTGTCAGTGCTTCAAATCCTTTGTAGAACACAGCAGTATATAATTTAATATAATGTAGATTATGCTGCATCTGGCCATGCTCTTCAAAGTATGCTTGGTAAGAACTAGTGATGTTTAACCTAATGAACTGGAAACCTAGAGGAACTATAGAAGTCCTTGGATATTTGAACTGTCATGTGGGAAAATGGTTAAACATGTTATAAATAGTTTCCAGAGGTCAAAACAAACATTTAGGATAACAGATTTGTATTAAATGGCAGGAGAAGTATGTGATGGGATAGAATGATTAGGGACTTTGTAATTAGTCAAACTGGGGTTTCAGCTCTAACACACTTTCTAATTGTGTGAATTTGGGTGCGTGATTTAATATTTATCTCAGTTTACGCATCTATAAGTAGGGAGGTATATATACCCTCAAAAATGTATGCACATTTTAAGAAAGGAAAACTATTAAAATTGTAATACTCAAAATATACTGATGACAAAAGATGAATACAAGTCACGTTTGACTTCTGCAGCTACAAGAGGTGCTCAAAGTGGTTCCCATCAGCATCCAGACACTTCTGATTATGGCGAACTTCTGCTTGAACAAAGTTGACCAGTGTCCACTTGCATACATTTTTTTGGTACCCCTAACGTATACTCGTGTGTGTATGTGTATAATAACTACCTCAAAGAATCTGAGGGTTTAATAATCTGGTATACATAAAAGTGCCTAAAACAGTGCCTGACAAACGCCCTTCAAAAAGCTTTATTTTATATAAAGAAATTGTAAATTTATTTTATACATGTGTCATGTAGATGCATTAAACTTTTCCCCTAATATACCTAAATTCCCATAATAAAAAGTAGTATCATGACTAGAAAGATGACCCAAAAGAATATATTCTCCTGACAATGGTCATATAAATTATAGATGAAGTGTTATCTTTATACACAAAGTATAAACCTAATGTAATGGTTGTAAGGATTAAATGAGAATACATAATAATTTTCAAAACTGTGTCTAACACATAGTAAGTGCTCAAATTTTGGCCTCCTCCCTCTACCCATCTTTCCCTCCCCCTTCCCACCTCAATCCAGATCTTCTCAGTCTCCAAGGTTTCCTGCCGACAATGGCAATGGTCATTTTGCCCTTTACTATGCCATCATACCTTTGGCTTTGTAAGAAAGAACTGCATTTATCAATTCATCTTGTTTGTTAAGGAACATCTTTGGTTGCTTTTGTTTTCCTATTAGCTGATGCTGACTGAGTTCTTTTTCCAATTACAGGTGACTCTACCTGGATTTTCCAGCTGCACAATGTGTAGTATCTTTAAAGGTAAATGGAAACTTAAGACAAATAATTTAAGTGTGCTAGTTACAGAAGAAAACTTGGCAACACTTAGTAAGTTATCTGTATGCAAATAACTGACTCATGAGGAACACAGTCAGTAATTCTTGTCAAGAGAAAAAGCAAAAATAGGATTTTGAGAGAGAAAATTCATTTTTTGGATAAACTGATTAGCTGGCACCTAGTCGGAATCATCATTAATTAATTTGAGGCTATTAGTATTATCAGTTCTGAAGCTAAATTTTGTCCGAGTAGCAGGGTAGATTAAGCTGTTGCCTGCCAAACTCAAGTTTGTTCAGTGAAGATCTGACTATAAAGTACTGGAAGATGTATGCTTACTGTTTAGTCACCAAGACACCTAGAAAGCCATATTCATATTTGGCTTTCATGCAATAATAAAGTTGTAAAGTTGTTTGGCAAACATGCAATAATAGTAAAGGGAGGTGCTTGAGGATTATTGGATTCATGCTTGGTAACGCCAGTGAAGTACACATACTTCCAAATGGACTGTATCTTTCTAGTGAGCAGATACTAAAAACCCCCAAACTAGCATTCTTTGGTTTGGTTGCCCATTTTCTAAACTCATGTATTAACCATTCCTTTTCTGGTACTGTTGTTATTCTGTAGATTGGTTAGAGCTTTCTTAATGGGCAGAATTGTTTTCTTGTTATTACATTTCAGTTGCCTTGATTGGGTTTGACTTTTTCCAAGTTTCAGACACCTCTCTTTCATTTTTCAGATAAAGAATTATTACCTATTATCAAAAACATGATATTAATACAATAATGTACAATATATTTTTCATACTTAAGAGACTTCTTAAAATGTCATACATGTATTCATTATGTGAATGTTTATTTGGCTGTTGATAAGAATTTTTCATTACTTTTGAATGTTTTATTGCTTTGTTTAGGTTGGCAATGATGAATAAACTGGAATTAATGGAAGACAAGATGCTGGAGGTTCAGTTTGTGGGAGATGATGATGTTCTTAATCACATTCTTGATAGAGAAGGAGGTACTGAGTGATTATACAATTGAAGAAATAGATAGATACCTTTGTAATGGTTACGGATTATTTAACTTTTTAAAATATTTTAACCTATTTTGAACATATAGCACAAAGTATTTGATCTAGGAAAACTGTAAATAAAAACTGCTTTAGTTTTTAATTTATTCCTTTCAAACTTTATTGAAAATTAAAAATACTAAAGCCCAATCTAAAATGAAGTGCTCAGTAGTAGTGGTAAATAACTATCCATTGTAATTAAAATGTGTAATTAAAATTTGATCCCCCAAAATGTACACTTTTAAGTTTTTTGTTTTTAACTTAGAAACTGTGGATGAGTGGTCTGTACTTTAATCAAAGAGAAAACTGGATTTTTTCCCATCTTTGAAGTAATGACAATATAAGTAGTAGGGTTTGTTTACTTATTTAAATGTAATGTTTAGAAAGAATTTATACCTGTCACGTTCTAATTCTTTTTGTGTTCCTATAGGAGCTAAATTAAAAAAGGAGCGACCTCAACTTTTGGTCAACACAAAAAAAATAATAAAGAAGCCGGAACATGACTTGGAGGAGGATGACCATGAAGTCTTAAAAGATCAGAACTGTGTGCAAGTTTTAGGACAAAACCTTCAAGGTATTTGGTGAGGGAAGAGGGAATATACTTTCATATTTCTGCTAATAACCAAAATTGATTTGCAGGATATGTAAACGTAGTCTGGTAGGTTAGGCAATATTTTTTTTTTCTAATTTTTTTTTTACTGTAAGTACATATAACAGAAAATTTACCATCTTTACCATTTTTAAGTGTACAGTTCAGTTGTATTAAATACGTTCATGGTATTGTGCTGCCATCACCAACATCCATCTTCCTACAGGTTTTTTCTCTGCAGTTCTTTTTTATTTTTTTTCTTACAAACAACCAGTCTTGCACTTCATTATTTTTAGAAAGACAGGTTCTACAGACCAACCACTCTAAAGTTATTTTTAAAATATTTATATTTTTAACTAATTTGGAAAAATTTCATAAAGCAAGTAATTTCATTATTACCTTGATCTTCTTTACAGAAACAGAAGGAACATTTTAAGAAGTAATGTTGTCCCAACCTAGGCATGCCAGATTCCTGCTAGATTATACTTAAAATTTTGTAGGGTTGAATTATATTTCAGTTAGGACTTAAAGAGCACAGATTATATTAGGGTGCAAGGAGCACAGTTCTACTCAAGTTGGTTTAAAAATAAAGGTCAAGGAACGAAGTCAGTATTATTGGGCAGTAGGGTTATTGGAACTGGGACCGCATTAAAAACTGAGCGACTTTGCTTGCTGGATCTCCTAGTCTCCTATGCGTCATCTCTTGCATCTGTTCAGTTCTCTCTTTGCCACCTAGCTCCCTCATGTACATATTTTTTACTCTCTCATACTTGGCTTATAAATGGCCATCATGACTACTCCTGACCTTTTTGTCACTTCTTGAATCATAATGCTTCTGGTTTTGTTCCAGTGTTAAATGACATGATACCAAAAGTGATCACTGTCCCTCAATAGACTTAGTGGACAGGGTGGATTCTCTGAAAAGTTCCCAACTAGAATGTTGATATTTTTAGGGCGTATTCTAAATAGAACTTTGGATTCTTGACGACCTATTATGCTAGACCTAAGAAGAGATTGAAAGCAATAGTCAAAAAAAAAAAAAAAAGTATTTTCTTAAAAATTGTTTTTTATTGTAAAAGTAATACATATTTATAGTAGAAACTCAGTGCTTCCTACCTTTTTCACCTAATAGCACCCACAACAAATAATATTTGGAGGCACACTGAAATTGAGGAGAATTCGCCAGACTAGGGACAAATGAAACTCGAGGGCTTCTGAACCCTATTCCCACCCACTCTGCAGTCCCTGACTGGCATCCTCAAAGGCCTAATAGCATCAATATTCAGCACACCTGTTACCCATACCTTTAATTTCTGTACACTGGTTGGGAAATTTTGCCTTAAAGCAGTGTTTCTCAACCTTTTTTTTTAATCATCCCCTGAAGTAGCCTTTTTAGACATTTTCTCCTAATCATCCCCATCCATGAAATTTTAATACTATGTATATGCTATATGTCTGTTTATGTGCTATGACTCTTTGGAGGGCCACAGACCATTGTAATATCTAAAACGTTTTTTACACCCACCTCCTCCCACCAAAGAGCCAATTTTCATTCCATCAGTAGAAATATTGTTCCTGTTGAGAATGCATGCTTTAGAGAACATGGAGCTATTAACAATTTGGTGTGTATCTTTTATCTCTGTAAATGCATTCATACACATAAGCTGTGTCAGCAGTCTGTTGAGTCGAAGTGGAGCCATTCATTTGGCTATAGGAATGTACAACAGAGAAGCTCGTCACTTATAGTTAAGTCTTGCAGACATGACTCTTGTTTTGATTAGATTTTTGGGTTTTGGTTTTTTTTGCCAAAATGTGTTTGGGGGTGGAGAGTGGTATTCCAGATAAGATGTAAAAAGAGTTTTCTTTTAATTTTTTTTTTTCCAGGGAAGAAATGGTGATATCTCTCTGTCTTCTTTAATCTTATTTAGATATTGAACAATAGGCTTCTGTTTAATCTTTTATTATAAACAGAAAACAAGTACTATTTTTAAAACAGAGGAACATTTGACCAAGAATCTTTAGTAATCATTAAAAAAGAAAAAGACTTTTCAATAAGGACTTTTGAATACTTTACTAATTAATCCCTCTCCTTACTATTGAAGTGTAAGCTGTTTCTTATAAGCAACACGTATCTTGACATGCTTGGCATAATTCTCATCATCTATTAATGCATCCCAGCTGGAGAAAAATCTTTGCATGGATATGCTGCGTGATCTCAGGCATTAAATAAAAGAGCAATTTGTCTTATCAGTGCTTTTTTTTTTTTTAGTTGGGGAACAGTGTGTTTTTCCAGGACTCATCAGCTCCAAGTCAAGTAGTTGTTTCAATCTAATTGTGGAGAGTGCAACTCAGTGGCTCAAGCAGGGATCGAACTGGCAACCTTGGTGTTATGAGCATTGTGCTCTAACCCACTGAGCTGACCAGTTGCCCCTTATCAGTGCTTCATTTGAATAGTTGCTTTATTTTTTAATCTTATGAACAGAGTAATTCTATAATTGATTCTTTATAAGTTGGCTGCTAAAATATTCTGAGACAAATACTCGTACGAGTAATACATTTAATTTAGCCATATTCGTAATTCCTTTTTTTTTTTTTTTTAAGATTTTATTGGGGAATTGGGGGAGGGGAACAGCGCTGGGGAATCTGGGGAAGGGGAACAGACAAGTTGCTGTTGTTTTGTTCTTCAGTCTAGTTGTGGAGGATGTTGCTTCACTGGCCCAAGCTGGCACCATCATTGTGCTCTTCCTGGGTGAGACAGATCAGTCGCCGGCCTCTGGACGGCCGCTCACAGCGGCTGCTGGCCGCTCACGCTGGCTGCCGGCTACACATGGTAGCTTATGACAAACCACTGCAGCAGGGGACTGCAGCCTACGCCGTCGCTGGCGACCTATGGCAGCCCAGCTCCAGGTCGAGCTGTTGTTCAGCATCTTAGCTGTAGAGGGCAGTGTCACTGGCCCTCATATGGGATCTGAACCGGGTCCCTCTGGCTCTTAACCATCGCGCCACTCGGCTGGCCCTCGTAGTTCCATTTTTGAACTTAAGGACTACGTCAGAGTTTACTTTGCGGTTAAGTTAAAAAGAAATGTATTTTTACAAGTTGTAAAATGTATATAACAAAATTTATCTTAACCATTTTTAAGTGTATAAGTTCAGTATTAAGTACATTTACATTATTTTGCAACCAGAACTCTTTTCATCTTACAGAGCTGAAATTCTGTACCCATTAAACAATTCTTCAGTCCCCCTAGCCCCTGGCAACTACCATTCTACTTTATTTCTCTATGAATTTGACTACTCTAGGTACCTCATATGAGTGGAATCATACATTATTTGTCTTTTTGTGACTGGCTTATTTCACTTAGCATATCTTTAAGGTTCATCCACGTTGTAGCGCGTGTCACAATTTCCAATTTGTGGATAAATAATATTGCATTGTATTCATATACCACATTTTGTTTATCCATTTATCTGTCAATGGACATTTGGGTTGCTTCGACCTTTTGACTATTGTGAATAATAATGCTGCTATAAACTGCATGTACAGATATCTCTTTGAGACCCTGATGTGACTTCTTTTGGGTGTATTCCCAGAAGTGGAATTACTGAATCATATGGTAATTCTATTTTTAATTTTTTGAAGATCTGCCATACTATTTTCCACAGCGGCTATAGCAATGCACGTTTCTACTAACAGTGCACAGGGTTTCAATTTCTCTATAGCCTCACCAACACTGTTTTCTGGTTTTGTTTTTTTGTTTGTTTTATAATAGCTATCTTAATGGGTGTGAGGTGGTAGTGTTTCTTCTTTTTAAATTTAACATACTGTTAAATTCTTAGAGATTATACTCTTTACTAAAAGAACTTTAATAACTGAGTAATATTGCATTCTAATCTATAATATGTTTTTGTCTATTAGACTTTTGGGTTGTTTCTAACTTTTTATTGTAACCAATGCAGTAGTGATTACCCTTGAACATAAATCTTTGTATAGATTTCTTATTTTTTTATAAGAGACTCCTAGAAGTGAAATTACTGGTGAAAGTGCATGAATTTTATAAGGCATACATATTGCCAAATTGCTTTCTAGGAAGATAATATCAACTAGTATTAAGGTCCCTCATCAGCATTAAACATTTTTTTCTTATATTTATCAGCTACTTTAACTTCTTCTTTGAATTATATATTCATAGTTATTTGGTATTATATATTTTAAGTAATGTAAAAATTATTTAAAAGTTTTATATATATAATGTAAAGACAGCTTGGTCAGTGTGATTAGAACCATTGTTAGTTGGTCAGTCAATCAAAATATCAGAATCAGGAAATCATAAAAATAATTTAAATACTCTCAACATTTTGTTTTACTTATAAACATGTGTATATGTGTGTGTGTACACACACACACGAGTCTTTCCTTTGAGTATAAGTATTCCAGAGGCCAGTTGGTTGAAGAACAGCATCACTTTCTGTTTTTTGGTTTTGTTTTGTTTTTGTTTTTTTTTCAGATCGAATGTCCATCATGCATCATCTAGGATTTCAGGTTTCATTTCTTTCCATAAGCGCAATCATTTAAAGACACTATTTTTTTTTTTATTCAAGTTTATTGGGGTGACAATCGTTAGTAAAATTACATAGGTCTCAGTACAATTCATCATCTATATATCTTAAAGATACTTTTGATGCAATCTGAGTGCATTGTGCTTTTATGTTTTTCAAATTATTTCTTAAATATTTTATGGTTTCTCATCCATACCTAATTTGAAACCAGTTGTTCTAGTTAATAGCTTTTATCATGTATTTCTAAAGCATTAAATTTAGTTTACATAGAAACTACTTTACTCTTTTAAATTTATAATTTGTCTGTGTGCCAAACACTTGAGTTACATAACTGCAGTAACAAGTTATCCATAAACAGACTCATGCGTATGTGGAAACTAGATATATGATAGCAGTAGCATTGCAGATCACTCAGCTAAGGATTAATTGGTCAGTAAATGGTATAGGGACAATTGAGTATCCTTATGAAAAATAAGAAATTGGATCCCTGTCTCCTGTCATAAACATAAAATTTAATATGTTAATTAAAGATGTACACATGAAAAGCAAATTGTAAACGGTTTTGTAAGAAAATATAAGAGACAGCTGACCGAGTGGCTCAGTTGGTTAAGAGCTCGCTCAAGAGTGCAAACTTTGAGCAACAGCGGTTCGATGCCCAGACCAAGCTGAGCTGCCGCTGAGCTGCCAACAGGTGGCAGGATGGCTCAGCTTAAAAAAAAAAAAGAAAATATAAGAGAATATGGTTTTGATTTGGATTATAGAAGAATCTCTTTTAAAATGTGTAATCAAATGAAAAAATTGACAAATTCAACTAATTAAAATTCACTGCTTTTCAAGAAGACAAGTCAGACTAGGAGGAAATATTTGTAAAAGACATACCTGTTAAAGAACTACCCTCCGAAATATACAAAGAGCTCTTAAAACTCAACAGTAAGAAAACAAACAACCCTAATTGGGGCAAAGGACCTCAGTGTCTCACCAAAGAAGATACACAGATAGAAAATAAACATATAAAAATAAACATATAAAAGATGTTCAACATTGTCATTAGGAAATGTAAAAAACAATGAGATATCACTTACCTATTAGAATGGCCCAAATCCAAAACATTGACAGTACCAAATGCTGGCAAAGATTTGGAACAACAGGAACTTCATTGCTGGTGTGAATATAGAATGGTGCACCTCTTTGTGCCGAGACCCATCCGGCTTCCAGTGGCCACCTGGTGTGCACTAGCCAGGTACCTAGGGGGTCCCTGAGTGGACTGGGTGGGAGATTGAGAGATGGAAGAAATCAATAGAAAAGAAAGACACAGAGACAAAAGCTGGGATCAGGAGGGACATTCTGCCATGGGTGGCAGAGAGTCCCCCCGTTAATTGGATGCACACTGGTTATATAGAAAGCAGTTTCCCCTTTTGTAAGGGAAAATTCCCTTACAGCATAGGGACTTTTGGCAGGGAGGTTTTGGGGAATGGGGAACCAATGTCCCTTACATCAGGTTTTGGGGGTTTGGAGAAACAATTTCTCCTAGCAACAGGTTACATGATTACACCAATGATATATTTTAAGCAAGGTCAAACTGAGACAATTAGAAACTGTCAGCAAGTCCATGGCGGAAAGTCTCAAAGCATGTGAGTCCATATTTATTTATTTATTTATTTATTTATTTATTTATTTATTTATTTATTTATTATTTCCTTTATGATTTTATTAAAAATATAGCTAACATACATTGTTACATTAGTTTCAGGGGTACACCATAGTTTTTCAACATTTATGTACGTAAAGAATTGATCACCATGGAATGTGCAGGAACCATCTGATATCGTACCATGCTATCACAATATTGACTGTGTTTCCCATTTGTACATTACATTCCTATAAATTACTTGTTTTATAGCTTGAGATCTGAAAGTCTTATTCCCTTTCAATTTGCTCCCCTTTTAAAAATTTTCAATTACAACTGCATTCAATATTAGTTTGTATTAATTTCAGGTATATAGCACTGTGGTTAGACATCTATATAATTTAAGAACGATTCCCCTGACTAGTTTAGTAGCCACCTGGCACTATACATAGTTATTACCATATTATTGAGTGTATTCTTTTTTTTTTTTAAGCTGAGCCATCCTGCCACCTGTTGGCAGCTCAGTGGCTGCTCCGCTCGGGCCGGGACTCGAACCGCTGTTGCTCAAAGTTTGCACTCTTGAGCGAGCTATTAACCAACTGAGCCACCCGGCGTAGTCCGAGTGTATTCTTTATGCTTTACTCTACATCTCCATGAGTGTGTTGTAACTACCAATTGTACTTATTAATCCTTTCACCTTTTTCACCCTGCCCTGAAACTCCTTCCCATCGGTCACTCCAACAAATTCAGTACCCATCTGACACCATACATAGTTACTACAATACTATTGGTGAGTCCATATTTAGATGAGTGCTTTTAGAAGGTCCAGTGATGTCAGCTCCAGGAGACTTCTGCTTTTCCATGGCACAAGAGATGAACTAAGATGTCTCTCCAGCAGTTCCTCTTTTTGCTGTTCACCCAACATGAAGTTCTGCAGCTTTCTCTCAGCATACAGAACATGGAGGCCTGTAGCCTTCTCAGGTTGCCAGCCTTACTGAGCTTAAATGGCTCCCAACATCTGTGGAAGACAGTTTGGCAGTTTCTTACAAACTGAACGTATTCTTACCATATGACCTAGCAAGTATGCCCCTTAGTATTTACTCAACTGAGGTGAAAACATATGTCTACCCAAAAACCTACAAATGTTTACAGCAGCTTTGTTCATAATTGCCATAATTGCCTCAGAAGCAACCAAGAAGTCAACCAAGGTTAATCAAGCTGATATCCATACAATGGAATATTATTCAGTGCTAAAACAAAGCAAAACAAAAAGCTATCAAGCTATGAAAAGACATGGAGGAACCTTAAATGCATATTATTAAGTGAAAGAAGCCAACCTGAAAAGTCTACATACTGTATGATTTCAACTCTACAACAGTCTGGAAAAAGCAAAACTATGGAAACAGTTAAATGATCAGTGGTTGCCAAGGGTCAAGGAGAAGGGAGGGATGAATAGGTGGAGCACAGAGGATTTTTAGGGCAGTGAAACTATTCTGTATGATACTATTGGGTTCTCGGAAAAGTCATGACGCACTTTTGAAACGAAAAACAGAAAAAATATGTCATGACTTTTTCGACAACCCAATATAATGGCGACTACTTGTCCTCATATTTTTGTCAAAACCTATAGCATGTATAACACTAACAGTGAACCCTAATACAAGCTATGGATTTTAATGATGTATCAAAGAAGTTTCATTGATTGGAACAAATGCACCACACTGTGTGATATTGATAGTGAGGGAGACTGCATATGTGGGGGTAGGAGATGTATGGGAAATCTTTGTACCTTTCACTCAAGTTGACTGTAAACCTAAAACTGCTGTAAAACATAAAGTCTTAAAAAGTCAGTACGTCTGTTCATCAGATGACACAATAACAAGTGAAAGACAAGTCACAGGATAGAGAAGGTATTTCTTCTGGAAATAATAGGTGAAAAGATGTTCAACTTTCTTAGTTATTAGGAAAAGGCAAATTAAAATACCTCTCCCATGAGACTCTTTTTTTTTTTCCCCCGTGAGACTCATTTTACAACCACTGGATTGGCAAAGATTAAGGAGTTTGGATAATACCAAGTTCGTGCATATACAAATCAATGGGAACTCAAACAATAAGGAGCGCAAACACTGACTTTGGAAAAGTTTGGCACTGTTTTGTAATAATAATAAAAAATACCTATTAAACGAAATCTCACATTTAGCTGAAAAACAACTATTTCCAAAAAAATTAGTGAAGAGGGCATTGTTTTACATTTTTGCAAATCTCTTGAATGTCTGGCTTAATAGAAGACAGCTGGATTTTCATATCTGCTTCCATACATTCCAGTAGCCAACTAGGTGGTGATGTCATTAGACATCTTGTAGTCTCTGGAATACTTCACTATACACCCTTGATTGAGAGTCAGTAGGTCAAATGATGTCTGTGCTATTATGAAATAGTTTTGGCCTGAGGGACCTCGGAGACCTCCCAGACCACTGTGAGAATTGCTGTGCTAGAGAGTAGCCTACTAGCCATGAGTGTCTAGTATGTTGTAAGTGGCAGTTGTTATTTAACGGGAAGATTAAAGAATGAAATTAAGTCAAGGCCTTAATTGAAAGTTAGAGAGCTTCTACCATATAACAACTATTTAAATCTCAACCTCAATTAGCAATGTACTTTGCATGTTTGCTTCAAGAAGGAAACATAACTAATAAAGTTGCTTCTGTCCTCCCTGCTCAGGGGCAACTGCTATCATGAATTGACTACATATCCCTCTAGCCTGGAGGGGTTTTTTTAGTGGGCTTTTTAAAAAAAAAGTGTGTGTGTGTATGTGTATGTGAATAATAATATGTTTTTTATATAAAAGTTATATATTCTCTTTCAGAATCTTTGAAAAATGGCTCTGCTACAGATGGTGGGAATAAAGTTTATTCTTTTCAGAATAGGAAACACCCTGAAAAGATGGCCAAATTAGGTATGTTGTTTTTCTGATTTCTTTAAACACTATTCACCTTTTCTAAGAAGGTGTATTTAACCACATTCCCCACAGTTATCATCCAGTGCATTCCCAAAGAACGAGGGACATCATTTTATATTAAATTATCAAGCATACTTAAAGTCATTAGTTGTTTTTTTTTTCATGCTAAGCTGTCCTCTTTTCTCAGCTAGGTTAAAAGCTTCTCTCAGAGGGATAGTAGACTGGCGGGGAGTGGGTATCACTTTGTGAGGGGTATAAATGTCTATTACATTGTTTTGTACACCTGAAACTAACAACAACAGAAAAAGCTTCTCATAATAGAAACCCTGTCTTCCTGTCTTCCCACAACATCTAGCATAGGTTCTTATCAGTCTCTTGTTAAGTAAATGAGTGACTTAAGTCACACAGAGATATTCTGAATTTATTGAGTAGGAATTTTACACTGTATATAGAAAAATGTTTGTATTATAGAAAACTATTTATATAAAATTGTTAGGAATAGGTTGTTCTAACATTTTTCTTACCCAAGTTACCACTTACACCAATTACACATAAATTATAGATTTTCAGAGAACTTGATTATAATAAATTACATATAACATTAAAGTGTTGATTTAATTCTTTTAAAAAATTCAGATGGCACTATATTTGGATCCTGTGGTATTAGGGGTCATCATTTTTGAAATCCTTGAGAAAAGGAAAGGACATGTGAAAGCACTTTGAAAATTAAGGAGGTCCATATGAAGGTTTGGGAATATCAAAAAGTCAAGAGCAGTGGAATAATAATTACCTAAAATGTAATGGTTGTGTAAGAGGGCTTATAATCTACAATTATAAAGCACCTACATGTATTTCTTAAGTGATATTTTTATGCAGTCATTCTAGCCAATGACCTTGTAAATGTTCAAGGTCAGGTGAAAATCACTCATGTTAAGTGTTGACACTGATGCAGGACATCATATAAGAAGTAATTATGAGACCTGTGTTTCTGAACATAATACGATTCAGTCATTTGCAAAATTCAGTTTTTCTGAAAGGTGTAATATTAAATACATCATTAATTTTGAATGAAACATGGTACATACAGTCATTTACATTAATTGATGTATTTCTTATCTACATCAAGAAATTAAGTTTTTCGATCTGTGAAAATGACTGAGTTCTGTGTAGGATCTCTGAGAAACCAGAGACAAAATGCTAATGTAATTAATTATTAGAGGAAAGATCAGATAGATACCAATCGACCAAAATGAGCCCTAGGCCAATGAAGCAGGACAGAGAACATTGGAGAAGGAGGAGAGCTAATGGTGAAAAGAAGAGTGGAACCCCAGAGAAGTAATCACGTAGACGTTCTCCTAGTAGATCATGAACATGCACATAACCATGATGATATGTGTCTTATATCTGTATGTGCTGTAAGAAACTTAAATGTTGTGCATTTAAGAAATACGCAGTTGTGAAAAGATAGTTACCTGGATAATTTGAGACTAATTATATTTTTCAAAATCTGTGTTTAGTTAGAAACTTTCTTTAAAGAGTTTCTTCCATTTATAAGTATTACTGCTAATTTTAATCTAAATGCTAATTTACATCTAAATATATCAATAAAATAGAATGCCTTAATATTTTTATTTTTATTTTTTTTAAAGATTTTATTGGGGAATTGGGGGAGGGGAACAGCGTTGGAGAATCTAGGAAGGGGAACAGACAGGTAGACAAATTGCTGTTTTTGTTCTTCAGTCTAGTTGTGGAGGACGTCGCTTCACTGGCCCATGTTGGTATGATCATTGCACTCTTCCTGGGTGAGGCAATCAGTTACCAGTCATTGGTGGGTGGCTCACGGCAGCTCTCGCCCGCTGCCAGCCGCTCACGTAGCTCACGGAGCTCACTGCAGCCCTGCTGGCAGCGTACACCATTGCCTGGGACTCACAGCAGCCCAGCTCCAGGTTGAGCTGTTGTTCATCATCTTAGCTGTAGAGGATGCAGCGTCACTGGCCCTCAATGTGGGATCCAACCACGGCCCTGCTGCTCAGAGCTGGCGCTCCCAAGGCAGCTCTAATCAGCTGAGCCACTCAGCTGGCCCGTTAATATTTTTTAAATAACTTAAGATCTGCCAGAAACTCATATTACTATGTATAAATGGTAATTAAATATAATTGGACTAACCATGATATAGGGCTAGAAATAGACTAGGGGTTAGATTGGAAGGCTTTGGAAAATACAGAGAACATGTCCAGTATGAGTAAGGAAATGCAAATACAGAACAAAGGCAGAATTACTAATTAGAAAGGAGGGTGAGAATTTCAACCAACTTGGAGAAAGATGACTTTAGGGAAATTGAAAATAGATTGGTTAGATAGTATCAGATAATCTGATGAGAAGCTATCATTAGGCAAAGAGGTATTTTATTTTAAAATTTCCAATATGTTGCAGACCAGTTGTATAAAATACAATACAAATGAATTATTAGAAAAATGAAAATAAAAAGACATATGCCCCAATTTTTTATCATTAGAGTATCCATATTACTGTCTTGTTCTTTTTCCTCTTCACCTCTTTCTTTTTCTTCCTTTTTCCTTTCATAGTTTAATAGTTATTTAAAAGCAGATAATTTTTATGTTTTAATATTAAACCAAAATGATCTCAGCTAAATTACTTTGTACTTGTGTGACTTTTTGTTGATGTGAAGTTGTTTTCCCTATCCTGTGGACCAGCAGCCTTTCATCTAAAAACAGTGTATTGTTCTCGTGAAAGAGAAGACCAAGGCATAAGCCTTAGTCATACCTACAGGAGTAGACTTTTGGGAAGGATGAAGACTGAAAAAGAGATGGAGTAACTACCAACAGTAGCCAGGGCACCAGGGTAATGTCATAGAATCCAAATGGAAGAGTAATTTCAAAAAAAGATTTAAAAATCTCGAGTGAATGATACAGAGGACCAAGGAGGTTTATCAAAAAGAAGCCAGTGCATTTGTGGGGACTCTCGTGAGTCTCTTGGGTCAGCTTCAAGGTTGGAGGATGAAACTGGGAAACAGGTTAGAAAGACTGAGTCAGCAAAGTGGCTTAACTTACACAAATTCAACAATATTTTCTTTTTCTTTTTTTGTTGAAAAGGGGAGATAATTTAATGTGTACCTTTCTTCTAGATGAACAGTGTCCCGGTATCTGTGAACTTGGCAAATGTAAATCTATTCCTTCATGAGTCCCATTTCCCACATGCCTCTCACAGTGTGAGAATGTGAACATCTTTAAAGATAAAGGTTATATTTTTTCATTTAAAATGGCCCCTTCTGTTTAGCAGCCAACTATTTTGGCTAATGCTCAGTTGAAGAAACAGCCATCTTTTCAGTACTATATTATATTTTATACATTATTCACATGTACTATATAGTTTTAGAAACCAAATAAAATCTGCAGTTAAGGGGAGATGTAATTTTAAAAATACACAATTTTTACTGATTTGAGATCTCACATTTTGACCATTCTTTCTAACAAAGATGTGCCTCAAGTTCATATGGTAAAGAAATGGAATAAGCTTGTCAATGGAGAGGGAAGGGAGAGCATATGATAATTAGAGAAAGCAGCAAGGTCAAAGTTAGTTTTTTTGTTTGTTTGTTTGTTTTTTAAAGATTTTTATTGGGTAATTGGGGGGATGGGAACAGTACTGGGGAATTGGGGGAAGGGGAACAGACAAGTTGCTGTCGTTTTGTTCTTCANGGTATGGAGATGGGGAAGTTAGAGGGCCAGCAGTGCAGTTCTCCACAGATACTAAAATTGGAAATGAAAGTTCATAGGTGAGATAACATTCCAGAAGTCACACTCAAGTGTGAGTATGCTCTGATGACTACTGGAAATGTTGCTAGTGTTTTATCTGTTTTTTCAGGGCTGGCTCTAAACTTCAGAAGGAATGAGAGAAATTTTTTTTTTTTTTTAGATTTTATTGGGGAGTTGGGGGAGGGGAACAGTGCTGGGGAATCGGGGGAAGGGGAACAGACAAGTTGCTGTCATTTTATTCTTCAGGCTAGTTGTGGAGAACGTTGCTTCACTGGCCCATGTTGCTATTATCATTACGCTCTTCCTGGGTGAGGCAGATCGGTCGCCGGCCCCTGGACAGCTGCTCACGGCGGCTCTTGGCAGCTCACACTGGCTGCCAGCTGCTTACACTTGCTGCCGGCCACACATGGTAGCTTATGGCAGCCCACTGCAGCAGGAGGTGCAGCCTACGGCATCGTCGGTGACTCACGGCAGCCCACCTCCAGGTTGAGCTGTTGTTCACCATCTTAGCTGCAGAGGGCAGCGTCACTGGCCCTCGTGTGATCTGAACCGGGGCCCTGCTGCTCAGAGCTGGCATCCCAAGCCAGCTCTTAACCAGCGCGTCACTCGGCTGGCCTGAGAGAAATTTTTTAAACTACTTACTTAGCAGTGTTACTTAAAACTTGTCCTATTTCTCTTTAAATATGTGGATAAATAAAATCTACAGGCCAGAGTGCCTAGAATGTTGATTGCAATTCTAGTTGGAGAAAAAAAGTATTTTACTTAAAGGATAAAATCATGAAAACATGGTAGTGCTAGGATAAAAATGCACATACAGCTTTTTACTAGAGTTTTCATTTTAAAAAATGAGCTATATTTGACTCACCAGCATGAATTTCCAAGCTTTGGGTTCAGGNGCAGTGTCACTGGCCCTCATATGTGGGATCCAAACCGGGGCCCTCTGGCGTCCCAAGCCAGTTCTTAACCATCGCGCCACTCGGCCGGCCCCAAAGTTAGTTCTTTATTGTATTTTTTTTTTTGAGAAACCTATGGATAATTGAAGGAATACTTGAAGATGCTTGGAACACAGAGAATAAAGGTGAAAAAGTAGTAGTCTTAATATTGGTAGGTTTGTTTATCTTTCTGATAATAGTAGCAAGCAGTTTATTTTTTCTTTTAAGAATTTAAGTAAAATAAGGCTTTTTCCCCTTTACTATTGTCCATTAAAAGGTCTTTTATGTATGTTTTTTGTTTATAGCTTCAGAACTAGCAAACACACCAAGAAAAAATGTATCATTTAATTTGAAGAATGATCCTGAAGTTATGATTAACATTCCTCAATGTAGCAAGGGTAAGAATTTATATCAGTTCTTTGAAGAGAGTTTTCATAGTTGCTTCAAGTTATAGTACGTTACTTTTTTCCCGCTGTCATAAGTGAATTTTTATATGTTCTTTTCTATTCTGAAAATTCATCCAACAAAATGCAGTTAATTACCCAACCTGTGTGCCTTTGTATACCTACATATAGCTATCAATAAAGGGAAAATATCTGTGCTGGTTGAAGTTGTGCAAATTGACAGGGCCAACTGGAAACAGTCTTAAAATCCTGTTGTCACTTGCTTGAGTTGGCCAAATGTTCATGGAAGATTTGCTTTGGCAAATACTTGAAATAGGGCTTTGGGGGTTTGAAAGTCTTATAGTTTGTTGAAAACTGTTTTTGAGTGACTCATTCCAACTAAGTTAAACTGTACTTTTTAAATAATGAACAATGGAAAGGGCTCCATTTTTTCTTGTTATATCAATGCTACAGAAATGCAGGACATAGCTGTCCCTAATGGCAGTAATCATATAATTAATAGTGACAATTCAGCCTCTATTGGAGATGCAATTAATTGAGAATTCAATAATGTATGGCGGCTTCTGAGTAGAAACTGCAACTTTGTTTTTAATGAAACTGGACTGTGACAAAAAGTAAAGTACTCATAGTAAGTAATGGATTTTGTTTCATTCTTTAGGACATTCCACTTCAGACAAGGTTCAGTTGAAGTTGAAGGTAAGCAATTGACTAAAAACAAGTAAAAACCTTAGTGTTAACCTTAGTGTAAGATGTAATGAAAAATATCAATTTCATCTCTTAATTTATATAGTGCTTTATAATTTATAGGTATTTGCCAGTTTAATACCTACCTTATAGATGAAGAATCTGAGGTTCAGAGAGGTGAAGTGACTTGCCTTATGTCACCTCACTAGGAAGGAGAAAATGAAGCCAGGTCTTTTGGAACTAACTGTCACGCCTTTTCAGTGTCAGAACTACCCCTGGGTATTTTCAACTTAGTGGAATTGATCTGGAAATTTTATGGTTTTGTTTTGTTTTACTTTTGTATATAATGTTCTGTTGTTTCTTGGGGGATTGGTCCCAAGATCCATTAAATCTATTAGTCTATCCTTTTATAATTTACATTTGAAAGCTAAACTTTGGTCAGTTCACTCCAGGGTAGCTGAAAGGAATTGACAGTTTTTATCCCCTCCTTTGTGTTCTGTGGTTTTGTTTTTTCATTACGCTTTCTCAAGTGGCCCTGCCAGAATGTGGGCAAGCCCAGAGGGGCAAAGACAAATCCAGGACAATATTATAAGTGGTGAGTGTGTCCAGGTCTGCATGGCTACAGATTTAGGCATGCCTAGACTTCCATACAGACTAAGTTCAGGGAACCCTTTCTAAGAATGTGAGTATAGACATTCAGGGCCATGGTTACGGCCTCTGCAAGAATATTCTATTTAGGTCATCTAGGTATGGGGTTAGACATGTCAGTCTCCTTTGTCTTTAATAATGCTTCTTTCCTGTATTATATCTTGTATATGTTATCACCATAAAAGAATAAAACTCATTCCCATCATCCAGGCAATAATTTAGGTATATTACTAAGTTCTTTTTCAAGTTGTGGATCACAGTACTTTAGTAGAGCATCTCGATTCCCCAAGGGACCATCAGAAAACCTGTTACTAATTCAAGCTATTATACCAACCACAATAAGACAGCATCACTATGACGGAGCCTTAATGCACAATCTTAGACGGGAAAGTTCAGGAACCAATATGTATAGGGCTTGGGGATCTGGACTCAGGAGGTTTAAGGCCTGTCTGTCAAGATGGGGAACTGATCTGTATTAGACAAAATTCATGACATGATATTTTTGGTTTGGTGGACAGGAAGGAGAAGGTCTTGAGCTAAGTCTTGGTAAGTAAACTGTTGTTTGATAAGCAAACTTTTTGCCCTGGTGAGTAATCTGTTGTCCTGGTGGGAGAACTAGGTTGCCCAAATGAGCAAACTGTTGGGATAAATTACTTTGCAAAATTTTCTGTAACAAACAGCGAAGTTATTTATTAGTTTATACTCTTATCTTTTTGAGAAAGAATTTTCTGAAATGGTTATTTTGACACAGGTGTTTTCAGACCTGATAATTAAGCTATATGGACGCAGGTTGCCTCAGCTCTCAATCTTAAAAGCAATATAGTAGCACATGGCCTGCAGTTTAAAAAAATGAAAAAGAATAAAATAGAAAATTTCTGTTTTGTAAGTATTATTTCTTTATAATTTATTTCAGGTATATATGCACGTGTACTGGATCATGATGGCAAAATGTAAAAAATTCTTTAATCTAGATCAAAAAAGTTTGAGGCATAATGTAATATACTTCATGTACCCATAGGGTTCGGCTCAATTATTATAGTACTATTCTTAATATCCCAAATAGAAATTTATTAACATTTATAACTAGTACCAACAACCTGTCACAAGACAGCAGCCTTAAATATTTTGTCATATTTTCAGATTGCCCCAAAACAAAGATATTTTCTTTTTATTGATGCCATTAAAAATTAATATGTAAACAACAGTGGACATTTTAATGTACTAGAAATGTAATGGTGTTAAAGTATTCAGTGAGAAAAAAATACATAACTTATGCTTTTTAAAAATGTTTAAAATTTTTAAAATACAAAAGTAACAAGTATTACATAAATCTGTTTCTCTTCTCTCAGAATATAATATTTTAACACCAATAAATTTCCAGCACATTAAAAGGCCCATTGTCATATGCATAGGAATGTCCATTTCCTTGCTTACTCATCATCACCTTTAAAAAAACATATTCTGCTAATCTGATGGGTGAAAAGTGGTTCAAAAGGCTGACATACTTATATGGTTTTTTATTTTGTTTTGGTTTTTTTTAATAGAATAATAAAAGTACATACATACCTTATAGTTGTCTGGAATATGACTTCTAAAGTCACTTTAGAAAGCCTTTGGATTTTGTTGTATTGGTTTTTTTTTTTAAAGATTTATTGGGGAATTGGGGGAGGGGAACAGCATTGGGGAATCGGGGAAGGGGGACAGACAAGTTGCTGTCGTTTTGTGCTTCAGTCTAGTTGTGGAGGATGTTGCTTCACTGGCCCATGTTGGTATTATCATTGCGCTCTTCCCGGGTGAGGCAGTCACTTGCCGACCATTGGACAGCAGCTCACGAAAGCTCACGCCAGCTGCAGCCTATGTCACCGGCGACTCACAGCAGCCCAGCTCCAGGTTGAGCTGTTGTTCACCATCTTAGCTGTAGAGGGCGCAGTGTCACTGGGCCATGTGTGATCCAAACCCTGGCCCTGCTGCTCAGAGCTGGTGTCCCAAGCCAACTCCTAACCAACGCGCCACTTGGCTGGCCCTGTTGTATTGTTTTTTGTTGTTTTTTTCCATTAAATTCATTTGTCATTGTTTTCTAGTTCTAGAAACCAGGCTCATCTAGTTCTAATGCAGTCTGTTGAAAACAAAATATTTTTCTTCCTTTTTAGCCTCTTTCACTCAGATCCATCATTAATTTCCATGTCCTCATTATTATTTGACTAAACTATATTGCTTTTTTATTTTTAAACAGAAGAATGATAAAAGTGAAATTCTGTCAACAGCACCTAGTGGTCTAAGGAAAACATTAATAGGTATGTATTTTTTTTTTAATGCTGAGTTTTTATAAAAAGAAGCGTGTTAACAAGGGCAATGATAGTTAAGTATATGGGTTCTAGTCTTAGGCTACTTGCTTTTTATCTTTGGCCAGCCACTTACAGGGACCTCTCTATGCAAAAGAGAGATAATAATGGTACCAGCCCAAGTTGTTTTGAGATTAATTGAAATAAAGGATGTCAGAAGTTTTAGTGTAGCGCTTGACCTTGATATGTGCTTAACAGGTGTTAGCTATTATTAGCTGTTAGTCTTACAAATACTTATTGTTATTTCTTTTCGTGAAAGACAGGATGTGTTCATGTTCTCAAACTATAGATTCCTTAAGGGCAACGACTATACCTTACATTTTTATCTCCAACACTTAGCACTATGTCTCATACATTATAGTTAGTGGATACTGAGTAGTAGCTCTAATAAATGTCTCCAATAAAATAATAAGCCTTTTAGCTTATTTGCTTTGAGACAGTTTTGGAAGTAGTTCTATTGATTTATTGAAAAGCTTTATAATGGAATAGTTTTAAATATTCATAGCTCTACTTAATGCTATACAAAGCCAAATAAACAGACATGGGTCCTGCCTTTTGGAAAATTTAAAATGGTTTTAGATTTTTAAATATTTAATTTTGGGGCAAATAACTTGTTGACATTTATAGTTCAGAAGCATGTCAACTTCTTTCTTGGGGTTGACCCATTGCCAATAATATTGTTAGCTAACATTGTCAAATCCATGCTGTAGCCCTTTCTTTTCAAGGTATAGGTTTTATAGAGCTGTTAATACTACATAAAAATGGTTGGATATCTGAAGCAATAAAAAATGATATGTGCAAAATTATGATTATTATTATTTCATGTCAAATACCTCCCATTTCCTATGTTTTCTCCTTACTCCAAAGAAGAATACTTTCTAGAGCGAAATGAACTTCCTCTTCCTTCTCCGTCACCATCAAACATACATACCTGTATGTGTACATGTAAATAAAGCAGAGACATCTTCTGGTACCTGCTACCACTTCTAACCCATCCATCTGCCATGAGCAGCAGCCATTGCAGATCTGAATCTGCTAAGCTATGTATTCCCACAAAAATCAAGCCTTTTTTTTTTTTTTTTGGTAGCTTATATTTTTTATATGCTGGCTCTGGATATTCTAAATTATATCCATTGTTCAAAATAAATATACTGGGCCAGCCGAGTGGCTCAGTTGGTTAAGAGCTCGCTCTAAGAGTTTGAGCTCTGAGCAGCAGTGGTTCGATGCCTGGCCTGAGCTGAGCTGCCAACAGGTGGCAGGATGGCTCAGCTAAATAAATAAATAAATAATATTAAAAAAAAAATATATATATATATATATATACACACATATATATACTGATTTGGTTCAAGTTATTTCACCATCTTTTGGAAGTTTTTATAATAGTTTAATACTTATCTCGTTGCATGTAAAACTAGTTTTATCCTTACTTTATGACTAAAACTAGCTTAATTAGTTTTGGGGAGTGGTGGAGGTAGCTATGGTTTGTTTAAAAATGTAATGTTTTAATCAGTTCTGGGATGGAGTGTGCCTATGCATTAGTAGTACTTAACAGTAGTGGCTGCCGTTTATTGAGTGTTACATCAGTCTGGATGGCATTTTCACTAGGCAGCCATAGAAAATGCTACAATAGGGGCTTAAGCCATAGACATTCAAGTCTCACATCATAAGAAGTCAGCAGTTCTTTGGTTGATGTAGTGACTCAACAATGTCATGAAGGACTCAGGTTCTTCCTATCTTTTTGCTTTGCCACCAACATTTTTCATCTTTAGGTTTGATACTTCATATTGTAAAATGGCTTCCATAGCTTTAAGCTATGGGTGTAAATAAGGGGCTTTCCTTCCATATGGAAGGACAATCTCCCAGAAGCTTCCAGTAAATTTCCCTTCAAGTTTCATTGGTCAAATTTCCCCTGAAGTTACATAGCCAACCCTAGATGCAAAGGAGGCTGGGAAAGCAAGTATTTGGCAAAGGAAAAGATGGTCATCATGATGATTTCTGCCTTCGGTGGAGCATATGGCTACATTTTACAAAACGGGTTGTGTTAGCAAGGAAGAAGGAAAGAGAATGGTGTTAGGTATGACTGACAGTTTCTACATGGAGTTGCTCTACATACATTTTAATGTAGTCTTCAGAGTGGTGTGTTAAATTAGGCACTATTACCCCCATTTGATAAGTGAGGAAGCTGGTGCTCAGAAAACTTACATAACTAGCTCTGGTGAAATCATCAGCAAGTAATGACAAAACCAGAAGTCAAACCCTCTTACTTCAAAGCCCACACTCTCCCTATTTCCTCACAATGCCTCTATTGTCAAACTGTCAAATTTTCCCCATTGCTTTTTCCCCCCGCCCCACAGTTCCACGGTCCCATTCTGACAGTGAAAGTGAATATTCTGCTTCCAACTCAGAGGATGATGAAGGGGCTGCCCAAGAATATGAAGAGGACACTAATGAAGTCATACTGAGCCAAAAGAGTCAAGCTCAGAATAGAGTCGATTCAACTCCTGTTTGCAAAGAAATACCTTCTAAGAAAATGAAAAGAGATAAAACAGTAAGTGAAGAGAGAGACTTAAACTTTCAAGAAAATTGGTGTAACATCTCAAAGATAAGCTAACCTAAGAAAAGAGATCCAAATGGAGCAGTCAACATAATTTTTCTTCACTTTTCTATATTTTCTCAGCCTTTCACATAAATTCCCATATATATTTCTGTCTATTTTGGACTCTCTATCCTGGCCTCTCTGCATCCCTATTTATGTAACAATACCACAGAATAGGCTAAAAGTGACATCTCAACTCAGTTGTATATAACAATCTTTATTGGAGGCAAGACTTCTCAGTGTATATCTTCTTATATAATTCTATTTTTGTAACGTTGATGTATTCAAGTCAATTTAAGTTATAAACAATGTGGCTGTGGATCCGTGCTGAACTATTGGGAAGAACGCTGCAGACACCATGGCTTGAAAAAGCTGTTTATCCTGGTGTTCTGTGTAAAGCTTCAGAGCAGCCTAGGAAGCCGACTGTTTGAATGGCTTTCCATCCCTTCTTTACTACCATGGAGGTTAGTCTTGCCCCAAAGCAGCAGAACCAGTATGAGCCATGTTACTGGAATAGTAGGCAAGTTTTTTGGGGTTTTTTATAATATTTGCTGTTGATGTCTTCCTCATTTTCACACTACTTCAACTATACTGATATTAAAGGATTTGCTAGCACTGTGTGAGGCAAAACAAAGTTTCTGATATGTAAACCTCCTTTTATTTTTCTAAAGTCCAAGTGGAAATTATATATTGGAACTCAGGAATTGTTTTGGGGAAGAGAATACTTCAATCTAGTTATTTCTGTAATTTTTATGATCCTAAGAGTTATTCATTTATATCACTAGCATTAAATTCTCTTGGTCCAAAATCTGTATTGTTGTTTCAAATGAAAATACTGAATGCCAAATAAAGAATTTCACAAACCCTATATTATGCTAATATTACTGTCTAGTTTTGATATAAAACAAATATCTGAAACTAAGAACTGACTTTGCTCTGTTGTTCACTTTCAGAGTGACTTAATAGAAGAATATTTTGAAGCGCACAGCAGTTCAAAAGTTTTAACCTCTGATAGAACACTGCAGAAACTAAAGAGAGCTAAACTGGATCAGGTATGTTGCAAGGATTGTTACTTCTAAATTTTTCTTATTGCGAGCTGAAAAATATACTACATAAGCAGCAAATTTGAAGAGTAAGTGTACACATGCAGAATTATTATCCTAATCAAATGAAACACAAATTAATGTGACATCACTGTTTTTTTATTATATAAATGCTAAATGGTTCACTGGATTAGAATTCTATTTGACACTATAACTGCATTTTTTTTCTCTTATTCGTCATTTCTTCAGGATCTATAATATTCATCAGAGTCATGGTTCATTTGATATCCATGTACCATTAATCTCTCTCATTCATTTAACACACGTATTCATTGAACCTTACACTGGTCATAAAACAAAGACTGACCTTACTCTCTGTTACAAACCTTGCAAAAAGCAGAGGATAGATATTCTGCTTCTTGATATGGAAAACCTGCTCAATGCAGTAAGGTAACAAGTTACTATGTTACCTTACTATGATTCTGGTATCTCATTTTATAAGACATACCATACAGTTATACTTGTTGGGCTTTTGGTACTTCCCTAAAGAGAGGAGACAGAACCATCTGAGTGAGAAAATATTTCAGTAGAAAGTGGGGTTGATAATCTAAATCAGAAGATTGTTATTGGCTCAAAGAGTATCAAGGCTTTATTCTCTGCAAGCTAGATGTTAGTGCAATTTTCTAAGGTGTATCAAGCTTTTGACAGAGTTTTCAAACTATAGAAAAGAGAGGAAAATATAGGGTAAGCCTCCCTGACCCGGATGACATAATGCTGTGTGGTTGTGTTTGTTTTTGTTTTGTCATCTAGCTTATTGGTATTGAGACTCAGATCAGAGACTAGCTGAAAATATTTATCAAGAAGCCAAAGTTGTTCCAAGGAAGAGATGGTGCTAACATCTGCTTAGTGCATATATTTTTATATAAGCAACATGGGAGAAGGATAAATGGACCTCGGGTCAAAGGAGGACTACATAGGACCTAGAAGCAAAAAGACCTTTAGGAGGATGAAAGAAACACCTGTTATTGATAATGAGGGAAGAGGAGGCCTTTCAGTACAATCTCAGTAGCATGTGTCAGTTTATTTCTCATGTCTGTGGGTCAGCTGGGGGTTGGCTGATCTAGGACTTGCTCCATATGTCTCTCCCTCCTTGGACCAGCAGGCTAGCTGAGGCATGTTCTTTTCATGACAATGTCAGAGAGGTAAGAGAAGTGGAAAAACACAAGACCTCTAAAAGCCTGGGTGCCAGCCTGGCTCAATGTCACTTCTGCCTCATCCTAGTGGCCACAGCAAATCACATGGCTGTAAGCAAAGAGTCAGAGAGCAGGGACCTAGGCTCACCTCTTGAGTGGAAAAGACTGCAAAGCCACATGGAAAGGGTGTGGGTATGGAGATGGGGAAGTTAGAGGGCCAGCAGTGCAGTTCTCCACAGATACTAAAATTGGAAATGAAAGTTCATAGGTGAGATAACATTCCAGA